>NC_087271.1:1747500-2063750 GCF_015220805.1 Pogoniulus pusillus
CTCCCCCATTTGTCTCTGGAATTTTCTGGATTCATCTCTTCAGCTTTATCAATCAGACCTCAGAGGGCAAGAGGATGAAACCTTGATCATCTAAATTAACCCCTTTGATATTGCAGCTGCTGCTAGAAAGCAGAGCAGACCTTATCTTGAGCACTGCCAGTCATTTTGTGATATTTGCCTAGAATGGAAAAAAAACCCACGACTGCTAGTAAGAGTAGAATCCAATTAAAAATGCATTCACTGCACACAGGGAGCTGACAGGGAAATGGTTAAGCAGAACAGGGTTGGCCACACAAACTGGAACATTCTTGTAATTTTCCCATGAATATCTAAAAAAGAACATTTTCTCTGCACCTTCTCCCGGACATATGTCCTGAGGGTTTCTAATTGATTGATAAGCCAGTACCAGCTTTCTTCACAAATAGGCAAGATCACCTACCTCCAAAGTTAAGAAGCACAGAATCATTATCTACACCATTTAACAGTGTACTTTGCTGTCCTGGCTTTTACATCTTGCTCTTCCTCTTCTCATCTTATGCTCTTTTGCATGGTAATAGAAAGCAGATGTAATGAAAATAAAACCTGTTCTAAACCCTTTCCTTTGTCTTGTGCATCCTTTCCTCCACACCCTGGTTTAGCATTCTACCTTTGGAGCAGAATTATCCCCTAGCTACAAATTCTAATATGCCCTGATCTTTCCATTTCTAAGTCTGATCCCAACTGGAAACAAAAGCAATTTTACAAATAATAGGAAAGCCTGAGGTTTGGTATGGAAAAGCTGAACCAGGCAAAGGGAAGATGTGATCTTTCTGTGATGCAAATAATGCTCTACATTAAATACGTAACCAAAAATAAAGCTCCCTCAGGTATATTTGCTAGTTGAGACAAGAAGAAACATCCTCAGCATGTAAACACAGAATGGGGATGGAAATATTCCTCTCTGTGAAAATAACCAAGGACATAATTAGTGTGGTTCTTGGCCTCAATTGGACTTCTTTAAATAGTTCAACTTTCTGCTGTTTGCATTGAAAATATTTGCATAGAGGTAAGGCTGTGTACAATCAACCATAAAATGCAACGGGGAGAAATGTTACAGCTTTTAGATGCCTTACACATACAAAAGAGAGAAAGTTACAGTAGAAACTGAGAATGAAGGCCAATTCTCCTCTCATCCAGCTTGCATCTCACGATGCAGATGTCCAGAATTAGCACGAGAGTTCAGGCCGGGCTTCACAAAGGGCACGATGCACTTCAAAACCAAGCTTGTAACTGTAGCCCTTTGCTAGATATCCTAGGCTTCAAAAATAAAAATCAAAACTTAACTTCCTTCCATTTTGAGAGAGAACTCATGGACTGATTTAGGGGGAGGGGAAGTTTAATATGTAAAGATGCTTTGGTATATATCTTTGCATTCGCTAAGGGCAGTGTTTTTAGATTTGATGAGTACAGTTGAACCATCTGAACTTACAAGACTTGCTGGACTGAAGGACAAAAGAGAACAAAGTGGTTTTGCTGTCATGAATACTTTGATTCTGTAGACAACTGAATTTAACAATCAAAGCTTGGAGAAAGGTAAAAATAGGTCTTCCAGCATTTCTAAGATGACTCATTCAAGACCTTCAGAATCTCAGTGTTTAACAGCACTTTCTCAAGGCTAGAGAATCAAGCCTGTTACCTACAGATTACAGAATCATAGACAGGTTTGGGTTGGAAAGGACTTCAAAAGACTTCATCTAGCCTAACCTCTCTGCAGTGAGCAGGGACATCTTCAAACTAGAACAAGTTGCCCAAAACCCAGTCCAACATGAGCTTGAATGTTTGCAGGGATGAGACAACTACCACCTTTCAGGGCAATCGGTGCCAGCGTTTCACCACTCTCAGCGTACGAAACGTCTTCCTTCTACCTAGTCTAAATCTCTCAGACATCCACCAAAGCAATGAGCTCACACTGCTCCATTTTCCTCGGGGCAAATCTGTTTGTATGAGAGCTGAGCGAATTTAATGGCCTGTCAGGTTTGGCTGAAATTAGTTGAGGTCTTCAGAAGTATTCGAAGACCAATAGATAACAGATACAAATAGAGAGGTCCAACATTCCTCATTTTCCTGGAAGGCCAGACTAAAAGTTATTGCAATTAGTCCCACATCTCAGAAGTGGAACCCTGAAAAATAGTCTACAGAAAGAGGCAAAACAACAGCTTGGAAACAAGACTGGTCACAGCCAGCTTGTTCAGAGCCTAACTCAGACAGCTGGAACCAAACATATAAATTGCAGCGCCTCTGAGTATTTAATTCCTCAAAAGCAAGGTGTCAACCAGCCTTCTGAGCAATCCAGCCCGAGTCAGTCTGGCACAACAATAGCCTGTCAGTTCAAAAGGACAAACACCCAGGAGATTGTCTGATAGTGATTTCTTGCTGAGGGACTAAGTCCCCTGCACAACAACTGACTCTTTTGAGCAGCTGAGCAGTAACTAACTTGGGCAGAGGCTATCTGGGGACACGAAATTTTGCTGATGGGCTCAGAGATATTACAGGGCACATGCTCACCTTCAGCTCTGCAGAAACCTTTTACAATTGCTATGCTTGTTTAAAACAAGGTGACTGTCTGAACTCCTTTCTCCTCAATTTACATTAGCTAGGCACAATTTTCAGTCATAAAAGCACAGAATGTTTTGGGCTGGAAGAGACCTCCAAAGGTCTAAACCCCCTACAGTGTGCAGGGACATCCTCCACTAGAACAGGTTGCCCAGAGACTGTTAAGCCTCACCCTGAATATCTCCAGAGATGGGGCCCCAACTACCTCCCTGAGCAACCTGTTCCAATGCTCCTGCACCCTCATGGTGCAGAACTTGTTCCTAACATCCACTCTAAACCTCCTCTTCTCTCATTTTGAACCATTGCCACCATCCTGACACTTCAGGCCTTTGGAAACAGTTCTTCTGCAGCCTTCTTGTGGGCTCCATTAAGGTACTGGAAGGCTGCTATTAGGTCTCCTTGAAGCCTTCTCTTTTCCAGGCTGAACAACACCAGCTCCCTCAGTCTGTCCTCATAGCAGAGGTGCTCCAGCCCTCTGATCATCTTCGTGGCCTCCTCTAGACCCACTCTATCAGATCCCTGTCTCTCCTGTGTTATTGTACATTCTGCATTATGGTAGGAAAGAAGCTTTTACCTTAACCACATAGCTTACATAGCATTCAGTGCTGTCTAAGTTACAGATCAGGAAGAACATAAATATTACTAAAACTAGTTTGTAAAGAAAACTAGTGTGGGTAGTAGCATCTAAATTAAAATGCATGTTGCTAGGTAAACACAGATAAAAGTGGAGGAGAGTTCTACAGTTTTGCCCTAAAAAAGACAGCCATTACAGAACTGATGGAACTTCTTACACCACCTCAAGCTGCCTGGTGCTGGCTGCTGCCAGGAAAGAGATTCTGGGTGAGAATGAACACTGAACTGAGCCAGTACTGACAGCTCCTGTACTCCAGCACACAGACTTCAGAGTTGAAATATATATAAAATCTCCTTAAACAACTTGGTTTTCTTTGATACATATTGCCCACTCAAAATACCTGTCTTACCATCTGTCTCCCACCAAATGATATCCTGCCATTTCCTCATTAAAATAAAGTAGAAATGTGAAGGAGTTAATGCAGTTAACATCTATTCAGCCCATTTGTTCAACAAGGCCTCTGGATTCTGACACAACATCAAGTTAATTCAGCTGTGGGTCAGATGCATGGGACTTAGATGTGTATCTTTATTTTTAATTCAGCTATAGTGAGCATCCTTTGCTGGAACAAAGCTCCTTTTGCAAGGTGTCAGCAGGAGACAATGTATTCAGCTCTGTAATTATGTACTTCGGTACAATCACATCACATTATATACAAAATCACCACACTGGAAAAAAAAAAGAGGCTAGAATGCTAATTAGTTCACAAATTAACATTGATTTGATTTAATGTTGAATAAGGGTCTGCAGCTTATACTTATCAGAGAACTTCAATTTCAGGCATGCTCATACACTTGTGTTTTAACTAACACTGTGCAGCCTGTACCAGGTGCAGTGGGTTCATTATCTACGGATAAAGAGGTATGACTTACTCAAAATAAAAATCAAGCACAGAGACTCCAGCACAATGTCATCCAGCAAGACAATACCCTTTGGGACCGAGCTATCCAGTAAAAGCAGAGCTTAACAATCACCTGTCTTTGTGCTGCACCACGTTAGGGAAAGGCAAGCAGATCCTATTTCCAGAGTAGTGCCCTTTCCTGTCACTGATGGCAGCACTGACAGGTGAAAATCAAAATAATAATGCATATTCTAATAACAGTTTGTACTTTTAAGACATCTTCATGGAAATAACTCAGCTTTCAAACAGCACCCATGATTTCAGTCTCAGCTCACTGCCATGTGGATAGGGAAATTATGCCCTCCCTATTCTGTCCCAATTCTGCTCATTCAAGGGGTGTTCTGATGTTGACTGAAAGGCAGCAAGGGTGTCTGGATGGAAAATGAAGCAGAAGGGACATGAAGAAAGGTTTTTTTGAGATTGCTGTTTGAGCTGGGATGGAAAATATGAACACTAATACTGACTGCTCCAGCATCTGACAGAGGCAGTGCTGACAACTTCAGCTGCTGTTGGAGTGCTGACTCCAGCTACACACACAGGTCGCCTCGGCTCAGAACGGGGCTGTGAGAGGAGCTTATGGGGCTGGCATCTGCCTGCTTCAGCCCTACTCGTATCACGTGCAAGGTTTGGATCCAGTGCACACGAGTGCTGAAGGACAGGTCAAGCAGGCTGTGCACAGTTTGTTAAGTGGGTGACCACTGTCTGACAGAAGAACATGTTCTTATCCAGGACAGGGCAAGACATCAGAAGCACCACTTTCTGTCATCAGGGAAGCAAGGTCCTTCCATGTGCTAGCTACTGCAACTGCTCTGGCTACTTACAAGGTAAATACTGCAGAAGAACAAGAAACAGTGAAGGAGAAACTCCCCTATACTTTGAATAATATTACCTAAAGGAACAAGAAACTGCTTGTTTTCAAAAGTGGAAGCCTGGGGAGGGCAAGACACTGGGATGTGGAGATAAGCATAAAACTAGACCAGTCACCTGAACTGTTCACTCTGGTGAACTGTGTGGCAGGAGTAAAAGGTGCCACAGCTAAAGGGTAATCAGAAGAGAGACTGACAGAGCTGGGTAAAGCAGCACCAACTTCTCTGAAAAGTTCCATCTTCCAATGCAACTGGAGTTAGAGAAGATACCTCTTTGGGACACCTTGGTAGAAACCAACATATTTAAATTCTTGATCAAGGAATGGGCATAGCTGCAGAGAAGCCAATTAATATATCCTCAATGATTTGTTCCCAAGAGTCCAAGAGCTCCTTATCTTTCTCTGCAGGCTTGTATTGGGTTTTTCCTCATCCTTTTTTGTTTAGCTTATAAGCATGAACACCCATAAGCCTATCCCATAAAATTCATGTCTAAAGCCACAAAGAACCAAAACAGCCTGCAGACAAGTTTTGACAAGCACCTGGGAAAGAAGACCTAGAAGAGGTCTGCGTCCCAGAGGAAAGAGCCACAAGATAAGCAGTACATGGGCACTGCCTTCCCTTCTCAGCACTCCAGAGAAGACCCACTGCAGCAGCTTTCTAGTAATTACTGTCCCCACCCAAGCTTTAGAGGACCTGCTCTCCTGAAGGGTGGGAAGGTTTCAACATGTGGCTTCAGAAAACTCATTCTGGGCACAGAGTAACATTAACTGACCTCCGAGCTGCATCCTTCCTCCTACGTTGTTATTCACGCAGGTGCTCCCTCCACAACAAAAGCAGCCCTGTGGAAAACACAAGATCATAGCAACAATCAAAAGAAAGCAAATAACAGAGTTATACAGGTATGTCATGAAACTATTTTCCTTCCACAAGAAAATATACCTAAACACAGATAGAATGGCTTTAAATCCTCTTCTGAAAACATGTTTCTTTATGCTAACTTGACACTCATTAAGAAAACATGGCTTGGGTATAGAACTATATTCAGTGCATGAGAGCAAATGTTGAAAATCAGGACAAAAGAATCCAGGGATAAATTTATATTTGCTGGGATGAAAATGTAGATGCAAAATGAGTCTGACAATTTTGCTATTCACAGCTGAGGATTAATTTTATTAAATAATTTCACAGTTTTCCGGTTCACTGAGTGCATATTTTCTAGTAACTCCCCAAGAAGGGAAGTATTTGGTATCTAGCAGCTTACACCAACACATTGCTTCATTCAAGCAGCACTCGACCTGCAATACACTTATTCTGTTAGAGTTCATTTTTTTCACCCTGTTTGGTTCAATCTCTTCTGCATTTGCTTGACCTAGTAAACTATTCAGTTCACATCTACCAGGCTGCACAGAGGGTAATTGCAGAGTGTCACAAATGAATACCTACAAGGCACCACCCCCAAAAAATACATAAGAGAGGGGAAGTCATTATTAGAAAGGTTAATCTTCTCAACTGCTGCTATCAGTTGGAACAGATCAACTCAGGACCTCTTTTTGTTTCTTTTATGCAAAATGTCAGCTTCTGCAGACTGTTGCCCTCTGTGCCCCGCACTAAACATGTTACAATTGCATTATCATAAAGCATTATGTAAAATAAAGTGAGATGAACTTTCAATTATTTGGGTCAAAATTTATTCCAAATTGAAACTCATTCCCCTGCAGAGAACCAGGTCAAAGAATAAAAGCTCTCAAAAGCAGGATTTAAGACCTTCCACTCACCCACAGACAGTGTCTTCACAATTTGTGGCTAGCACCCATGGCTTACAGATGGCTCAGCATATCAGGCTGGTTCTTACTGTAATGCACACATCACCTCTTACCCTGAGATAATTTCACATATCCCTCCTATTTTCAACAAAAAGCAGCTCCATACCAATGGCAGGAACTAGAAGGCACTGGATTTATTCATTCACTACATGCCAAGGCAGTAGTTGCTATTGCATTAATAAACCCAAGCCACTGACCAGAGAAACCTCTTCACTCTCTTCTCTCCTCACCTCCCTGCAATGAGTCATTCCTCTGAGTGATCTACAGTCATATATTCTGCCAGTAGACTCAGGACTTCAAGAGCTGTTATTTACTGGATGGTCACCGGAGATTTAGAGGTGAAGTAACCTTGGCTCTGATTCTTTCTGTGCAGCACATGGCTAGATTTACACCTGACAAAACAATCAACTTACCAACCACTGAGAGTGATTTCCAATACAGAATAACAAATCTGACATCACAATATACGTGCATCTGGCACACAGCAAAAATGCACCATCCCAGTCCCTGCAACAGGGGTGGAATACCAGCAGCCTTTGAATCGCCACCCTGGCACCAAGCTCTCCTCGAGATAAAGCAGAAATAATAAACTGGCAGCCACACGTGCCAGAGTTATCTGCTGGAGAGCCATTAGAAAGGGAACATGTTGGATTCTCTGAACTGCTTCATCAGTCCAGCCTAGGATCAAAGTCTGCTCAGCAACTCCTAGTAAAAGCAGCAGGCACTGTACAAAGGCAGCTCACAGAACAGTTATCCACCTGCGGATTGGGGAGAGGGACCTAGGAGTCCTGGTGGATAACAAGTCATCCATGGGACAGCAGTGTGCCCTTGTGGCCAAGGTGACCAGAGGGATCCTGGGCTCTACTAAAAATAGTGCGTCCAGAAGAGGAGGAGGTTCTCCTCTCCCCCTCCTCTACTCTGCCCTGGTCAGACCTCATCTTGAGCACTGCCTTCTAGTTTTGGGCACCCCAGTTTAAGAGGGACAGGGATCTGCTGGAGAAGGTCCAGCGGAGGGCTACAAGGATGATGAGGGGACTGGAGCACTGCCTGATGAGGAGAGGCTGAGAGACCTGGGGCTGCTTAGTCTGGAGAAGAAAAGACTGACTAATGTTCATAAATATCTGAAGGCTGGGGGTCAGGAGAGGGGGAACAGGCTCTACTCACTTGCTCCCTGGGATAGGACAAGGAGAAATGGGTGGAAGCTGCAGCACAGGAAGTTCCACCTCAACACAAGGGGGAACTTCTTTACTATAAGGGTCGCAGAGCACTGGAACAGGCTCCCCAGAGAGGCTGTGGAGTCTCCTTCTCTGGAGACTTTCAAAGCCTGTCTGAATGCAATCCTCTGTGACCTGAGCTAGGTTGTATGGTCCTGCTCTGGCAGAGGGGTCGAACTTGATCTCTTTGGGTCCCTTCCAACCCCTGACATCCTGTGAGCCTGTGACCTGCAACTACCTCCCTCTGCCTCCACTGCAGAGAAAAGAACTTCAGCTAAACACACAGAGAGTAATAAAAGTGGAGTGGGAGAAAGGTGTTGGGTTTTTTCTAGCAGATGCTTAACTGAACCCAGATCTTCTCAGACAAGTGCTGCAGCTTTTCTAAGGTGCCACTTAGCACAAACTGGGAAGTGAGAAGAAGAAACAGACATTGTACTGTGCTTGGCCAGCAGAGAGAAACCTTTACACATACTGTCTTCTGGTTTGAATTTAACATGTGATCCTGGCCTAAGGGCAAAATGTCAGCAATGCAATATGAATTACTGGCAGGCAGTAATCTGTATTAGTGCACTGTGCTCATGAGGAAGAGCAGCAGCACATGGCTGTGCTAGCAGCAAGCCAGAACAGCCTTAAATTCCTTCAGAAGTGGCCCTTCTCGAGGCAGAAAGAGGTCAATCATGGGACTAGGCACAACAGAGCTTGTATCCATGCAGCTGTAGCTCTCAGAGGCACTTTAGGTGCTTTAACCTTCCCAGGTGCATTTCCCAGTTAATCAGAAGTTACACTGTAAGCACAATTTTAAAGAAGTAAGACATAAAGGAGTCCAGCCTGCGTAAAGAGCTTGGTCTGTCAGCATGCCTGTATCACCTGTCTGTCCTTTGCCTGGTACTCCACACACAAACCCCTGAGAAACAATTCTCCAACTGAAGAATTAATAAGATTGCTGGCATTTTTAAATGTCAGTCAGTTTTCACACAAGCTTTCTGCCTGTGGAAAAATGGGAGAGTCACCATCCATAATTGTCCAGCAAGAGCATCTCTTTTTAATGAAAATGTTGAGGATTCATTTAGAGGATGCTCTGGGATGAACACCTCTTGCACTGCTGTCTGGGGGTTGCCCCCAGAGCACCTCACCAGCATCAGCAGAGATGTCAGCTGAGACAGATGATAAGATTAAATGTTATCCTCCTGCCAGGATAGCCAAGAGCATCCTCTCCTCCCTGGGGAGACTCAGCAATGAGAGTGTAAGGATCGCCAGGGCTATGGAGCCAAAGAGGTCAGTGACTTCTTCCTGACAAATATCTGCCTTAGAAACAGCACTACATGTCTGCCCCTTGTCCCAGTACTGACAGCATGGTGGGGGTCAAGAAGCAAATGTGCTTTTATTGCTTACCCAAATGTAGTGGAAATGGTAAGGAGAGCAAATTTTGTCTGGCCTTTAAGTCTTGAAAGTCATGTGCCAAAATCTAGATACAATAATACAATACCCAGGGTCTGATGTGCAGCTCCTCTGAGCCCAAACCAAATTCATGCCTCTGAACCTCAAAAAAAAAAAGACTGACATTTACTGAGGTGGTTTTTTTTAAGTGCTGTCTGGTAATTGCAGATAATTCTTTTTTGTAGAATGCCTCTGATAGTGACACCATCAGCAAAGCTCTCGAAGCAGCCTGCCAGACTACTCCTGGCTCCTGCAGGGACATCATGTTATCAGAATCATCTCACCTTTTAGTTTGCCCTCTTTTTTTCCAAAGCCCAGCAAGGACAAAACCCAGACAAACAGCAAAAAAAAACACCACACCAAACAAACCAGCAAGTATTGTCCAAGTTTATGGCAAATACGGTCAGAGAGTAATGAATAAAACAAAATGCCTGTACCAGAGTCAGGACATTCAGAAGTAAATATGCATTCAAAGGCAGCTCAGACTCTGCAGCTAATCCTACAGCCACAGGAGGTCCCTACCTGAGTAGGGGATCTGCTGATCTTGATTGCTCCTGTGACCTTTCCTGCCTGTGCTCTAGTGCCACATGGTGAGCAGAACAAGCTGCTTTTGCTCTGCATGAAGGCTGCAGGGTTAACCCCGGAGACAATCAACACATTTCATCCTTGGCATGACTGCCACGGAGTACATCACATGCTGCCACTGGTTATCAGGAAGCCCTCTCCAGTTCCTAAATTACACATGCACAAATTAATGATCCTTATGATTTTTATTCTGATAAATGGGCAAGCTCTTGTAATACATGAGAATTTAAATTTCCACACTCGTTTCAGGCTGAAATTCCACCCAAACGGGCACAGCCAAGCAGTCTGGCTACAGGCAAAAAGAAACCACACCTTTCATCTCCAGGCTCCCAGACAGGCCAGAATATGGGATGGAAATAGAATCACACAATCACCAAGACTAGAAAAGACCTTTAACGTCATAGAATCAAGCAGGTTGGAAGAGACCTTCAAGCTCGCCCAGCCCAACCTAGCACCCAGCCCTGGCCAAGCAACCAGACCATGGCACTAAGTGCCCCAGCCAGGCTTGGCTTCAACACCTCTAGGGACAGCCACTCCACCACCTCCCTGGGCAGCCCATTCCAATGCCAATCACTCTCTCTGGGAAGAGCTTCCTCCTAATATCAAGCCCATACCTCCCCTGGCACAACTTGAGACTGCGTCCCCTTGTTCTGTTGCTGCTTGCCTGACAGGAGAGTCCAACCCCACCTGGCTACAGCCTCGCTTCAGGTAGTTGTAGACAGCAACGAGGTCACCCCTGAGGCTCCTCAAGTCCAGCCATAACCCAACTACCCTGGCCCCTAAGCTGCACCCTGAAGCACTACAGCTTCTTGCACGCCTCTAGGGACGGCAACTCCACCACCTCCCGGGGCAGCCTGTGCCACCTCCTCACCACTCACCCAGAAACTTTTCCTCATGTCTCATCTAAAACTCCTCTGACACAACTCAAACACATCTCCTCTCGTCCTGTGGCTGGTTACTCGGGAGAAGAGACCAACAGCAGCCTCCCCCCCGGTAACTAGAGAGCAGCAGCGAGCTCTCTCCTCAGCTCACCGCCCCCAGCTCCCTCACCTGCGCCCCGTGTGACGCACTTCAGAAGCCTCGCCGGCCTCGCTGCTTCCTCCGGACGCTCCCTGCCGCCAGGGCCCTCGACACCTTCATGTTAACGTGGGACCACCGCCTGGCTCTCCACGTCGCGTTTCTTTCGGTAAGGGCTCTCGGCAGGTTCGCAGCCACGGCCGCTCCTCGCCGTGCGCCTCACCCCGCAACCGGCCGCGGCCCGCCCGGACGGCGCCCAGGCCCGCCCGCCTCGGCCTCGCGCACCGCAGCCGCCCGCACGCGGCGGCGTTTGAAGCGCGCGGGCCGCCGCCGTTCCCGCCCCTCCGCCCCCGCCCGCCCCTGACCCCGCCCCTGACCCCGCCCCTGACCCCGCCCCCGCCCCTGCCGCTGGGTACGGTCCCGGGCCGCGGGGAGCGCTGAGCCGCGCAGCCGTGCCCCGGGTGCTGCCGCGGAGCGCTGAGCTGCGTGCGCGGATCTGCAACTGCGACCAGCAGGAGCGGCGAGGGGACTCTGCCCCTCTGCGCTGCCCTGGTGAGACCTCACCTCCAGCCCTGCGCCCAGCTGTGCTGCCCGCAGCTTAAGAGAAACATGGAATTGCTGGAGCAGGTCCAGAGGAAGCCACGAAGCTGACTGCAGGGCCGGAGAACCTTCCTTACAGAGCCAGGCAGAGAGCTGGGGCTGTTCAGCCTCAAGAAGAGAAGGCTCTAGGAGACCTCCAGGCAACCTTCCAGTACCCAAGGAGGGGGCAACAGGAAAGCTGGGAAAGGACCTTATACAAGGGCCAGTAGTGATCATAGAATCATGGAATTATCCAGGTTGGAAGAGAGCTCCAAGCTCAGCCAGCCCAACCTAGCAGCCAGCCCTGGCCAAGCAACCAGACCATGGCACTAAGTGCCCCAGCCAGGCTTGGTTTCAACACCTCCACGGCATCTCCACCACCTCTCTGGGCAGCCCATTCATGAGAGGGAATGGATTGAAGCTTGAGGAGGGCAGATTTAGAGTAAGTATTTGGAGGTGAGACACTGGAACAAGTTGCTCAGGGTAGCCACAGATGCCTCCTTGTGACAGTTTGGGTGTTACCTGCCCCCCCCCCCCCCCATATGAAATCACCCAGACTAGACTCAGCTGAGCTGGGAATTAGAATGCAGCTTTGTATTTACAGCTAGCTCAGCACAACATACAAACAGATAGTTACAATGTTTACAGCTATAGACAGAGATAGACAAGTTAAAGTGATACAGAAACACAACAGCCCTCCCAGAAACCAGAGTCCCCAGGAGGGGCTCCCAACCACCCTTCCACCTCCTTTCCACCCCTCTAACTTATTCCAGACTTTGCCTTACACTCAAGGTGAGTTTGGAGAACCAGCCAGGGGAGTTAGGAAGCAGAAGGATTAGTTAGACAGCAGGTTAGGGAGAAAAGTGCAGGCAGCAAGACAGCCACAGAGCAACTCTGATACCTGTATTTTTGTTCTCTTTTTTATCCATCTCAGCAAGCCTCTGAGTGAAGTAGACATCACCACTGTTTCCTTTGCACAGCCTATAATCTAATTCTTCTCACCAAAATATTCCAGCTAGCTTCTAACTAGCACACCCCTCCCTGGAGGTGTTCAGGGCCAAGTTGGATGAGGTCTCGAGCAACCTGGGCTCGGGGGAGGTGTCCCTGCCCATGGCAGGGGGCTGGAACTAGATAATCTTTGAAGTCCCTGCCAACCCAAACCATTCCATGAATCTATAATCAGTTTAGAACACTTCCCATCAAGACCAGAGAAGCTTTATTTATCCATTAAGTCAACTGCACTCACTATAAATACTCCATAGGAACAGAAAATGTGATCAGTGGTTCATGCAGTCACCTCGGAATGCAACATCACACTGCCTAACTCCAGAGGGTTCCTTCATGGGACACAGCAGATCACTCAGTTTGCATGCTTACACTATTAACAGTTACAAATAAGTTACTTTCCAGTCTTTAACACAAACCAGTTCTTTGGCTGTAAACTTTGGGCCAGTAAAATTGCCATTGAGTTAGCTAATGGTGGGACTCAATGACCTTAAAGGTCTTTTCCAACCATGGTGATTCTAAGGACAGCTTTGCTTAGCTTAGCCATGAGAAATCAGCAGCACTTGGTGGGGATTTTACAGCATAAAAGCTGTCTCTGTCATTGTGCAGTGGAAACAATCGTTGTCCTCTCCATTGGCAGGCAGCACAAAAACTAAGTGTCTGTGTCTCATTTAATAAAACTAATATTTGTACTCTGCTCCTGTGCACACACAGAGGAAGAGGTTGTGCAAAGCCTTCTTCAACAGCAGTGACATTAGAGTCAGCTCTTTTGAGCTTTTGCAGTATCCTCAGCAGCCTCTCCCTATCTGGCAGCCAGCTACATCATCCAAGGAAAAAGCCAGAGCACAGAAAGCCCCACAAGAGGCTGGCCAGAGCCATGTCAAGGCAGTAATCTTTGCTAGGAAACACAAACTGTTTCTGGGTCTGAATTCAGGAACACTCTTGTCCCCGTTTACCACCCAAGACTGCAGCAATGATTGCTAATAGACCTCTGTGAAGAGTAAAAAAATTATGTTGATTAGTTTCCAGCAGTGCCATTTGCCTTTGCAAAAGAGCCTCAAGTAAAATGGGTATGAGAGCTTGGCCATGCTGTGTGAAGGGAAGAATTCACATTCCACAGCATGCTGGGGAACCAGCTACAAAACCACTACCTGTGACAAGGGCACCCAGCTGAGCACATGTGCAGTGGGCAGCCTCTTTCCTCTCTGCAAACCCTTATCAGTCTTTATTGTCCATTTTGCCCTGGGAGGGTTCTTTAATGCTGTACACCTCTTTTTAAGTGATTGCAACCAAATCTGCTGGTCAAATGCTCAAATATTTAATGCAAAACCACTTCTTAACAACAGTGGGGTGCTAAATGTAAATAAACCCACTGCTTATGAAAAACTGAAAGAGACAGAATGATAGTAGGGATGGCTTTTTTTTCCTTCTATACAGGGGGGAATGGTAAAAGAGAGCTCTTCTGTTTGCCCCAGACATATTTTCACTTCAGTCACATACTTACTGACCTCTTACTGGCAAAACTGCCAGTCAGGGAAGAGGATGCTGAATGTTTCCTAAATAGAATGCTCTCCTCTAAAGCTTCATCCAGAAGAAAAGGTGACCACATGGCTTGAGAGCTGAAGGGTACTTGCAGGATACAGTATCTCATGTGGCTCTGGATGTGCAACTTAGGACTTGCATTCAGAAGTCTCACATTATCAGTTTCTCACCTCAGCACTTATAGAGAAAAGGTCTTCAATCTGCCTGTGATGAACACCTCATCCTAACACGTTGAGACCTCATCCTAACACATTGAGTGCTGTGTCCAGTTCTGGGCTCCTCAAATCAACAGAGATGTTGAGGTACTGGAAGGTGTCCAGCAGAGGGCGACAAAGCTGGGGAGGGGCCTGGAGCACAGCCCTGTGAGGAGAGGCTGAGGGAGCTGGGGGGGTGCAGCCTGCAGCAGAGGAGGCTCAGGGCAGAGCTCATTGCTGCCTGCAGCTGCCTGCAGGGAGGCTGTAGCCAGGTGGGGTTGGGCTCTGCTGCCAGGCAGCCAGCAGCAGAAGAAGGGGACACAGTCTCAAGCTGTGCCAGGGGAGGTCTAGGCTGGCTGTTAGGAGGAAGTTCTTGTCAGAGAGAGTGATTGGCATTGGAATGGGCTGCCCAGGGAGGTGGTGGAGTCTCTGTGCCTGGAGGTGTTCAGGTAAAGCCTGGCTGGGGCACTCAGTGCCATGGTCTGGTTGACTGGACAGGGCTGGGTGCTAGTTGGACTGGCTGAGATTAGAGGTCTCTTTCAACCTGGTTGATTCTGTGATTCTAACAGAAGAGCCCTACACTAGCTCAGAATAATAGACAAGGACACTCTTATTAATGCCTGAGAAGCACTCAGGCACTGTGGTGATTGAAATGCTTAGGTAGCCAAGTGGGTACTACCTACTAAGAGAGTTCAGAAGTCTCCCTAAATATAAACATTTTAGCTCCTCTTTGCTTTCATTGCAACCCACTGCCATGCAGTGATGGCCTCAGCCACTTGTTCAGGAAAAGAAGAAAGGCAAAATGAAGATTCACTTCTCAAAGGTCAAACAGTGGAAAACAGACCTGCTTTCCACATTTTGCAGTGATGCTTTCTTTATTCACTGTGTGTGCCTGATATCAAAGCCTTTCCTTGCTTTACCATTCCTCTTTAGAATAAAGGCTTGTTGAAAGGATGTATATATTGAACCAAAAGCACAAGAGGTCCAAGAGCTGTCATAAGTGTGAAATAGCTGAAGAATTAAAGCTGCTTTGCAAACAGTGCAAGCAACTGGAACTACTAATGTTTGACTTCAGGTGTGTAACAGACCCTGGAAGGAACCTTTACAACACTGAACAGCTGAGATGTGGTTTTCATTTCATGGCCTGAAGTTGTGCCAGGGGATGTTTAGATTGAAGATTAGGAAGTATTTCTTTCCTACAAGAGTGGTCAAGCATTGGAACAGGCTGCCCAGGGAGGTGATGGAGTCACCATCCCTGGAGGTGTTCAAGAAATCTGTGGCCATGGCACTTGGGGAAATGGTTTAATGGCCATGGAAGTGTTAGATCAACTGTTGGACTCAATCATAGAATCAGGGTTGGAAGGGACCACAAGGAGCAGCCAGTTCCAACTCCCCTGCCGTGCCCAGGGACACCCTACCCTAGAGCAGGCTGCACACAGCCTCAGCCAGCCTGGCCTGAAACACCTCTAGGGATGGGGCCTCAACCACCTCCCTGGGCAACCCATTCCAGCCTCTCACCACTCTCATGGTGAAGAATTTCCTCCTCGCATCCAGTCTGAATCTCCTCACCTCCAGCTTTGCTCCATTCCCCCTAGTTCTGTCACTACCTGAAATCCTAACAAGTCCCTCCCCAGCTTTCTTGTAGGCCCCTTCAGATACTAAAAGGCCATGATAAGGTCACCTGGGAGCCTCCTCTTCTCCAGACTGAGCAGCCCCAACTTAGAAGGCATGTCCAATGAAAATGATTCTACAATGCTATGATTCATTCCCATCATACAGCTCTCACCCACTGGGATACCTTCATTCAGCCAGTCTCAGTCATGTAGAATTTAGTGATAAAATGCTTTATTTCTCAGCCAGCCCACAGAGTACAGTGAGACTGACAACCCTGAACTAGCATAGGGGCCAAACACATCAGTAGTGCCGTCACAGCACTGGTTCCCATCCAAGCACCTGTGCTTATCAGGGAGTCTTCCTGTGATGTGGATGCTGTTGTCCTTGTCACTCTGAGACAAAAGAGAAGTGACATTCACAAGCATCAGGGAGAAGCAAACTGTCTTCTGTTCAAAAGCTGTTACAGTTGGAGGATTCCCCTTTCCTATCCCTCTTCTGTGCTTCAGCAATGTGGGAGTGGGTGAAAAACACATACACAACATCCTGCTCTAGTCCTCTTCTCCCTTGCCTGTTTCTTTATCTTTGTTTCACTTCAGCTGTCCTGCTCCCAGAGTTGCAAGGAATCAAGCATGGAGGACATTCCCTTCCATGCATAAAGAAAGCATTCCCATGTAAAGGAGAAGAATGAGATCAGAAAGAACAAATCTCTCAAGACTAGCAGCTCTGGGTTAACAAGGTCTAACTGTCTCTTGCCTCTTTCTGTTGCCACGTGTCTGGGCCTCTATTTTAACCCTGTACATTTAATTCCTGACACTACCAAGAACAGCTTTGCAATAAACTTCTTCTGAGATTTGTTGCCTTCATAGATAACACACAAAAAGAAGGTAAATATTGGTCTGGTTTCCATCCCACTGGCCCTGCCTAACAAGGTAGTTAGACAGACAGGCTGATAATAAAACTAATGCAGGGTTTTTCCTTCATGCCTGCCTACACACCAGTCACTTCCACGTGCTGGAAAAAACCATTTGCTACCTGCTGTGCTGGTTTGCCTCCTTCTACAGGATAACTGCCTTGAAGACAGCTGATGCATCTGTTTTTGCTCCTACCTTGCCCTTCAATGCTGCATGATTCTGTGCGCTTCTGAGTTACCCCTGGACAGGACACACATACATGTGTGTGCACACCTACACATATATGCATCAGCACACAGATACTCATGTGCTGGTGCTGAGCTGAATTTGACCTGATTTTCAAAGGTAACTTGTCTTTTAACACACACTTGCACTCAGAGCTAAACACAGCTTCCAAGTGTTCATGTTTATAGCTGCTTCTCCAGACTTAGGCACTACTGCTGTGGCAGGGAGTTGGGTTCAGTCAGCAGTTCACTGTATGGAAGATCCAGCAAAGCAGCAGCACACGTGAAGGCAGCTAAAAGAATGAAAGCCTGGATAGGCATCACACATTCTAAACTGCACAGCCAGGGAGAAGGCCTTAGAGAAATCTTTAAGGAAAGATTACAGCAGTTATTTTCAGGAGATTTAGGGCTTAGAATTCCTCATCTCTAGGGAGAGCAGAAGAAAACCCATTTATCTTGACTGGTCGGAACTACATAGGGACACAGAGATCAGAATGACAGGGAAGCATGTGGAGACACAAAGTTGGGAAGGAGAAAGTGGAGCAGGAGCTCTGCATGCTGCCTGGAGCTGGTATTCCTCTTATCTTTGCAGACATGTTTGTTCAGCAGCAAACAGTCAAACGAATCTCCATGTAAGAATGAAACCAGCATCTTTCTACATCTGACTGCCTGAACCCAAGCAGCCAGGCTGCAATTCTAAACTTAGAGGTGACTGACCTCCTTTTAGGAAGCCAGAAGCACTAGGTGAGAAAAGGAACGTGTCAGCAGGCCAAACCCATAAAGTTCATAGAGTTAAGCAGTCATACAACCCTGACAGCCTGTGCTGGAGCCATGACACTGAACCATTTTTAGTTAGGGTATGAGTTATTCATTTCTAGAGGGGTTATGGAGAAGGTTTCTGCCACTATGGGGACTGCCACCAGTTGGATGCCTGCAACAGATCTGCCTCTCATAAGCAGCAGCTTCTTCTGCAAGTAACCTCTTCCACACTTCTGTGTGTGTGACTACAGTGCTCTACTGTCAACTCTCTTCAAGGCTTCATTCTACTAGCTTAACATTTGTCTTAGAGATTACTAAACACAGAAAGAGGTGGCCTTTGAAAGTGTTGGTCTTTGCTGTTTTCCTGCCTGTGAGATGAGAATAATGCTTGTTTCCCAGAGACATGATGCACCTGATGCATGAAGGTAAACACTGCAGCTACTTCACCAAGGAGGCCACATCTCAAGGAGAAATATGGCTGAGTGTAAACCTTTCCTTCTGAAAACATTCATTAGCAATGTTTAGTCTAAAGAAGTCTCTGTGACCATATGGGCTCCAGTAGCCTTATTAATCTGCTTCATTAGTGCCAAGCAGAAAGTTGCATTTATTTGACCAATATTCTGCTTTAAAACCAGCAGGGGTTTCCCCCTTCCAGTCTGTGCTTTTGTGTGCAGGTTTCTGTTCCTCACACCCCATCTACCTGCACCTCTTGCTGTGAACTTTCCCAACCACACTGCTTGCAGACTCCCACCTCATTTCTTTCACCTCTCCTTTCCTAATGCATATTGTCAAACATGTTTTTCCCTGCAGCAAAGCTTAGTCATAAAATCATCTGGAACTTTTTACAGGGCTGTTGCATTTGCATGCTAATCAGCAAAGTCCTCATCTCCCAGCCCAGAAGAATGATCAAGCTGCAGGCTTACAGAAACCCTTTGCTGGCAGGGCTAGGAATCCCTGAGTCCCTCTCCAAGCTTCATTTAATCTATCAGGATCCAAATCTGGCCTTTAACCTTGTTCACCCCCTCTCCCCCAGTCCTGGCCAGTATCACAGTTTGACCTCCCCAGGTCAATGCCATGGATTTTCTGCCTCCAGATGTTCCTTTTTATTCCCCTGTGCTAATGTTGGTTACTACAAGGATAAGATTGGATTTCTCAACTCATGGCTGAAGCACTGAAAAGAAATGGCCATTTTAACAACTCCTGCTCACTGATGCTGAAGTGATGATATCATTTCACCATCATTCAGGCCTCTTTTATAAAGATCTTGGCACTTACCAAGCTAAACAAAACTCATTTTGATCAGTTCTAACAAGATGATGAATACATGCGGACGCAGGTGATGCAAAATCCATTCTTTGCATCAGATGAATAAGCACTTTGTTGAAATGTTGTCAAATTTAATCCTTTTGCTGATAGAAATAATTCCAGATATTTAAAGGGGAAGGAAAAAGTTCCATGTCCCTAATGCAGTAAAGCTTGCCTGATTTGGGTTCAGTAGCAAATATGTGTGTTTGATTTTCTTTAAGCACTTTTGCTGGTGACATTCAACAGCATTTAAAACATATACATATATATTTGAAGCAGTTGTCACTGGCCTTGGGCTTCATAAGTACTACTTCATCAGATCTGAATGGAGATCTGCATTTTCAAAAGACCTCCACCCTCAGAGTGATCTCAGGCTCATCTCTCATGTAAAGTAAAACACATCCTGGTCCCTACAGCACAGAGAAGAATGGCAGGGTGCAAGCTTCTGCTGCTTTGGGCTTCTTTTGGTTTGTGGAACGTATACAAAGTGGTGAGCACTGCCCTGGTGGCTTTTCTGCTTGTAAGAGCTAAAGCCACTGTGGGTTATCCATTCTAACACCATTTGCATTCCCAGCATCCCCAAGCTAATAACCTGCACGAAGCTATTTGCACATCTTTGTTTCATTAATAGAGCAGGAATTTACATAAGGGAAGACAGTCCAGCAACCAAGCTGTGGACTTGGGATTCTCCCATTCCTGCCTTTCCCCATTGAAGTTTTCTCACAGGCAGGGTGGCATTCACATAGCCTAAGTATCTAAAAGTTGGTTGCCACAGGCTCTGAAAGATAATGTATCTGCCACTGCATCACCCTCCAGAGAAACCATTTCTTTCTCATTAGCTAGAAAAGGTACCTAGAGCTAACTTTTGTAGGAGCTTAGATTCAGTGGGATGGACCCCACCTTTGTAAGCCAGCCTCCTCCTCTAAAACAATTCAGATTGATCTACTGCCAGTGTGCTGCATAGCATCTGAAGCTGAATTAAAAAGGTGGGGTTAGACATTTCTAAGCTGTGTACTTCCACTTCGTCCAGTCCCTCATCTACAAATGAAAGCAGGACCAAGCACTGTAAGCCTAAATGTAAATCTCCTTCTTTTCTGCTGCAGGAAAAATCTTTGCTGACAAAAAAGCCTCTTGCTCCCCTGGGTGAATGTAGTTCTGGCTCTATCTGTTGAGACTGACATAAAGATTATTGCTTGAGATCCCTGCTTTTTGTGCTGTGGACATCTGGGACAGGGATTAAAGCCACTGAGCTCGTCTGACATATTAGAGACCACTGCCACCTTGGAAAAGGGTAACAGACACCATCTAATGGCTTCCAAGGCAGCTGCCTGAAGGGTGAAAGCAAGTGTAACCACCCTGTGGTTATTTAACAAACAAGATCCTTCCAAAGCTATGATTTTATCTCAGCAATGTTCAAATTACACCAGAGCCAGCCTAACACACGTTTTCCCTTGGTGCCTGTCGAAAATAGCCTTTGCTTTCAACATGTTTTGTAAGGCTGTAAAGGTGACTTCCATAGTAGCTGTCCTAGATCATTTCTTTCCCTCTCCTGATTCCTGGGAATTGAAGCAGAAGCCATTTTAAGGGCTGTTAAGCAATACTTGTCAACAACAGCTGACCACACAAAGAGCCCAAACTCTGCAATGACTGAGACCAGGCACAGGCTCTGAAACTGTGAGTGGCTCGGAAACAGCCCAGGAAGCTCAACGATACCTAGCTTGAAAGGCAGCTGCTCCCTTCCTCTCTTCTGGGGTGAGAATGCTCATCTTCAGCTTTCCCAGCAGGCAAATTCGTTTGAAGATGGCTGCTTGAGGTTTGAAAGCTGGAAACCTGAGGGAAGAACACAGTCCTTTTAAGTGTTCTTTCACCTGTTTTCAGTCCCAGCAACTGCCAACCTTAACTGGTGTGTAAAAACTAATGGACCTCAGTAGGCATCCAGCTGAAATAATAACAATCCCCTGACTATAAAAGTGCAGGAACTCAGAGCATCTGTAACAAGTGATTTACCTGGAAAATTAGCCTTCATGTAATTAGCATGCTTCTTTTTCCCACACACACAGCAAACCTCCATCTCTAAGCACACTGGGCCCAATTCTGCTTTCCATCACTCCCTCCCCCTGTCCAGCTCAGTGGGTTTATACAGGTGGAGGCATGGAGAGGAGCACACTTGCTGCATTCAGCTTTAATTCTAAACTAAATGAATTTTCCAGCACAGTGACAGTATTGACCTTACATATTATCCAAATAGAAATTTTAATGAAACAAGTACAACACTGAGTATAGCCATAATAGATATGCAAATATTGGTCTTTTCTTAAAGGTCTCCCCATCTGGTCACATGGAGGGTTTTTTGCCTTGCCTATGTGGGGGTGAGCACTGAGAGCAGTTGTTAGAAGCAGGGAAGAAAAGGATGGCTGCACAGCCATGGAGAATCAGGCCATCAATTAGATTGCCATTCTCATTTCATGAACAACGATCACAGGAGAGCTGTAAAATTTGCTCCCTTCTTCATTTTTTCTTGCTGTGTGACAGCATCCACCTTTGCTTTCCACCAGCACTCAAGAGTCAGCCTTCCTCCGAGCCAGCAAAAAGAAAAGCCATGCATATTTTATTGTCATTGTGCTTGCCTAAACAAAGTATAGGTGTAGGGAACCACTCACATGCATGGTGACTCATCCAGTCTACACAAACCCATTTAAGAACCCAAATACCCCAAGAATGTTGTCTCCCAAGCCCAGCAGACCAAGGCTGCATTTTGCTTACTCTGAGACCCCAAGAATGTTGTCTCCCAAGCCCAGCAGACCAAGGCTGCATTTAGCTTACTCTGATACCCCAAGAATGTTAACTCTTAACCCCAGCAGACCAAGGCTGCATTTTACTTACTCTGATACCCCAAGAATGTTAACTCCCAACCCCAGCAGAACAAGGCTGCATTTAGCTTACTCTGATACCCCAAGAATGTTAACTCTTAACCCCAGCAGACCAAGGCTGCATTTTACTTACTCTGATACCCCAAGAATGTTAACTCCCAACCCCAGCAGAACAAGGCTGCATTTTGCTTACTCTGATACCCCAAGAATGTTAACTCTTAACCCCAGCAGACCAAGGCTGCATTTTACTTACTCTGATACCCCAAGAATGTTAACTCCCAACCCCAGCAGAACAAGGCTGCATTTTGCTTACTCTGATACCCCAAGAATGTTAACTCTTAACCCCAGCAGACCAAGGCTGCATTTTACTTACTCTGATACCCCAAGAATGTTAACTCCCAACCCCAGCAGAACAAGGCTGCATTTTGCTTACTCTGAAGCTCAGAGACTGGAAAGCAAACAGAAGGCAGAAACTTGGCCTAGATTCATGCATAAGAGCACAAAGGTTATAAAATAGAAGGTTTGAAAAGCAATCAGAATCACCAGCTGAGAGAGGTTGAAAATTGCAGCCCAGAATCAGCAGCTTCAAAATAAAAGCCAAACAGCAAAGACCTACTGAAAATAGTTGCAAAATACATGAGCTGAAATCACTTTGTCTACTAGCCAAGATGAAATTGCCTACCCCTGCATCTGCCTAACATTTTCTTAGAGCTTGTTGCCCAAAGCCAGATGGTCAAAGGTATTTAGGTACCTAAAGATGTGGAGAGGTGCCTGCTGGAATTTCTCACTCTTCCTGGACATCTTGTTCCCACTTAGGCGATGTCCATGCACTGTTCTGACTGCATGCAGAGCAGCTGCATCACTCAGCACCTCTTAAAATCTGGATTTGTGAGTGAGGTTCCCCAAAAGCTCCCTTCCACTTGCCACAAAAAAAGTCTGGGTGTGCATTTTACTGGTGGAATCCCTGAAGGTTAGAAGGTTCCTGAAAACTTGCCTCTAAGCTCCCTGAAGTGGCACCTAAGCTGTCTTGAAAACCATCTTCTCCCAGACATACAAGTGGGGCACTTCAGAATCTCTCTTCCAAGGAGAGATGCTACTTGGGGCTAGAAGATGAGATATGGGAAAATGCAGTGGTTATTTATACACATTTGTATGTAGCAGGTGCATGGAGTGAAACAGAGCAATAACATTATCTCTCCTTCACAAATGACAATTAATTTTCACTTGTAAATCATCCTCAGGGTGCAGATCTTTACATTTTATAACTGTGCTATGGAAAGATGCTTGGCTTAGAGAAGAGTTTACACAGGCTAAGCTCTTCAGCCTTCCCAGAGCTTGTCTGAAACCCAGCAACAGGCAAATCAAGGCTTGTCTGGGATCAAGCTGAGGTGAAGATTTGCCTGTCTCCTCCATTCCTCATCCAGTTCACAGGACTGCTGCCTGTGCTGCTCACTTAGAAGTCATGGGCATCGAAAAGGTCATGGCCTCACCACTACAATTCAGGTGCCAGAGCTATATCCTGCTTTGAAGCAGAGCCAAACTTCAGCAGTGGAGCAGCAAGAAACCCTGGACAGACCTAAGAGCAGCACACCCTCTGGCCACTGTGCAGCTTTAAACCCTGCCTAGGTCTAAAAAGGACACCAAGAAATAAAATTGTAGAATCAACCAGGTGGGAGGAGCGCTCCAAGCTCACCCAGTCCAACCTAGCACCCAGCCCTATCCAGTCAACCAGACCCTGGCACTAAGTGCCTCATCCAGGCTTTTGTTGAACACCTCCAGGGATGGTGACTCCACCACCTCTCTGGGCAGCCCATTCCAATGGCAAATCTGCAGTGCATTTTATAACATCTGCCCTCACCTAAGCATATGTCAAAGCCATCACTTCACTGACTGAAGAGAGATCCTGCAGGCTCAGAACAGGTTGGGCAGGTGCCCACAGAAGATGGAGCTAAGGGAACTCCTACTTTTAGAGCTGGTGCCCTGCAAGAGCCAATAGGCTGAGCTGTGAAACTGCTCTGTGCTCCTGAGCTGTAACTCCACCAGGCAGCTGAGCTGTCTGATTGCCATGCATGTAGCTCTGTGCTAGGTGATGACTCCTCGGGCCCAGGAGAGGGTGAGGTGTCCATAACTCACTGCAAACACCACATGGGTGTGTCCCTTTCAGTCAGCAGATATTGATTGCGCTGGTGGCTAAATGTCATTGCCATGAGTAATGGAGGAGACCTGCAGAGAGAGGCCACAATATGTCTTCTCCTGGGCTTTCAGTGGTGCTGCTTCCACCCTCTCTGCCTTCTGATCTGTTTGACTTGAGGTGCAGGGCTCCTCTGGGGTACTCCAGCCTAGACAACAATCTCTGAACTCTGGCTGCTGCCCAAAGTCAATCCATCCCTCAAACCTATGTCATATAAACCTAATTTTAAAGTTGCTCTGGGTGAAGCAGCTTTAGCAGGAAGGTTGGACTAGATGACCTCCAGAGGTCCCTTCCAGCTGCCACCATGCTGGGATCCTGTGATTAGTAATAATTACAGCACTACTTCATTGTCCCAAAATCCACTTCTAAATGCCCATGTTCCCTCCATACACCCAACTCTTCAGTCATTTCTTAACCAGACTCCGAATCCCTCCTGCTCTTTGTCTCCTGGTGAACATCTTGCACTCTGGTTACTTTTCTGGTCATGCTGCACCTTCCTCCTCTTTGGAAACCTCCCAGGGCTTGGCCTGGGCTGGTTTCTCTTGCTTTGTCTCATGCTCTGTCTTGCTGCTCCACCATCATCTCTGTGCTGACAACTCACAAATCTGCCTTTCCAACCTCACCCCATCTACATTAATCTCTCCAGCACATCATCCAGCATTACCCCTCTCCCTGCCAGCTCAAGGGCAACTCAGACAAAATTGAGCACCTGATCTCTTATACCCTCCCCCCTCCCCTTTCCTGCCTTTCTCCATTATTTTCTTAACTTCCCCTCCCTCTCTGCTTGCCTCCCATTCTCCCAGGCTAGCAATGTCAGCACTACCTGTTATTCTTCTGCCACCTCCTTCCCACATGTGAACTGACAAGATTTAGTGAACTCTCTTCTCCATAATATCTGACCCTTTCTTTGACTCCCTAGCAACTCAAACTTTGCCTATGCCCTTTCTATCTTCCCAACTTTCCTCTTGTACAACTACAGCTCCCTCCCTCCAGTCTAAGATCCATATTTCCCCTCTAGTGCATCAGCAGAATTTAGTGCTCCTTTTGTATATTGCTTCATTGGTTTCTCTTGTAGCAACTTTCTAGTTGTGTGCCTGCAGCTCTGCCTGCACAGAAAATCCTCCTTTCTCCTGTATTCCCTTTTGTTCCTTCAGTTTGCCAGCTGGGGCACTCCTGGCATCATTGCCTCATGCTATACAGAGCACATTCTCTGTGCCTCACACATTACCCATAACAATATGCCTTTGTCTGTCCAAAACAGAAAAGCCACAACAAAAGACATTCTGTTTTCTTTCTGAAGTGGGGGTTGGATTGGAGCTATTTGCTGTCTCCAGAAATCCTTCCCTGAAGTATGGCAGCCAACTGAAAACGGGAGAAGTGACTTGTTTGGGGAGCAAATGTAGGGATAGTAGCTGAGTTTTATTAGGAGGATTGTTCTTCATTCCTGCAAAGGGCAGGTGACAATGCACTGAGCCTTTCTAAGGATGCTCAGTAATTCCATGGGTTTAAGCAGGATTGTTCCTGATGGCATGGGAAAAGGGAGAGTAAACATTTAGGGTGCATCTGAGTCAGAGGAAGGGCTCCACGTTAACATCAACCAAAGCCACATCCCTTCCAAAAGCACACTGCTAGCATGAGGCAAGCTATATCCCTTTGTTTCTTGGAGCAGGCAGAGAGAGACTGGGTCTCAAAAAAGTAGGGTTAAAGAGACAGGCCACACTTCATCCTGCTTAGTCAAACCTTTGGTTTCTTTGGCTATTTTTACAAGATCCTGGGAAGAAAACTTTTTGTGTTGCACTGCTTAACAACCTGGGTTTCATTTCAGGATGAAAACCATCAGGTCTGCTTTGGTTTGACCCACACCAAATTTATTTCCTCCAGATTTACTCCTTGGTTGCTAAACTGAAAAGCAAATCCTCAACCTATTAGACAAAAGCTGATGTGTTTTACTCCCATTCTTCCCTAGGAGTAGCTTCAGTTGGGCCTTTTCATCCCAACGGCACAAAAAGGACTTTTTTTTCTCAGTCCTGTCTGGATCCCTTCCAAGTCTCTCTCAATTTTCAGTCTGAAAACTGAAAAGGAAAGGATGCTCTGCAGAAAACTATTCTCTGACCTCTCCCTTGAGTCCCTTCCCAACAGTCAGTTCACTGGATTCTCTGTGCTCTTTGTATTTCCCAGTAGGAAGTGGCTTGGTGTCCTATGTTCCCATCAAGTGCTCTATGAATTCCTTCTCCTTATTCAGGCCACTGAGCTGAGCCCTGTGCAGACTGCTCCCTCCTGCACCCTAGGAAAGGGCCTGGTTTGCCCTTAACTGTTCCTTAAGACTTTCCCAAAACAAAGGGAAAAAAAGAAAAAAATATTGCATTTGCTTAGAAAGAAAACCAAAGTCACACAGAGTCACAGAATCAACCAGCTTGGAAGAGACCTCCAAGCTCAGCCAGTCCAATCTGTCACCCAGCCCTGGCCAAGCAACCAGACCATGGCACTCAGTGCCTCAGCCAGGCTTGGCTTCAGCACCTCCAGGCACAGCCACTCCACCACCTCCCTGGGCAGCCCATTCCAATGCCAATCACTCTCTGACAACAACTTCCTAACATCCAGCCTAGACCTCCCCTGGTACAACTTGAGGCTGTGTCCCCTTCTTCTGCTGCTGGTTGCCTGGCAGCAGAGCCCAACCCCACCTGGCTACAGCCTCCCTTCGGAGAGCTGCAGACAGCAATGAGCTCTGCCCTGAGCCTCCTCTGCTGCAGGCTGCACACCCCCAGCTCCCTCAGCCTCTCCTCACAGGGCTCTGCTCCAGGCCCCTCAACAGCTTTGTCGCCCTCCTGTGGACACCTTCCTGTACTTCAACATCTCCAATTCAGGAGCCCACAGCTGGGCACAGCACTGCAGGGGTGCCCTGAGCAGTGCTGAGCACAGGGGCAGAAGCACCTCCCTTGTCCTGCTGCCCACACTGCTCCTGAGCCATCCCAGGATGCCATTGGCTCTGCTGCCCACCTGGGCACACTGCTGCCTCATCTTCACATCCCTATCAACCTGAAGCAGTTCAGGACTGATGAGGTTTCCCAGTGTACTTCTTGGCTTTCCAATGACCCATATCTAGTGGATGTCCTGTGGACTTTCTCCTCAATGTCACCCATGGAAAGCACGGCGTATAAAAATTCATTCTTAATGCAACCCCATTTGACCCTTTCCAGTGCTCAGACAAAAAGCTTCCAGAAACATCAGCAAAGGAAGGGCCCCCCTGTTCCCACAAAGCAGGATTCAGAGCAGGAGCAGAAGTAAGGGCAGGGAAGGAAACCAAGCTGGGCGCCTCGGCAGCCGCTGTTCTGCGTGCTGCCAGCTCCTGCACGGGTCACAAAGCAAAAATGAAGATGTTTTGCACAGACAGGTGCAGGCACTGCTGTGATTAATCAAGCCATAATTAGGGACCTGTCGGCAGGCACTAAATATATGTTCTGGGGCTTCAACCCTCTTAGAAATCTGTGGATGGAAAACTTGCCAGGCAGGAAATTTATAAAACCAGGGAGTCTCTGGGTGATAAATGCATCCAAGAAAGGCAACTTTCACCAGGCTATGATAATGACAAGTCTCCCTATTGCTTCTCAGCTATAATTTCTTCTTCTTTCTAAGTCTCTGTGTTTATCCAAGTATTTTAATGTCATTTGCCTGCACAGTTTAACAAATAAATCCTCCTCTTTCCAGTAAAACAGGCACAAAGTCTGCATCTGCAGAGGATGAATGGGTTTATTTAGGTGTTCAAGAAGAGACTGGATGAGACATTTAGTGCCATGGTCTAGTTGATTGGCTAGGGCTGGGTAAGCTTGGAGATCTCTTCCAAGCTGGTTGATTCTAGGATTCTATGGTTGTTTTACATTGAGCCAGGTGCCTTCAACAGCCTGTGCAGCATCGGGGGTTAATGGTTTTAAATTAAAAGAGGAAAATGAAACTAGATCAAAGGAAGAAATTGTTTACAGTGATGGTGGTGAAACACTGGCCCAGGTTGCCCCGAGAGGTGGTAGATGTCCCATCCCTGGGAACACTGAAGGCCAGATTGTTTGGGGCTCTGAGCAACCTGATCTCATTGAAGATGTCCCTGCTCACTGCAGGGAGGTTGGATTAGATGACCTTTAAAGGTCACTTCCCACCCAAAACATATGATCAGGGTGTTCAGATATACTCTGAGAACAAAATGGATCTCCACCTTCCTCTGCCCTCACCTTATCTATTCCTTTGCACCTAGGCAAAGGTAAAAAACCTCCATCTGAGAGTGAGTACAGGGCAGGAGTTTGGTGGCATTTTATAACATGCACATGAATTAGTGCAAAGTGAAGGCTTGAGATATTGCACTTATTTCTATGCAAATGTAAGAGAGAGCTCCCCCCTCACAGAGCATACATCAGCCTGGGGCAGAGCACTAATGCCCTGCTGCAGAACCTTGTGCTCTTGGTACCCAGTGGGGGAAAAAGGCAAGCAAAGCTTGATCAGACTGGAGAGAATCATAGAACCAAGCAGGTTGGAAGAGACCTCCAAGCTCATCCAGCCCAACCTAGCACCCAGCCCTGGCCAAGCAACCAGACCATGGCACTAAGTGCCCCAGCTAGGCTTGGCTTCAACACCTCCAGGCACGGTGACTCCACCACCTCCCTGGGCAGCCCATTCCAATGCCAATCACTCTCTCTGACAACAACTTCCTCCTAACATCCAGCCTAGACTTCCCCTGGCACAGGTTGAGACTGTGTCCCCTTGTTCTGTGGATTGTTGTCTGGCAGCAGAGCCCAACCCCACCTGGCTACAGCCTCCCTTCAGGTAGTTGTAGACAGCAATGAGGTCACCCCTGAGCCTCCTCTTTTCCAGGCTAAACAACCCCAGCTCCCAAGAGAGGCCACAAAATGAAACAAGGTCACCTGAGTAGTCTCTGGCAGCTAATGCTGCCCCACCCAGGCTAGGGGAGCTGTGGGGCTGGTTGTAGCCAACCCTCTGACAGATTACAAGTCTGGATGTGGCTTCTCTCGTAGAATGGTCTGGGTTGGAAGGCACCTCCAAAGGTAGCAAGAAGGGGCATCCTCCACTAGATCTCGTCCCCTCTCTGCTCCATACATCTCTGTAGGAACTAGCTCCCTTACAGGAGAAGATGTTTGTTTTGGACTGCTCTGACATACATCCACACCTCAGTTACAGCAGCTCACAGGTGAACTCAGCAGCACAAAGGTGCATGACAAGGAGACTAACTGCTTAACAAAGCGTGTGTGTCCCCCCCCATCCAGCTTCCCTGCAGGGCTTTGCAGCCAGTGCTGACTAAACAGCATTTTATTTCAGCTGGATATTGGTTAAAGTTTTTGGAGGAAGGCAAAGTGTTAGGGGTGTGATTGAGCCCAGTGTTATTAAATGCGAGGGGAAGTCATCTAATGTCTGTTTAATTGTAGCTGCCTTTGGTGAGTAATATTGATGATTAATCTATTGACCAGAGGGGACAAGCTGAGAAGGGGAATAAGGCTGGATCAATGTGCAAGGAGAGGACGTGAAGTGAGATGGACTCCGAATCGATGGTGTTGCTACTTGCTCAGTTAGGCTGGAGATTGGGATGTGCCCCCTGCACGAGCTCAGGAGCAGTGCAAAGAGGTTGCTTCACAACAAAGACGTTTCTCTGCTTTTTATTTCTATTGATTTCCCAGTGAAGTGTGTCTTGGCATTAGGGATTCCCGCAGAGCCGGGAAGAAAGATCAGTTTCTTTCCTCAGAGGGTCAAGAAATCCTGAGTGATGGATCTTCTTAGACAAAGAGACAGCAGCAGAGCTTTGGCTTTGCACTGCCTGCTAGAGAGGGAGAACTGAAAGTGTGTCATTTATAGGGAGGAAGATATAAAAGTATCTGATACTGACAGGCTGTGATTGAGAGGGAGGAATATGCTAAAACCAACAACAAAAACCCAGAGAGAAACAGGTTGATGAGGTGAGGGCTGTTAAAAGGAGCATTATCCCATGAAGAGAAAGTGGGGCTTGTTTTTATTTAGAGCCTCTGTAGTTACGAGAGGTGCTCGCTGCAGACACCAGAGCATCCCAGGCTCCTAGGCTCGCTACATACCCCACGCCCAGCTGCGCAGTGAACCGAGGAGCGGAGCTGGCAGTGCTGCCCTCTGGCGGAAGGAATTCCCACGGCTCCGCTGTGTCCCGGTCCTGAGCCCACGTCCCAAGTGCCAAGCCCTGCAACCAGTGTGCCAAAGCAGGAGCGAAGGGTGCTCCTCTGGGCAGCACTGCAGCTCTGAACCCCTCTCCACTCGAAAAGATGTGGAGCACTACGTGGCTATGAAGCTCTTTGAAGACTTCTCCCTCTTCCTTATTGGATTGAATGCAGAATAAATGGCAAAACTAAGAGTAGCTCAGGCTCCTAGACAGTATCCAAACAGCCAGATGCCACCGATCCCTGCAGCACCAGCTTGGAAAGAGCCTCAGTGCTACTGATAAGTCACTTGGATGTTGTCAGGAATGAAGACACTATTAACACTGAACTCTGCCTTGCTGCTTTCCTGTACTTACTGCAAGCCTTGGCTGGTTTAAACGTGTGCTACACTGCAGGTAAAAGAGGTTTGTGAGGAAAGAAATATGCTTCCCAGAGAAGCTCATAAGAATAAGCAGAAAGGGCTTGGGACTCTGTTGCAGAGGCAGGGAATAAATGTGGCCAAGGAATGATAAAAACAGAATGGCTTTATGTTCCTGAAAACCTCACCCCCAAACTATAAACAAAGCTGAGTTTAGGTTTATCTGCAGATTCTAATTCGATCGGGAATTCTTCAGGTGATGTGTTGGACAAATGCAGAGATTTAGGAAGTCAGGCAATGGAAAAGGCTAAGCTATGAACACAGCTTTATCCCACTAGCAATCAGGCTGAGCAGAGAACTAAGGGAGCAGCAGGCTTTACTCACCGAGGTGAGAGAGGTGTTCCCTTGCTGGATTGCTCTGCAGCTCGGCCGGTTCTGATGCTGCAGGCAATATCCAGTAGCCTGGCTCCAGACCCTGAGGCCAGTGGCAAAGCCACCAAGCTCAGACACATCTGGAGACACAGCTGCCAAGAGGCAGGGATTCATGGAAGCCACACTGCCTCAGCAGCAGCAGGGCAGAGCCAGACTGCCGGGGTCTGCCCAGCTGGGACTGGCAGCCAGCACCAGGGCTGTGATATGGGCCGGGAGTAGCCGGGGCCGGGTGCCACCGGCAGCTCTCTCCAGGGGACCCCAGGACTTGCTGAGCCTGCAGGTTTGCAATGAATGGTGCAAAGTGGGGAGAAGCACCCAAAGACAGGGATGGTGTAAAACCAAGAGCCATGTGAAAAGGCAGCAGCTGTCCAAAAGCAGGGAAGGTCCATAACTGGAATTCTGCCACGGCAGGAAGCTGTGCTGCCAGGAACTCTGTCAGGGTGGGGACTCTCTCAAGGCAGGAACCCCCTCGTGCCTTCTCCCTTGCTCCATTTATGCTCTTCTAGACAAAGAGCCCATTTGCCATGTTACACTGCTGTCTCACTTCTAGTTTCAATTGCCCAGAGACTCACATACAGGTCACAGAACCACTAACAATTTATAGGATGCCTTTGCCTCTTCCCCCTGTTTTTCAGAGAAAAAAAGATGTAGAGAGGAAAAGGCAAAGCACACCTAAATAAATAGTCTCACCTCAATGGGGAAGCTAAAAGAGAGCAATAAATAAAAGGTATTTGAGGTAGGGGAGTTACAAAGGAGGTACAGGGACGGGAAAACAAGATACCAAATATACAGATACAAGCAGATGGATGGCAAAGGGGGTTCCACACCTGGTGGATATGTGGTAAAACAAAGAGCAGTGGGAAAGGGGAAGGTGATGCTGGCAAGCAGAGAGGCAGGGCAAGAGAAAATGAAGTTCCTCTGTTTTTGTAGGGGGTAGACAGGAAGTAGGAGTGGGCTAAGCACCACCCTTGGAGTAAGGGTCGGACCCACTCCTGGGGAGGAGTCTGGAGGACCTGGGGTCAGGGTCAAGACCACTCCCCCAGAAGGGTTAACCCTTTACACCTGGGCATGAAAACCATCCAAGCACCAGCCCCACTCCAGCACTGGCTCCCACACAGGTCAGTGCAGGTGTGGAAAGGCCTCCTGCTGTTCCCCCTTCAAGCCTGCAGGGCGGAGGGGGGAAAGCAGTTTTCGTGCCTTCTTCTCCTCCCCATTCAAACCCACGGTGGGATTTGAATGGGGAGGAGGAGAAAAGAATTTGGAGTGCTCCAGAGCAGACTCCTCCCAGATTCTCCTACCAGGTGATATTCAAAGTCTGGCTAACCCTAAGGGCTCACATGTGACTTAAATCTTGGAGCTTGCATGTTCATGTCCCCCCACATGGACTATTTCCCCACATCAGAACATGATAACAGACAATAAACTTCACCCCTCGAGCTGCTCCCAAGTGTCATAACACAGCCACCTATCTTACAAACTGGAACACATGAATATGTATAGTTTTTCTCTCTCTCTCTTTTTTTCCCACCTCCCATCTGCATGAAACATATGCCATGTGCAGTGACTCCAAAAGATCAGAACAGGGGCTATAGTCCACATGCTAAAAGTTGTAATAAAATATGCATAATGAAAGCTTGCAGAGGAAATCACATCTCAGACCAGGAGGGAAAGGGAAAAAAAAGCCCTCCTTTTTAATGAGGGTTTAATTAATGTCAGACTGGCTCAGTTGGTAACGTTCTTGCCTCTGGTGTAGAAGGTCATGGTTTGGAGCCCTACATTAGGCTCTGGGCTCATAACCAATGCTGACACTGCGATGTACTTCTGGTACACTGTTCAAGGTTCTGACCTTCAAATGAGGTGTTTAAACTAAGATTCCTCCTGCTAGTCTCTGGTGGCTTTTCCAGCTGGAAGCTAAAGACGTCCTGGCACTTTCTAAGCAGCACGGGGAATATCCCTTGCATCCTAACTCAGCCTTGCTGAATAAAGTAGGTTCTAACACTGAAAGCAGCAGCTCTCAACCACTACTGACAGTTGACAATGCACCCTTAATGAGACTGCTCTGTTTATTTATGTGCTGACACCACTTACACACAGGAAATGCTCACTGCTTTGCCATACAAAGGCAAAGAGCATCTTCTCACTGCCTGGGGAGGAGAGTCACAGAACCATAGAAACATCGAATGGTTTAGGTTGGAAGGGACCTCAAAGCTCAGCCAGTTCCAACCCCACTGCCATAGGCAGGGACACCTCCCACTAGAACAGGTCACTCAAGGCCTCATGCAGACTGGCCTTCAACACCTGCAGGGAGGTTGTGGAGCACAGAAGCACCCAATGTGACCTGTGATCTTTGATCATATTGTGGATTCTGTGCTCTACAACCTCCCTGGGTAACCTGTGTCTCACCAGCCTCACTGCAAAGAACCCTTTCCTAACATCCAGTTTCAATCTCCCCTCTGCCACTTCAAACCCATTCCTCCTCCTCCTCTCATTACCAGACCTTGTCAATAGTCCCTCCACAGCCTTCCTGTAGCCCCCTTCAGATACTGCAAGGCCACTCCAAGGTCTCCTGGAAACCTTCTCTTCTCCAGGCTGCAGAGTCCCAACTCTTGTATTGTGTCCTCACAGCAGAGCTGCTGCAGCCCTCTCAGCATCTTGGTGGCCTCCTCTGCACTGCCTCCAACACTTCCATGTCCTGCTTGTGTTGGGGCCTCCAGAAATGCCCCCAGGAGTGCAGGTGGGGTGTGAGGAGAGCAGAGCCAAGGGGCAGAATGCCCTCCCTTGCCCTGCTGCCCACACTGCTCTTGCTGCAGCCCAGCACAGGGTTGTGTCTGGGCTGCACTCACACTGCAGGCTCCTGTTGAGCTTTTCATCAGCCCAGACCCCCAGGGCCTGTTCCTCAGGGCTGCTCTCAGCCATTCCCCACCCAGCCTGGAGCTGTGCTTGGGATTGCACCCACCCAGGTGCAGGACCTTATATTGGGAAGATATTAAAATACCATTTATGAGGCTGGTTGCCAAAATGAGATTGCCCTGTGTATCTTCCATGAAGAATGGTACCATGCAGGACAGACCAATGTTTTAGGGAAGGAGAGACAGAGGAAGTAAGAAAAGTGGGATGTATACAAAGCAGGTAGCAGCTGTTTTGTGACTTCTCACAAACTGTAAGTTGCACTAGAATCAAGTTTCAAGACTTCTTGCCAACTGTAGGCAGCAATAGGGTTAAAAAAATCCAAGGAAACTCATTCATAAAATAGCTGTCAGAGTAGTATCCATCGATGTGATCCTGCTAATCAGCTGAGTCATCACAAAAGACATCCTATGAACCCATCTGGAAATTAAGGTCTTTATGATCTGTCCATTCAGACCATCACACATGATTTAGAACTAAATATCAGAACTGCTCCATTTCCAGCCTTGCCAATCCTCCTGGCCCCTGCCCTCTACCTTTCCTGCCACCACACACATTATTTTATGACCAAAATAGTTTCTGACTCCAGCTCCAATGTAACTCTTTTACCTAAAGTAGAATTGAATTTGTACCTTAAGGGAGAAGGCACAAACACAGTCTCTGTGCAAAGTGTTAAACTAAAGCAAGAGAAGAGGCAACAGAACTTCACCTTGGTGTTTCACATCTGCCCCACTGGGAACGTCTGCTACGCCCACTGAAGAACATTAGCTGTAGAATCATAGGATCATAGAATGGTTTAGGTTGGAAAAGACCTCTAAAGATCATCTTGTCCAAACCCCCAGCAGTGTGCAGGGACATCCTCCACTGGAACAGGTTGCCCAGAGCCTTGTCTAGTCTGACCTTAAATATCTCCAGGGATGGGGCCTCACCTACCTCCCTGAGCAACCTATTCCAATGCTCCTGCACCCTCGTGGTGCAGAACTTGTTCCTAACATCCACTCTAAACCTTCTCTTCTCTCATTTTGAACCATTGCCCCCATCCTGTCACTTCAGGCCTTTGGAAACAGTTCTTCTGCAGCCTTCTTGTAGGCTCCCTTAAGGTGCTGGAAGGCTGCTATTAGGTCTCCTTGAAGCCTTCTCTTTTCCAGGCTGAACAACACCAGCTCCCTCAGTCTGTCCTCATAGCAGAGGTGCTCCAGCCCTCTGATCATCTTTGTGGCCTCCTCTGGACCTACTCCATCAGGTCCATGTCCTTCCTGTGTTTAGGGCTCCAGAGCTGGACACTGTACTCCAGGTGAGGTCTCACGAGGGCAGGGGGACAGCATCATCTCTCTCTGTCTGATGGTCACACTTCTTTTGATGCAGCTCAGGCTGCCATTGGCCTTCTGGGCTGCAAGCTCACACTGTTAGCTCATGTGCAGTTTCTCATCCACCAGAACTCCCAAGTCCTTTTCCACAGGGCTCCTTTCTATGACCTCTCATGCTCCAGCCTCATTATCAGTAGACCTGTTCCAGAGGGAGGTGTCCCTGCCTATGGCAGGGCATTGGAACCAGATGATCTTTGAGGTCCCTTCCAACCTAAACCATTCCATGATTCTATGATTGTTCTGACCCAGGTGCAGGACCCTGCCCTTGGTCTTGTTGAACCTCATGAGGTTAGATATCTCAGCTACTGAACATGCAAAACTAACAGTGGCTTCCTGACATGAACCTTACCGCTGGTGCCTCTGAAGTACCCTCGTGTCCCCGCAAGGCAGTCACAGTGGTGTGCTGTAGGACAAATAATCCTGGCAGAAGACCCTTCAGCAACATCAGACTTCTATTTACTCTGGTGTGAGCTGGGAGGAAAACAAAATGGATTACAAAATAAGCTCTTGTACTCTGTGCCTCCCACAGAACACCTTGTTGAGGATAACCCAATGCAGTGCAGCAAGCCAAAGCCTTGATTATCTAGAATCATGTTCATGCCTGGGTAAATCAAATACAATCAATTCACTTACAGAAATTTAATTGGATTTCTTTGTAAGACATCCTATCTTCTCTCTTTTGTTCTCTGCTGGGCCATCTGCCACTTGAGCAGAGGAAGACTGAAGTGAAGCCATCTACCTTTATGGAATTATATCTAAGATATTTACGCAGACTCACTTCAGGAAGATGGACTTTTTTATTCTTCAGTAAATCATTTCTGGTCTTCAGGTAACAATTTGAATGTTAGAAAGGCATGAAAAGGAATTCATGGCTCTGAAAATCAGAGCAGCTTGAAAAGAACATATGTTTTTAAAGAAGAAGGTGAGCTACAGCACTACAGAGCCCAGCCGAGCTTCCCGGCAGCCTCCCCCAGGAGTCACAATGCTGTTGCAGAGCTGCAATATTCAAGACCCTGAGTGCTGCCACATTCCAACTCCTTCCCTGGCTGATAGCATCTGTATAATTCTAGGTATGGCAGGGTTTTCCTTGGTGTGGGAATAACGTTTCCAACCATATTTGCAGTGGTCATGTATGTGGTGTGATGGTGAATCAGCTGCTGAAAAGGTAAAGCCTGGAGCTGGACTGCATGAATGAGGAACTCAAATAACTGATGAAAGAAGACAAACAAATCCTTGACTATTTCTGTTCAACTTTTTGAGTGCAAAAGGCAGAACTGCTGCCAGGGAGGAAACTAAAAAGCAGGTTGCTAAAGCTACACACTGGCCCTGTGAGCAAGGCAGGCAAGGAGCAGTGCAGGCAGGAGGAAAACACTGATGGGCCAGCTAGCACAGGCACCTCATGTGGCGTCCTCTGGTTCTGTGATAAGAAGGTTCCATATAAAGATGGGGAGGAGCTTCTTTAATTTAAGGGTGATGGAGCACTGGGACAGGCTGCCCAGAGAGGTGGTGGAGTCTCCATCTCTGGAGACATTCAAAACCCACTGGACGTGTTCCTGTCTGACCTTCTCTAGGTGAACCAGCCTTGTCAGGGGATTGGACTCGATGGTGTCCATAGGTCCCTTCTGACCCTTACCATTCTGTGACCAAAGTCACAGTGAACTGGGACAACTCATAGTTATTTCTCTCCCCTTCTATTTGCAGTCTGACTTCAGCAGGGTACCAAGTTAAAATGCATTGCCCAGGCTCTCACTGTACTCAGTAAAGAGCGGATAAGCTCTTCACAGTCATAAAATGGATGGGATGAATCATTCTGCAGAGCTGTCTATCTCCACCACTGACTCCAGAGGGAATTCAAACAGGTGAATGAAGACCTTAATGAAGTCTGAACACAGCACATGTCCTTGGTCCCATGCTAAAGAGATGCTTTTGAAGATCAGGCAGGAAATCATCAGTAGAAAATGTTGCCCTCTCCTTGCACTCTTTGCTGCCTAATGAATTCCATGTAAAAATTAAAATGAAATATGGGAAACTATGGAAAGCTCAGATTTAGACAAGTGCTGCTTTCAACAGTGACTCTGGGGCTAAAGCTGGTGGGATCACTGGGGGCTCCCAGTTCTCCTTTAATCCTTACAATGAAGTTGGTTTTAAGCAATGTCACATCCTGCTAAACTCCAGCCAGGGCTTCCCAAGGATTTTTAGACATAGTAGCTATAGCAACAGGAACCCAAACAACTCTGTTCCCTACAGGACATGACTTTGTTGGGTGTTTTTTCCAGCTGGAATTCAACCGTGATCAAATGTACAGGTGACAGCTCTGCTGAGGAGGTATAACACACACACCACAGGACCTAATCAAGCTGCAAAGCAACCTGAAGAGATTAGAGCAGTGGGAGCTGTAGGCAATACAGATGAATTCAGGAGCAGTGCCAGCCCCACATCACACAGCGAAGAAATCAATTGCACTGTCACAAAATGAAGATTAGAAATAGGAGTTTCTTCCTCTGTCAAAGTGAGTAACATTAATCCTTTTGATTGTGTTCTTGTATTGAAATGTGCTCAGGCTTTTAATGCAGACAGAAGCCACACTTGGTACAAGGGCCATGGGGAAGTGCAAAGCAGTAGCTCCTTGGTGAAAACGTATGAATGGTTCGAGAAGCTTTGCCTTGGTGACTTGTTCTGAAGGCCACCATCCTTGCCCTGCTGTCATGGCTCACTGGCACTACTGCCAGCAATGAACAAGGCAGCCTCTTGTGTGCATCTCTGGGGAGAAGGTATTTATACCAGTATTGATTGAGCAGACTGAAGGGCAGGCAGACTGAGAGCTGGCTGCAGTAGCAAGACTGCTGTTAGAGTATGGCTCACAGGCAAGGCGGTGAAATCTCCTTTATTCCTCACCATCACCCCTAACAGCACATTTTAAAGCAAAGTTAGGAGATTTAGCACTTGATTGCCACATCTGTAGGTCAAACCAAAAATATATTCCAGAACATTTACAATTACCAAAGCCACAAACAAAATCTCAAGGGACTTAATTGTTCAACCACTCCTTGGTGTCCCTGTAACAAACCTACAGCAACCTGTGCTCAGAGATTATGCTTGCATGGAAGCTCACACTGCAGCTGAGAAGCTCTTCCCAGGCTGCCAAATACATTTTAAAGCAAAGTTAGGAGATTCACCACTTGATTGCCACATCTATAGCTGAGAAGCTCTTCCCAAAGGCTGAAGATGAAATCCCCTGTAGATAGAACATGGGGCAAACAAACAGATGACAATGTTGCAATTTTTAGGGCAGAAGATTCTGTTTTCTAAGGTTTCCAGTTCAAGCTCCTCGTTTAGGACTGAGTGGCCACACACTCAAACATCCAGGCCTGACCAGAAATCTCAAGTGATTTCCTTGTTTGCCCACAGATGTGAAGGAAAGGCAGACAGGGAGCAGGAGAAAAGGAAAAGAAGACAATCTTTCTAAGGGGTAGGAGAAGCACTGCAGAAAGGTCTTCTTGCAACAGCAACATTTCTGAGGATGGCTTCCAGTCCTGGGAGAACTATTTCAGCCCCTTCCCAAGAGGAGGCATCTTCTGCCCATGTGTGCAGAAGAGAGGCCTGTGGGAAAGTGCCTGTGCCACAGATGCTAGCAACAGGAGCATGCTACCAGAGAGAAGGGCTGCAGTGGAAGAGCTCTGGAAGCATGACAGCATTCCTGTGAGCAGCTGTCGACCTCACCTTCCAAAATATGGAAAGGAGAATTTCTTGGTATCCAGCTAGAATATGGACAGCAGGAGACACAGGCTCCCTCCTCAAGGGACTCACATCCCTGTGGCTCTCTTCTCACAATTCAGAAGGTGACAGCCACCATGACCCAGGATGAAATCCTAAATTACACTAACCACACCCATCAAAAGTGAATTTATTTGGTTTCATTTTAGGAATACATTTTCATAGAATCATAGAATCAGCCAGGTTGGAAGAGAGCTCCAAGCTCAGCCAGCCCAACCTAGCACCCAGCCCTGGCCAAGCAACCAGACCATGGCACTAAGTGCCCCAGCCAGGCTTGGCTTCAACACCTCCAGGTTGCTCTAGCACCTCCCTGGGCAGCCCATTCCAATGCCAATCACTCTCTCTGCCAACGATTTGTTCCTAACATCCAGCCTAGACCTGCCCTGGCACAACTCAAGGCTGTGTCCCCTTGTTGCTGCTTGCCTGGCAGCAGAGCCCAACCCCACCTGGCTACAGCCTCCCTTCGGGTAGCTGCAGACAGCAATGAGCTCTGCCCTGAGCCTCCTCTGCTGCAGGCTGCACACCCCCAGCTCCCTCAGCCTCTCCTCACAGAGAGTTCTTGACAGAGAGAGTGATTGGCATTGGAATGGGCTGCCCAGGGAGGTAGTGGAGCCACCGTGGCTGGAGGTGTTGAAGCCAAGCCTGGCTGGGGCACTTAGTGCCATGGTCTGGTTGCTTGGCTAGGGCTGGGTGCTAGGTTGGACTGGATGAGGCTGGAGGTCTCTTCCAAGCTGGCTAATTCTATGAAATTTCAAAAGATTGAGTCAATTTCTCATTATTATTAAGCCCTTTTTTAAGAAATGTGCATCCAAGGGCTGCAGAGCAGGCTACAGAACATCCTAGAATCCCTTCAGTCCTTCCCAAGTCACAGATAAAGATAATTTCACTGAATAAAAACCTACTGACCAGCTCTTGAGGCATTCAATTAGCTTCAGGATAATGTCTCAATACAGATTCCACAACACAATGGCACAAACCCACTCATTAAGTACCAGCACTACCCAACCTGACTCTAATGCAGCAAATAAGAGCAAATTGGTCATAATTGCAACATAAAACTCCTGTTAAGTTGTGGTTAATTTAGTCTTCATTCATATTTGTAGCTAATGAAATTAACTTGCAGTGATGAATAATTCCTCCAAGGTTCACTCCAGTGAAGAAGAGCACAGGTGTGGCTCATGTCCCTGCTACTTCAGTTGTCCTGGAGATGAGTTTTAATTTGCCATAAATACTTCCTGCTGCATCCTTTACTGCTGTGTTAGTCATTCCCTAGCAAAATGTGAGGCAAGTAATCTCACATGGGGAAAAGACAGTGGCTGGATATTAGCCAAGGCTTCTCTTACCATTCCCATTCAGCCTTCAGGGGGGTTTGGACAGCAGCAAAGGCTGCTGTTACTTGGAGAAAGGGGCAAAATCTCCAAGAAGCCTGGAGAAAATATTTCTCCTCTGTTGGGAAATAGTTGTAATGATAGGACAAGTGGTAATGGGTTTAAACTGGAAGAGGGGAGAATCAGACTAGAGGTTAAGAAAGGGTTCTTTATGATGAGGGTGGTGAGACACTGGCACAGGTTGAGGGTGGTGAGACACTGGCACAGGCTGCCCAGGGAGGTTGTGGAGCACAGAATCACCCAATGTGATCTTTGATCACATTGGGTGATTCTGTGCTCCACAACCTCCCTGGAGGTGTTCAAGGCCAGGTTGGATGAGGCTTTGAGCAACCTGTTCTAGTGGGAGGTGTCCCTGCCTATGGCAGGGGGGTTGGAGCTGGCTGATCCTTGAGGTCCCTTCCAACCTAAACCATTCTATGATTCAAGATTTTTTGGGCTTGGCAATCCAGATTAAAACAGAAAGTCAAAACATGAATGCTATTAAAAGAAACAAAAATTCCCTTTCAGCCCTGTGAAACACTTTAGGCTTCAATAAAAGTTTCAAAAGGACTCAGTGTTTTATGCTTAAAAATACCACCAAAATGCTATTCATTATCCAAAATCTTCTATATTTACAGCTTTGGCTTTCTCCTCCCAAACTCTGTCATAAAACAAACCTTGCTCTAATAAACTGCCACTGTAAAAACTTTTCAGCACATAAAATTTGTGTTATATTGTGAAAACAAACCAAAACAAAACCAACCCAGAAAGCCCTTAGGGTGATTTGTTAATGCCAATTGTACCTTAAAGTGCCCCCAAACCCAGCAACAATTTGAACCTCTCTCTCTGTTCCTCCTCACATAATTTAACACTTTAATCTTTAGGCAGCTCACAGCAGAACAGTCCCCCTGGGCAAGAGACTGATGCACTTTCTCCAGCTGAAAGTTCTTGACTTAAATTTAATTTCTCCTGACAAAAAGCACTTTAGACCTAGCTCAGAGCACACTGAAGTTATTCAGAATTTCTTTTGTTCTGATTATTGGGATCTAAATGGACTTCTTGGAAATAAAAAAAATCTCAGCTAAATTAAAATTAAAATGAAAGGTTAAAAATTGAAAAGAATGGAGAAAAAATGAGAGGAAAGGGGAAGAGGGAAAGGGGCGGGGGAAAGGGAAAGGAAAGGGGAGAGGAGAGGAGAGGAGAGGAGAGGAGAGGAGAGGAGAGGAGAGGAGAGGAGAGGAGAGGAGAGGAGAGGAGAGGAGAGGAGAGGAGAGGAGAGGAGAGGAGAGGAGAGGAGAGGAGAGGAGAGGAGAGGAGAGGAGAGGAGAGGAGAGGAGAGGAGAGGAGAGGAGAGGAGAGGAGAGGAGAGGAGAGGAGAGGAGAGGAGAGGAGAGGAGAGGAGAGGAGAGGAGAGGAGAGGAGAGGAGAGGAGAGGAGAGGAGAGGAGAGGAGAGGAGAGGAGAGGAGAGGAGAGGAGAGGAGAGGAGAGGAGAGGAGAGGAGAGGAGAGGAGAGGAGAGGAGAGGAGAGGAGAGGAGAGGAGAGGAGAGGAGAGGAGAGGAGAGGAGAGGAGAGGAGAGGAGAGGAGAGGAGAGGAGAGGAGAGGAGAGGAGAGGAGAGGAGAGGAGAGGAGAGGAGAGGAGAGGAGAGGAGAGGAGAGGAGAGGAGAGGAGAGGAGAGGAGAGGAGAGGAGAGGAGAGGAGAGGAGAGGAGAGGAGAGGAGAGGAGAGGAGAGGAGAGGAGAGGAGAGGAGAGGAGAGGAGAGGAGAGGAGAGGAGAGGAGAGGAGAGGAGAGGAGAGGAGAGGAGAGGAGAGGAGAGGAGAGGAGAGGAGAGGAGAGGAGAGGAGAGGAGAGGAGAGGAGAGGAGAGGAGAGGAGAGGAGAGGAGAGGAGAGGAGAGGAGAGGAGAGGAGAGGAGAGGAGAGGAGAGGAGAGGAGAGGAGAGGAGAGGAGAGGAGAGGAGAGGAGAGGAGAGGAGAGGAGAGGAGAGGAGAGGAGAGGAGAGGAGAGGAGAGGAGAGGAGAGGAGAGGAGAGGAGAGGAGAGGAGAGGAGAGGAGAGGAGAGGAGAGGAGAGGAGAGGAGAGGAGAGGAGAGGAGAGGAGAGGAGAGGAGAGGAGAGGAGAGGAGAGGAGAGGAGAGGAGAGGAGAGGAGAGGATAAACTAAACGACCTACTATTTCCTACCAAACGAGGAACCCTTGGTGATGGGATTCAGAAAATGTATTATGGTTGAGACCTTCCAGAGCACTCTCAAACCTCTTGGTCTTTCTCCTGCCCTGCTCAGATCCTTCTCCTTCCTTCACTCTGAAAAATATCAGTAAGAAGCCCTCACCTACCCTTCTCAGTGTATCAGAGAGTCCATCCTTGTAGCTGCCCTGCAAATCTGCACATCTGAGCCATGCTGCCTTTGGAGGCAGCTCAGAAGCAGACAGATAATAACAATAACAACAAAAAAATGGAGTGCAGGATCCTACTGAAATTTGTTCCTTTTGAGCTAAGGGTGCAGGTCTCCTGCATGATCTCTCGCAGAGTAACTGACAAGAACAGAGCTCACAATTATTAACCTTTCCACTTGTTCCCATAGTTTATTGTGACAAGACAATGCAATAAGCTTGAAGGTAATCAAAAAGCAATTTTGTAGTAGTGAGCTCAAAATGACAAACCTTTCCTTTTCTAAATAAATCACCATTATTCCCACATGGGCCACGCTTGACAAGTTTGTTTCCTTAGTAACAGAGAACTTAAACAGGGTTTGCGTGCTGAGATTATACCTTTAGCCACACAAGTGAGAGAGGAGACAAGAGTGGTCCACCCACCCAAGTCTGTGATTTGAATACTTAGCAGCTGGGTAAGGGCAGAAGCTGCAGATGGTCTCTTCCAACCTGGTTGATTCTATGATTCCATGATTTTGGTTGGCAGACCCTTAAGATCATCACTTCCGACCATTATCTAACTCTCCCAAGGTTGGTGCCAAACCATGGCCCTCAGCACCACATCTCTGCCTCTTTTCAAGACCTCCTGGGATGGGGATTCAACCACTGATGTGGATTAGGGAGCTTCTCTCCTCACTATTTGAAATTTCCCAGACTAACTCAGATGGCTTGAAAGGAAGCTGAAGTTATATTTACAGCATGGCAAAATTTACATGCATATATATACAACAATATATACACATACTTACAAGTGTTCCTGTGTGACCTGAGCTAGATTGCATGGTCCTGCTCTGGCAGGGGAGTTGGACTCCATGATAGGGCTGGGGGACAGGTTGGACTGGGTGATCTTGGAGGTCTCTTCCAACCTGGTTGATTCTGATTCTATGATTCTGTGTGCAGAAGCCCAGCTCCACCCGTTCCTTCCGTGCCTTTTGTGTGCTTAGCAGAGTCCGTGGGCTCTGAGGGCTTTTCAGACTGCGGTGCCTAAGCTGAATTGAACACTCCCTGATGTTTGTTCAATAGCTCACCTAATGCTGGGGTCAGCTGTCTTAGAAATTATTGAGCAGATTAAGAGGGTTAGGAGTACAATATACATAAAGGGTGTGCACCAGAGGAAGGAGACACACAGTGTGCCTGCCTCAAAGACAAAAGAGTGACCAGACAGAAGAGGAGATTAATAAGCTGCGCATACATCGAAGAGCTTTCTCTTCTCTTTCATCAGTAATTAAGTGACTGATTGCTTTGGAATAGTAACTGTGTTTGACTGGATACACAAAACCTGATGTTGTCTGGTGCTGGGCTCAGCCCACTGGTGGAGAAAATCCTTCAGTCCATTCCATTTGTCGATGCCTAATAAATTCCTAGTTCTCTTCCATCAAAAGCAGACGAGTCAAGCAAATACTGCTTGGGCAGGCCTCTGAGAAATTTAGCTTGCTCTGTAATTAAACAAGGACAGCTCTTCCAGCAACAAGTGAAGCTGCTGCAAAGCAGATTGATTTTAAGTCTCTCAGCCATGTTTTTAATATCTTCTCCCCCTTGTCAGCTGATGGGTTTCAAATTCTCCTTAATGAGCAAATGCCCTGAAATGCTCTGCACAGCCAGCATGTGGATAACACTAAACCAGATCTTGCACAGCCCATCATTTTTACACTCCCAGGCTCAGCCACCAGCCACTGATACACAAGCACCACGAAAGCAATGTCTGGGAAACTTCCCTTCTGCACCCAGAATACAATGCCCACTTCCCTTCCAGCCTGACCATCTCAACAGCTGTCTCAAAGAACCAAATCACAGCAGTTTGTCGAGTGCCAAGCAACTTGATGTGCTGGAAGACAAAGAAAAGGGCACATTTAGCTGCCTGGGTCAGCATCCCCACTCAAAAGGCAGAGGCCAAGATCATTGCTGCAGAGGAATGAGTTGAAGTCCAAAATTAAGTTCAAAACTTACTTTTTAAATAAATCTGGTGAGATTGCAGTGGTGATGAATTAGATCTGTTGTTTAGAAGTAACTTTTTTCAGCATACAGACACTAATTTGAGTGGCAGTGTTGATCTGCTCAAGGGTAGGAAAGGTCTGCAGAGAGATCTGGACAGGGTCAGTCAATGGGATGAGGTTTAACAAGGCTACTTTGGTCACAACAACCATAAGCAACACTCCAGGCTTGGGGCAGAGCGGCTAGAAAAGGATCTGGGGGTGCTGGTGGACAGCTGGCTGAACATGAGCCAGCAGTGTGCCCAGGTGGCCAAGAAGGCCACCAGCATCCTGGTCTGGATCAAAACCGATGTGGCCAGCAGGATTAGGGCATTGATGGTGCCCCTGTGCTCAGCCCTGGTGAGTCCACAGCTTGAATGCTGGGTTCAGTTCTGGGCACCACAGGATAGGAAAGATTCAGGTGCTGGAGTGGGTCCAAGAAGGGTAAAGAGGCTGGTGAGGGGGTTGGAGAGTGCCATACGAGGAGAGGCTGAGGGAGCTGGGGGTGGTTAGTCTGGAGAAGGCTGAGGGGAGATCTCACTGCTCTCTACAGCTACCTGAAAATATTGGGTGAGGCTGGTGTTGGTCTCTTCTCCTCAGTAACCAGTGACAGGATGAGAGGAAATGCACTTAAGTTGTGCCAGGGAAGGTTTAGATTGGACATCAAGAAAAACTTCCTCAGTGAGAGAGTGGTAAGGGCTTGGCACAAGCTGCCTGGGGAGTAGTGGAGTCAGCATCCCTGGAGGTGTTTGAGAAACTGTAGCTGTGGTGCTTCAGGGCACGGTTTAGTGGTCATGGTAGTTGGGTTATGGCTGGACTTGAGGACCTTAAAGGTCTTTTCCAGCCTTAGTGATGCTGTGATATAAAGGGATGTTTCTAAATGAGTGTTGAAGCTGTGGTTTTAGAAAGGCTCCATATATTCGAGCAGACATGGCTTATTTGAAATGTCAATCAAAAGCAACAGACTCCAGCATTCATTATGGCTGGAAGTGGAATGCATCAGCACTTCTAAATTACCAGGATGAATAGGATTCACCTTTTTCCTTAACACTTCCCAGCAGCTATACAGCTTGCTCACAGGTTTGAACAGGCTCCTCAGGATTACCAAACGTGCTGCCACCACCAATGCTGCAGAATGCTGCTAGCCAAGAGAGGACAAGATGGGTGGGCTTGCTGAAGGTCACCTGAGAGCTTGCTGTAATGAATGAGGGGATGAATACTGACAATGAAGCTAATTTTGAGGAGAGATTTCTTCCCTTCATCAAAGTCATCCGAAGGATTTCTGCAGTTCACTTTTGGTCAGTCAGGAGTCTTCCCAGAGTGGCCCAGAGAGCAAGGCTCGTGTGATCAAAGGCAAAAGCTGCAGATGACAAGTGAGGAGCTGGTGGATTCATTAGTCACCAAGAACTACCAAAACCAGTCAAGACAAACTATTTGTCTCTCTTATTTGCCTTCAAATAGTGACCACAACAACTGTAAGATCCCTGTAAAATCATGACACTCAGGAGCTTAGTCTCACCATCACAAAGCCCTCTGCATGTACCTCCTGCCTCCTGAACCCACTCTCCCCCTTGCATCTTCCAGTGTAAACAACATTCAATATTGAAATGGAGGAGGGAAATCAATGCAGAGTTTTGCTGGTAAAACAATTTACCTCTGTGCAGGGGCAATAATGAGCTCTATTCCTTTAACTCTGGGAATTAGGCTGTCTCTTTCTTTTTTTCACATACACTGAGACCTGAAGCCTGCTAAATCTGAATTACTGGCTTAATAATGTATTTGCCCAAACAATCTTGAATGAAATATCAATTTGCAAGAGGTGCCAGATGAGATTCATCAGAAAAGATGTTGCAGAGTCATTTGGAAAATATTAAAATGGCAGCTTCTCTCCAATCCTCCCTCTGAAAGGTAAGGGAGGATATTGTTCAGCTCAATAATTCTACAGTGCTGGGTTGTTTGGGGTTTTTTTTACCTTCTCCCACGTTATGTTCTCTTCTTAATTGTTTCCTGCTGCAAGAGAGGAGCAAAATGATCTGTTATTAAATGTTTTTGCTGAGTGGTTTGGGAAGGTGGAAGTTGAACCTGGGAGGAAAGTTTCACTCCTGATCAGAGAGGGTAAAGACAAAGCACTTCAGCAAGAACCTTTAAGAATGGACCATTTTGCTCAGTTCTGTTGTGTACACTCAGTGAGAAGTGAGGAGAAGGCCAAACAGCTGCACAACTTTTAAGAGATCTCATTTTGATCTTCCATCTGTTTCAACCCAATGTCTCCCAGTAGACAGGCAGTAGAATCACAGAATCAGACAGGTTGGAAGAGACCTCCAAGCTCATCCAGTCCAACCTAGCACCCAACCCTGGCCAAGCAACCAGACCATGGCACTAAGTGCCCCAGCCAGGCTTGGCTTCAACACCTCCAGGCACAGAGACTCCACCACCTTCCTGGGCAGCCCATTCCAGTGCCATCACTCTCTCTGGGCAGAAGAGTAAGGAAGCAGCATTCTGCATTATAGGACAAGTTCTTTACCATGAGGGTGGTGGAACACTGCAACAGGTTGCCCAGGGAGGTAGTTGAGGCCCCATGCCTGTAAATACTCAAGGTGAGGCTCAACAAGGCTCTGGGCAGCCTGATCTAGCTAAGAATGCCCCTGCTGACTGTAGAGGGGGTTGGACAAGATGACCTCTGGAGGCCTTTTCCAACCCAGACCGTTTTATGAGTCTGTGACTTGCAAAACAACCTTTATTGTTTGCACCAAGTTCAAGAAGTGCAATGCAGATTTGTGCATTCCCTACTGGCAATTTTCATTAGCAATAATCAGATGTAAAAAGCAGGAACCAGCAGGAATGACATTTCCTTCTGCACTTCAGCAATCCAGCATGCAAAGATACTATTTTATCCCATCTATGACAGTCAAAGGTACTTGCAGACCACACATTTACCCTCTGGTTTAGAATGCTTTTTCATTAACAACTCATGGGTTGACTTTGTTTACTTAGTCACAATATTTTAGGGAACAGGATAAAGTGAACTCTAGGTTGCCATTCCTGACTCTTCTGTGGTTTTCCTGGGGGATCTTTGGCAGATTACTTACCTTTAAACATGAATATTTATACCAAGTTACTGTACAGAGTATTCAGTAGGGGAATGACCAGACCACCAAAGTAAATCTTTAAGCATGGAAAGGATAACCCACATTCAGATGTCAGGGTCATCAGAAAGCCTCTGAACTATACTGGCAGGATTTAACCTCTGACAGGTAGATCCTGGAACAAGTGGGAAAGTGATAAACTGCATTAAAACACTCGGCCAGAATCTCTGATCCTCTGCCTGCAAACGATTGATGCCAGTAACTCACAAGTGTCAGGAGAGGTCTCTCATCCATGTATTGATTGAGCCTGTTCTCACCTTGCTGATAAATCCTGGGAAGGTTCTGCCTCTGGGAATAAGCTACCTTTCTACCACAGCCCATTGGTGCCACTCTGCCTTATTGAAGCAGCAGTGCCCCTTCTTTACTGTGGGCTCCAAAACCTAGCCCGCGCTAGACTTGCACCACACGATGGACAACCCTCTCCCCATGCCAGCACCACATGCCCTCACCTCACAGCAGCTCTCTCTGCTTGCCACCATGAGTCCAGCCCTGCAGCAGGAGCACAGGGCTGCTGAGGGCTTCATCTGCTCTGGGGCAGACACAGCTTTGCCCAGTTTTCCGATACCCTTCAGGGTGCCAGGACAACTGTGCACAGGAGGGAGAATTAGCACTGGTATGCAGGCCTTTGAACACTCAGTTGCCAAGTGGCAACCTCACTGTCCCATGGGGGATTTTCAGGCTGCTGTGGTAGGAGCCTCTCTCTCTTTAAGCAGCAAGGAATGAGCTTATTCCAGGTATCACTCAAAGACAGGAAAACTACTGAGATGCAGTCTCTTTGCTTCCTGCAGAGCTTGAAGCTTGAGTGCCCTGCTCCACCTCTCCTAAGATCACAGTGTGGTGGTTTCACTGGGCCAGACATCATCTACAGGCCTTTAGCAGTTTGGAGTCAGCCAGGGCAGCTGACTCAAGTTGGCTAAAGCTCTGTCTCAGACCAGAAACATCATGCTTAGTATAGAGGGGCAGCTTTGCTGAGGACAAGGGCTCCTCCTGCTCTCCACCCTGGAGGCACTTGCTTAGCAGGACTGCTTTCCTGTTTATTGTGACTGCTGTGCATTAACTTTGCCTATTTCATATTGGTTTTACTGTGTTTCATTAAATCCATTTGCATTTCAACCTGTAAGTCTTGCCCCTTCTCTGCTGGGGAGGGAGACAGAACAACTGCTCTAGTTTAGTCCCAGATATGGGCTAAATGTAGACACACAGTCAAAGCCTTCTGTTTACCCACAGAGACATCTGAGAGCTTCTGCAAAGTTGTGCTTTAGATCTGAGGCATCACAACTGCACTTCACAAGAAGTAAGGGCTGTGACAAGAACTGAAGTTTATAGACACATCAGTGGCATCAGGCTGTTAATTACCTACTGTCTGTGAGTCTCTTTGAAATGCAGTGTATAAGCTGTAAGCATTATTAATAAATCCTCAGTTACCAGGCTGATGTGCAGTTCAAATGGGTAAAGTCTTACTCTAGTCATGATGCAAATCACTAGACTGAACTGGAAGGTGCTAGAACAGCATTCCTGAGTATCTGGCTGGGATCTGCCAGCTTTGATAACTGCAAATAAAGTCCTGATAATGTCTTCTAAATGTAGCTGATAATGGTGGTGATCTGAGTTTGCAGGTACCTTGAGACAATGAGAGATGTGATATCCATGGCTTCAGGACTTAGAATCTTAGAATCACAGAATCAAACAAGTTGGAAGAGACCTCCAAGCTCATCCAGACCAACCTAGCACCCAGCCCAACCTGGCACCCAGCCCTGGCCAAGCAACCAGACCATGGCACTAAGTGCCCCAGCCAGGCTTGGCTTCAACACCTCCAGGCACAGCCACTCCACCACCTCCCTGGGCAGCCCATTCCAATGCCAATCACTCTCTCTGACAACAACTTCCTCCTAACAGCCAGCCTAGACCTGCCCTGGCACAGCTTGAGACTGTGTCCCCTTCTTCTGCTGCTGGTTGCCTGGGAGAAGAGCCCAACCCCACCTGGCTACAGCCTCCTTTCAGGTAGTTGTAGACAGCAATGAGCTCTGCCCTGAGCCTCCTCTTCTCCAGGTTAGACAACCCCAGCTCCCTCAGACTTGTTACTCTGAAGGCTGAACGAGAGGATTGCAAACTGCAGGACAGCACACTGATGCCAGTGCAGCCAGCCCAACCCAAAGAGACCATTCCAGCTAGTCCTGGGTCCCCTTGCTGCTTCTGAAGTCAGCTCAGTGAATGCAAACCAGAGGAAGATGCTGCAACACCGCCTCTGTTGGAGCACTGCAGTAGGGAAGAATCAGGCTGAGGAGGGCTGAATCACTGCAGAGCCTTACATGCTGAAGAGTCCCTGATGCCCTGAACTGCTTTAGTCATCACTTTAGTCCCAACTGCTTTTATACACACATACACACACCCCCCACACCCTGTGCCAGCCTTTCTTACGCAGATATACCATTTTAGCTTCATTTCTTGATTAGAAGCTCACAGTTATCCAAGTCCTGTGCTCATCAGCAGTGTGACATTCACAATCTGCCAACACACCACTCTGGGAGATTAACTAGAATAGATTTTAAACGCTGTGTTATTGACATTTCAATTATTTAAGCTTCAGCAGAAAGTGACCAGATGAGGTTTAGATGATATGATCTGTCTCACCAAAAAAGTTCTGTCAGAAAGGGGGAGATGAAGAGAAGGGGTGGCTCAGATGACCATGGATCATAGCTGTGGAGGAGAGCTGGAGAGATTCACTGAGGGGATAGATCCAAAGGGCTTTATAGAGTCAGTGGTAAAAGTGCTTCTTCTAAATACCCCTGGATGACAAAAGACCTCGAGGAAGAAGCATGAAGCAAAAGAGCATTAGCAGCAAGCATGGCAACAAAGAGTGTTGTTAGCCCAATAACTACTGGTATAAACCAGCCACCAGCAAAATTAGGAAGCTAGTTAGCTGACTTCTAATCATGAGAGGACCACAGTTCTGGGAGACTTCCAGTGGAGGCAGTGCAACTTGTGAATGGGATCACAGAACCCTAGAATCATTCAGCTGGAAATGACCTCTAAGATCATCAAGTCCCACCACTGACCTAACACTAAACCATGTCTCAGAGTGCCATGTCTGCATGTTTTTTGAACACTCCAGGGATGGGGACTCCACCACCTCCCTGGGCAGCCTCTTTCAATGCCTGACCACTCTTGCATTTTCCCTAATATCCAATCTAAACCTCCCCTGGCACAATTTGAGGTCATTTCCTCTTGTTCTATCACCTGATACTAGGGAGAGGAGACCAACCTCCACCTCACCCCAATCTCCACCTCACCCCAATCTCCTTTCAGGTGGTTGAAAAGAGTGAGAAGATCTCCCCTCACCTTCCTCTTCTCCAGACTGAAGGACCCTAGTTTCTTCAGCTGCTCCTTGCAGGACTTGGTCTCTAGACCAGCAAGAGGCAGGACTTGGTGTTAAGAAGGATTTGAATCTGGGTTAGAAGTGAATTGTAATGAGGCCAATATCAAATATTATATTTAATATATACATAAAGAAAATTTCCCCAAACTGACTTAGAGTGAACACAGAGAGATTCTATTATGCAGTTGGTAAAACTAATTTTGCAGAATGTGTCTATACAAGCCAGATGAAATGATTTTAGGGAAGGTTTGAGGGAATTGAAATGACTGGAGAGTCTTGCAGCACAGAGTGCCACTTAAAGGTTAAACAGTTTAACAAACTTCAGCAAAGAGAGTTAGTTTACTCACTGGTCAGAGTCTCAATACCTGTAATCCAAGAGGAGAAGCAGAAAAGAGGGAAAAATATAGTCCCAGCCACGTGGTGGCCTTCCACAAGGGGATGGTGCAGCAAGGTTTTGCTGCTTGTGTAGCTCAGATGGAGCAGGTCGTCTGAGAAGATCCACGGACATGAGGCAAATCCTCCGTGGCTCTCAGGAGGCCACCGGAGGGGTCAAGTCACCTGGGCAAAGCAGGATCCAGGTTTGCGGGCTGGAGTAGTCTGATCGGGTGCTGCGTACAGCAAAGGAGTCAGCCCTCGGGCTGGAGCTGCGGCCGGCAGGTCCCGGGAGCGCAACTCGCTGCTAGGTCATAGAGTCATAGAATTTTGCATCATAGAATCAACCAGGTTGGAAGAGACCTCCAAGATCATCCAGTCCAACCTAGCACCCAGCCCTGTCCAATCAACTAGACCATGGCACTAAGTGCCTCATCCAGTCTTTTCTTGAAGACCCCCAGGGACGGTGCCTCCACCACCTCCCTGGGCAGCCCATTCCAATGGGAAATCACTCTCTCTGTGAAGAACTTCTTCCTAACATCCAGCCTATACCTACCCTGGCACAACTCCAGACTGTGTCCCCTTGTTCTATTGCTGGTTGCCTGGGAGAAGAGGCCATCCCCCACCTGGCTACAATGCCCCTTCAGGTAGTTGTAGACAGTAATAAGATCACCCCTGAGCCTCCTCTTCTCCAGGCTAAACAGGCCCAGCTCCCTCAGCCTCTCCTCATAGGATTTGTGCTCCAGGCCCCTCACCAGCTTTGTTGCCCTTCTCTGGACATGTTCCAGCACCTCAACATCTTTCTTGAATTGAGGGGCCCAGAACTAGACACAGTACTCAAGGTGTGGCCTGAGCAGTGCTGAGTACAGGGGAAGAAGAACCTCCCTTGTCCTACTGGCCACACTGTTCCTGATGCAGGCCAGGATGCCATTGGCTCTCTTGGCCACCTGGGCACACTGCTGCCTCATCTTCAGCTTACTATCTATCAGTACCCCCAGGTCCCTCTCTGCCTGGCTGCTCTCCAGCCACTCAGTCCCCAGCCTATAGCGCTGCTTGGGGTTGTTGTGGCCAAAGTGCAGAACCCTGCACTTGGCCTTGTTCAATCTCATCCCATTGGCCTCTGCCCACCCATGCAGCCTGGCCAGGTCCCTCTGCAGGGCTCTCCTACCTTCCAACAGATCAACACCTGCTCCTAGCTTGGTGTCATCACCTAAGGGACTCGGCAGGGCTGAGCTTAGGCAGGCAGCTGTACCCCAGAGTGGGGCAAGCAGCTGCAGTGCCTCGGCTCAGTGTGGAAGACAGGCAGGGTCAGGTCCATCCTCCGCGGGGGAGGCAAGCGCCCAGCTAGGCGGGGTGCAAGGCACACAAGGCAAGCAGGTAGAGGACAAAGCCAAGGCGGCAGCAGCAAACAAACAAGTTGGCTGGGGGTTTAAGCGTTTTGATCAGTCTCTTTGACCAACAGCAGCAGATAAAAACATCCCTGGAACCAATCCTGAGTTGTTTCACCAACAAAGGGAGAGGCGCTTGCCCAGCACCCCTGAGTTGTGCTTACCAGAGGCAAAGCAGGCTGCAGAACAAGGCCAGATATGGTGTCTGGGGCAGACTGAGAGGCACCAAGGCTTTTGTCTGCTCTCCCGCATCTTCCACCCGGGAAGAAGGGGGCCAAGGTGAGTATTCAGGCAGGAGTTTAGGATAGGTTTTGGATATGTATTCTAGGTATAATTTGGACCTTCCACCACTCTTGGGGACTCACTAAATCTTTTTTTAGCCCCGTTTTCTCGAGGAATAGAGCACTCCATTAGACCCATTTGCCACATTACTGTTGCAAAAGAGCAAGACAGAAAAATGGAAGTGATGTAAAAAAGAAAAGATCCCTGCTCACAGACATTAACAGAGGCTATCTCAGGGTCACACAGTGCTCTGTGTGACAGCACCTGCATCCTGGATGGATGGCCCTGACCACAACATGTCAGAGCCACTCAAAGTCAGTCATTGCGAACCCCTGATAAAAAGTCTGCCTCCGTTTGCTTTAATCCTGCATGTTCTGTGCTGCAGAAGGTCGAAACAACTGCCCAGCAACATGTGTTTGCCTCTTGTTACTTCTGTTTCCACGCAGAGGATCAGGCAGACCCTCTAAACAAGAAGAAAATGTGTGAGGTTTTTGCTTTTCATCTCCAGACACATTGAACCTCCTGCTGACGACTGCAGAGTGGGGAAGAAGCAGTCAGGTGCTCTTTTCTCATATATATATATGTTAATAATTAGAATAATTAGAGCTGCCACTGGCAAGCACTGGAAACATGATGGCCAAAACATTCAGCTGTAGATGTCTTAATCCAGATACCTAAATTAAAATCCAGGCAGATAAGCAAGAGAGTTGTTTTCAGCTGAGCATCCCTGGCTGATGTGCTCAGGAATGATGAGAATCAGCTCATTTATGAAGCAGGAAATCAGCTGGCTTTTCAAGAAACTGTTTCAGCACATGCTTAAGTGCTGGTGTAAACAGAAACTGTGAGGGGCCTGGAGCACAGCCCTGTGAGGAGAGGTGAGGGAGCTGGGGGTGTGCAGCCTGCAGAAGAAAGAGGCTCAGGGCAGACCCCATTGGTCTCTACAACTACCTGAAGGGAGGCTGTATCCAGGTGGGGTTGGGCTCTGCTGCCAGGCACCCAGCACCAGAACAAAGGGACACAGCCTCAAGTTCTGCCAGGGGAGGTCTAGGCTGGATGTCAGGAGGAAGTTGTTGTCAGAGAGAGTGATTGGCATTGGAAAGGTCTGCCCAGGGAGGTGGTGGAGTGGCTGTGCCTGGAGGTGTTTAAGCCAAGCCTGGCTGGGGCACTTAGTGCCATGGTCTGGTTGCTTGGCCAGGGCTGGGTGCTAGGTTGGACTGGATGAGGTTGCAGGTCTCTACCAACCTGGCTGATTCTATGATTCTACTGAGAGACCTGAAATGAAGCAGTTAGGTGCCTAATTTAAGCATACAGATTAAACCACTTCTATTATGCATTTCTCTAAAGATACTCTCTTACATCAACAGCAAACTAGACTGTAAAACCTCTAGCTAAAGTGTGAAGATGAGGGTATGCCCTCCAATTGTGATTATCTGAGGCACATTAACTGCCAGACGAGGAAGAGATCTCTGCCAAAGAACAGAAAAGCAAAAGGTTTTCCAGATTTGATTCCTGGGGGAAAAGTTTGCCATGCTACCTGAAGCCAGGAAGAGAAAACAGTAAATATATTGCAGCATTAACACCCACCAGGCAGTGTGTTTAGAGGCAATTGTCTGCTTCACACACCTCGAGTTGTATAATGAGACCAAGTGAGTTTTACTACCTACAAAGCAGAGTAATCATCCTCAAATCAGCTGCCTGCAAAGTATTATTGTTGTTATGAAATGGAATTGATATGTAAAAGCAACAGCAGATTTCAGGATTAAGTAGGGCCTTGCTGACATGACTGGAAATAGCAGAAGCCAACCAGAAATTGCCTGTAATTCATGCCAGGAGGCAATGGGATCTAGGAAATCACCTCTTCACTCTTCTGCAGAAAACATACACACTTCTCCCCCTTCTTATTTTTAACTTGAACCTTCCTTGATTCATCACCCTAAGGGCTGGAAACCATGAGGTTTCCATTAGTAGCTAATTGCAAACTTGTCCCTACTTCAAAATTAGTAAATTCTTCTTTGCTCTTAGCTCAGACTGAATGTTAGAAGCTTTGAAACAAGGTTCATAAAGCAGACAGTGAGTTGAATGCCAACTACAGGAGCTCAGTCTGAGAGGAGTGCAGAAAGCTCACCAGATGTCTCCACCTAGAGAGTCAGAATCAGGCCACAGACAGAAACTCAGCACCAACCCAAAAAAGGCAGCATTACAGGAAGGATAATGAAAGAAGGTGGTAAAACAGGCATCAGACACGGATATCAGGCAGATTTTGGCTGCAGGACCAGACATCATTTTTACAGCTTTCTCCAGAAAGAGACCTGTGATGCAGGGATGCAACAATGAAAGGAGCTGAGTATGACAAACCAACAACTCAGATGTTGAAATCACTTTTCTCCTCCCCCTTTTACCTTGGTCTTCTTTGCTCGAGGCTTAGCCAGTTCCCTGTTCATCCACTTGGCTCAACAAAAGAGACCTCCCTCCCATTTTAGGGAGAGTCATAGAATCATAGAATCAACCAGGTTGGAAGAGACCTCCAAAATCATCCAGTCCAACCTAGCACCCAGCCCTATCCAGTCAACCAGACCATGGCACTAAGTGCCTCATCCAGTCTTTGCTTGAACACCTCCAGGGATGGTGACTCCACCACCTCCCTGGGCAGCCCATTCCAATGCCAATCACTCTCTCTGTGAAGAACTTCCTCCCAACATCCAGCCTATACTTCCCCTGGCACAACTCCAGACTGTGTCCCCTTGTTCTATGGGTGGTTACCTGGGAGAAGAGACCAACCCCACCTGGCTGCAACCTCCCTTCAGGTAGTTGTAGACAGCAATGAGGTCACCCCTGAGCCTCCTCTTCTCCAGGCTAAACAACCCCAGCTCCCTCAGCCTCTCCTCATAGGGTTTGTGTTCCAGACCCCTATGAAGATTTTCAAAGGTTGTAAAGAAAAGTCAAGCTGAATAGTTGAGGCTGTGAGAGGAAGCAATGAATCTGGAGCTAAGTGCCATACCCTGTATATAATCCACAAGAAAAGAGCCTTTCCACACCCAGGTCCTTCAACTCTAATACTAACTCCTTTCCCACAAGGCTCTGGAAGAAGTCTTGGCTTGTACCACTGGAAACAACTACCTGAAGGGGCATTGTAGCCAGGTGGGGGGTGGCCTCTTCTCCCAGGCAACCAGCAATAGAACAAGGGGACACAGTCTCAAGTTGTGCCAGGGTAGGTATAGGCTGGATATTAGGAAGAAGTTTGTCACATAGAGAGTGATTTCCCATTGGAATGCGCTGCCCAGGGAGGTGGTGGAGGCACCGTCCCTGGGGGTCTTCAAGAAAAGACTGGATGAGGCACTTAGTGCCATGGTCTAGTTGATTGGTTAGGGCTGGGTGATAGGTTGGACTGATCTTGGAGGTCTCTTCCAACCTGGTTGATTCTATGATAAGATTCTATGATAAAAACAAGCCACTGCTAGGTTTACTATACTGTAAAGAAAGCCCAGACACAGATAACCACCAAATGATTACTTGGTTGTTAATTATGGTGTAAAGATGTTATTTTCAGGTACAATCTTCCCTTTGCAAGCACAAAGAAATATATATTTTTTTTTTGTTGGACTGGATAATGGATGTCTGATTCCAGCTTCTCTTTGGTGGGTGCACTCCAAAGAGCACTGATTAAGAAGGCCATCTCTGCTACATACAAAGAAGTGGGTAAATGACCACATTTTGCCCCACATGTGGCACTCTGCACAAGCATGGATTTGCTTTGTAGGAGCAGCGTAGGAGGAAGCCGAGTGTTGTGAGCTGGGCCAGCTGTCATATGTAAAGATCTCATTCACACACAGCCCACAGGATTTGTTTTCCTAAGCAAACTTGCAATCATCTGTCTTTTCCCATAAAACTTCAGTGACACACAGAGGGAAATCAGAAAGCCATGCTAAAAGCTTTCCATGCTCTAGTAATTTTATTATGTAAATCTCCTCCCCAACTGATATTTTCATTCAAATCTAGCACAAGATCCATCATTATTCCTCAATGCAAAAGGAAGCAAGAGAAGTAGCATTCAAGCAAATGCTCTCTTTTGGATTATTATTAGTTTAATACAGCCCTATTGTCTGTAGGTAATTTTTAAAGCCTGTTTGCACAGCAGTTCCAGGCTGCTCCTTCCCAGGGGCTGTTTAGCTTTGTCAATATTTATTACTATTGCTTCTGTAAATACAAGAGAAATCAGAAATGTTTGGCTTCAACTTAATAAGCAGATTCTGAGAAATGGACAACAAAATTGCTCTTCAGCTTTTTGAGTTATCTGCCTCCATACCCAATGATGCAACAGAAAAGGAAATGTGAAAATCACCCAGACTGACACCCACAGAAACATCTGTACAGCATCCTCAGGGTTAGTTTCACCTCAGTTCTACTGTCTTAAGTATTACATAGATGGCTAAAATCTGCTTTGTAAGGTAGTTAATGTAACACACACACTTGGACACAGACAATGTACACATTTCATTTCACAGAGGAGACCTCCAGTGATCATTGAGTCCCACCCTACCAAAGCAGGATCACCCAGAGCAGGTCACACAGGAATGCTTTTAAACCTGGTGGGTTTGAAAGTCTCCACAGAAGGAGATTCCACAACCTCTTGGGGCATCTTGCTGCAGGGCTCTGTCACTCTCACCATAAACAAGTGTCTCCTCGTGTTGAGGTGGAACTCCTGTACTCTAGCTTGAACCTGTTGTTCCTTGTCCTATCTCTAGGCACCAGCAAAGTGTCTGACACCTTCATCCTGACAGCCACTCCTCAGACAGTTATAGACATTGATCAGATCCCCTCTCAGCCTTCTCTTCTCCCGACTAAGCAGCCCCAGGGCGCTCAGTCTTTCTTCACAGCAGAGATGCTCAAGTCCCTCAGGCATCCTCGTAACTCTCCATTGGACTCTATCAAGCAGGTCCCTGTCTGTCTTGAGCTGGGGAGCCCAAAACTGGACACAGTATTCCAGGCATGGTGTCACCAGAGCAGAGTAGAAGTTGTGGAGTCTCCTTCTCTGGAAACTTTGAAAACTCACCTGGATGTGTTCCTGTGTGGCTTGCCCGAGATGATTCTGATGTGGCAGGGGGGGCTGGACTGGATGATCTCTAGAGGTCCCTTCCAACACCTAACATTCTGTGACTCTATGTTTCTGTGAAACCAAGACAAGGGTTTTGTTAACAACCTCACAAGTAAGAGGTATTAAGAGCTGCTGTGCAAAACAGGAGGTGTTTGAGGCCAAACCTGGCAAAATTCCTGTTGTATATGTGAAGGGAAAGGTTGGTTCCCTATAGAGCCTGTGAAGACTGAATCAAACTGATCAGGAGAGGAAAAAAAAAAAGTAGGATTCAGAAAAAGTCACACCCCTGCATCATGGCATAGAATCTTAGAATCATAGAATGGGTTAGGTTAGAAGGGACCTCAAAGCTCAGCCAGTTCCATCCCCCCGCCATAGGCAGGGACATCACCCACTAGAACAGGTTGCTCAAGGCCCCATCCAACCTGGCTGTGATCACTTCCAGGGAGGTTGTGGAGCACAGAAGCACCCAATGTGATCTTTGATCACATTGGGTGCTTCTGTGCTCCACAACCTCCCTGGGCAATCTGTGCCAGTGTCTCGCCACCCTCAACCTGTGCCAGTGTCTCACCGCCCTCGCTGCAAAGAACCCTTTTCTAATATCGAGTTTGCATCTCCCCTCTGCCAGTTTAAACCCATTCCCCCTCATCCTGTCATGACACATGGTCAGTCACTTTCCAAGGGCCACATTTTCTGACACTGTCCAAAATTCCACTTGGTGAGAAGAGTTTCAGAAGCCTGATGCAAGAGCCTGTGTCCCCATTTGGCCCTGGGGAACTCACACCACTCATCTTTTTTTCTCAGCTCAGTTGTGAGCAGGACTTTGCTGCTTTTTGCATACCCTTAAATGCTGTGAGCATGTTTTGGGTGTCTGGATTTTATGGCTCAATTATTTTACTATGGAACAACTACAACAAGGGTCCACATTTTACCAAAGGAAAAAGGCAAGTTAATTTTCCAATTACCAAGGCAATGTAGCACTTGTATATCATTATGAAGCTGTTAACAAAAATGCTCCATTTTCATTAGCTAAAAGGCTATTTATCCCTAATGAGTTGGTAAAGACTAAGGGCAAAATTCTGCCTTCAGTTACACCAGTGTAAATCTGCAATCCATTTGAGTGCCACTGGATTTATACTGGTGTCAGTGAAAGCAGAATTTGGCCTGAATGCTCTTGGATTTGACTTTGTAAGCTGTTGCTGCTTTAAGAAAGTCATTATTCACCAGTAAGGACCAATCAATAACAGTAATACTGGGGGGAAGGAGAAGTCAAAGGGACTCCTTTTTTTCCCCCCTATGCACACTTCAGAAGCACAATGTATTTATTGAAGTACAACCCACAGCCTGGCATGTGTAAAGCAAAAAGGTATTCCAGGACTGTTATGCAGCCTAGGTGCTGATGGACATCTACATCTGAACAACATAGAAACTGAAGCTGGCCCATTTCTAGGGCTTCTCTTTTACATTAATAGTAACTTTTAAGTCCTGTTAATGGATTACCTGTCTGTCAACAGTAGAAGTGTGTTCTAAGACCAGTAATACCCTTCTGAACTTAGCCTACTGCAGCAGAACACCTTTGTCACAGTATTATAGAGTCACAGAGTCATTGAGGCTGGAAAAGACCTCTGAGATCATCAAGTCCAGCACATAACCTAACACTACCACATCAGCTAGACCATGCCACTAAGTGCCACATTCAATCCTTTCTTACAGACTTCCAGGGATGGTGACTCCACCACCTGCCTGGGCAGTCCATCCCAGTGCTTAATCACTTTTCCACAAGGAAGAGGTTCCTAATATCCAACCTGAACCTTCCCTAGCACAGCTTCAGACCATGCCCACTTGTCCTGTCACAAGTTGCCTGGGAGAAGAGCCTGACCCTCACCTGACTACAACTTCCTTTTAGGTAGTTGTAGAGAGTGATAAGGTCCCCTCTAAGTCTTCTCTTCTCCAGGCTGAACACTGCCAGCTGCCAAATCACAGAATTATAGAATCATGGAATGGTTTAGGTTGGAAGGGACCTCAAAGATCATCCAGTTCTGATCCCTTGCCATAAGCAGGGACACCTCCCACCAGAACAGGTCACTCAAGGCCTCATCCAACCTGGCCTTGAACACCTCCAGGGAGGTTGTGGAGTGCAGAAGCACCCAATGAGATCAGAGATCACATTAGGTGTTTCTGTGCTCCACAATCTCCCTGGGCAACCTGTGCCAGTGTCTCACCACCCTCACTCTAAAGAATCATTTCCTAACATGTAGTTTCAATCTTCCCTTTGCCAGTTTAAACCCATTCCTCCTCCTCATTCTGTTGTTAGAAGACCTTGTCAATAGTCCCTCCCCAGCCTTCCTCTAGCCCCCTTCAGATCCTGCAAGGCCACCCCAAGGTCTCCTCCAAGCCTTCTCATCTCCAGGCTGCAGAGCCCCAACTCTTGTATCCTGTCCTCGTAGCAGAGCTGCTGTAGCCCTCTGAGCACCTTTGTCACCCTCCTCTGGAATCCCTCCTACAATTCCATGTCCTTTTTGTGTTGGTCCTGAAAGGAAGCAATGTGCTAACTCCAGCATGGGAGTACAGCTGTGCTAGGGTCTGACTACAGGAACCCCAGCAACAAACTATTGATAGCCAGAGATATTGATAGCTAGTGACACATATGGTATCAGGAGCTCTTTACTGATAGCAAGTGACACCATATGTGGATGTGGCTCGTGCTCTTCACAGCAAACATGCTGGGTTTATTTTCTCCCAGATTTCTTTATGTTGCTTCCTAACAGTAGCATCTTGTACCTGATTAGACAACTGCTACATCTGGTCCCTGAGGTGAATGAATACATATGACTGGGAAATGAACTTCCACAGCTGTTAGTGGTACTTCTGCATCCTGTGCTGTTGTGGCACCTCTAAAAGATTTGGAGTAGTAACTAAGATGTTAGGGCAATGACTCCTTACCATGACAACCAATTTAGCCCTATTTTAGCATCACATAAGCCCAAGAAAGTCACTTGTCATAGCTGCAAAGGTAACATCTGAAAGTGCAACGGGAGTTAAGATTAAGGATTGGATACAATAGAGATGGGCATTAGCTGCAAGACTGATCCTAATGTAACCTAATGGGGGGACCTTAGAGCTGTCTTCCAATTCCTGAAGGAATCCTACAGGAAGGCTGCAGAGGGACATTTCGTAAGGATGTGTAGCAATAGCCAGGTGGGGTTGGTCTCTTCTCCCAGGCACCTAGCAACAGAACAAGGGGACTGGAGTTGTGCCAGGAGAGGTCTAGGCTGGATGTTAGGAGGAAGTTGTTGGCAGAGAGAGTGATTGGCATTGGAATGGGCTGCCCAGGGAGGTGATGGAGTCACTGTCCCTGGAGGTGTTCAAAACAAAGCCTGGATGAGGCACTTAGTGCCATGGTCTGGTTGATTGGCTAGGGCTGGGTGCTAGGTTGGACTGGCTGAGCTTGGAGCTCTCTTCCAACCTGGTTACTCCTGTGATTCTATAATAGGACAAGGAGTGGTGGTTTGAAGCTGAGGGAGAGTAGATTTAGACCGACTCTTAGGAAGAAGTTCTTCAGTACAAGGGTGGTGGAACCCTGGAATAAGCTGCCCAGGGAGATTGTGGCTGCCTCCTCCCCAGGGGTGTTCAGGGTCAGGCTGGATGAGGCCTTTAGCAGCCAAGTCTAGTTGAGAGGCATCCCTGCTCACAGCAGGGAGGTCGGAGTAGATGATCTCTAAGGTCCCTTTCAACCTGAGCCATTCTGTGGTTCTGTGACTTTAGTGAAGATTTAATAGATTAAAGAGCAGCCACAGTGGCCAAGGTTTTCAGAACCTGTACGAAGCTCAACTTTCTTGTAGTGTGAACACTTTCTTCCCCAGACTACCTGTCAGGAAGCTTCTACATAACTCTACAGATTACTTAAGCCATGGAGATTTGACCCCCCTAGGATTCCAGGTTGCATGTTTGGTCAGCAGTGACTCTTGCAGAAGGCAACACAGCCTTCCCTCTCCACCTTGACCTCCCTTCAGCTAACCTAACAGGTCTGTTCCTCCTCTAAAAGCCAAGTTCTGCTTGCTGCACTGGCTCCTTGTACATTAACAAGGGTAACCACAAAGTATCAAGTTCTTGCTTGCCCCACTTTTTAACAACCAGCAGATTGCTGCTAATACACACTGGTTTTTGTTCTATCTTCTGTGATTGATTCAGCCATTCCTTTTATCTGCTTTCATCTAGGAAAGCATTTGCCATCTGCAAACAAACAATATCAATATAATTAAATACAAAAGGGAAGGGCAATGCCTTGCATTGTGTGACTTATTACCCAAGAAAATATTATGATAAGCATGAACAAAACAATGTTTACTGTAAAAGAAGTAGAAACATGGAGCTGCATAAGCATTTCTCAGCATTAGCAAAAGTATGATTCCTCACTCTCCTTGACTTAGCTGAATTTGACTCTGTAATCCCCTAAACCACTAAACCCTGAAGAGTACAAAAAAAAAAAGGAGAGTCACTGAGGGCTAGGATTAATTCCTATCACATGGCAGACAGCTACAGGTAAAACATTAATTTACAGTGGAGTCAGTGAGTCCAGTCTGAAGATCTGCATGGCAATGTTTCAAGCTGAAATGCCCCAGGAGCTTAGAATCATGGAATGGCTTAGGATGGAAGTGACCTCAAGGATCATCCAGTTCTGATCCCCTGCCATAGGCAGGGACACCTCCCACTAGAACAGATTGCTCAAGGACTCATCCAACCTGGCCTTGAACACCTCCAGGGAGGTTGTGGAGCACAGAATGAACACCTCCCTGAGCAACCTGCGCCAGTGTCTCATCATCCTCAGTGCCAAGAACTTCTTCTTAACATCCAGTTTAAATCTCCCCCCTTCCAGTTTAAACCCATCAACCCTTGTCCTGTCATTACAAGACCTTGTAAATAGTCCCTCCCCAGCCTTCCTCTCTGAAATATTCTGACCATCTCTTGTTTTACTGCACAGGAAGAAAAATTTGCAAGCAAATGGCAAGGGACTAAGATAATGATGCCACCAAACACACTCTGGTTCCTGGCCACATCTATCCAGCCCTCCAGATTGCAACACAAGGGATTTCCACAGTCTTTGGAGGAAAAGAAGCAATTATGTCACTCCACTGCTGCTGGACTGGAGCACGACTAAAGGAACTGATGGCCCTAGGTTATGCAGGAAGCCTGTGACAAAGCAGTGAATTTAGGTTAGGACTCTTAGATGCAGTCCCTGGCCTCTGAACTATTTATTCTTCTGCACTTCAGGGTTAGAGAGTGGGAAAGCAGCTCTATTTCTTTGATGGTTTCTAAAGGAGAAAAAGGGAACCCAGCACACGTGGTGACAAGGTTCTGTTGTTTGTGTCACTGGGTGGCCTGCAGCACATGGGCTCATCTGTTACCTGCTTGCCATCTTTGCTGAAATTGTCCATTTCTTTTGTTTCCACTTGCTTGTTTCTCCATTTTTTATCTTCACTACCTCTGCCATGTGGGGCACAGCCTCTTTTCTTCCATTTATTCATTTTCTTCCCTTTTAACATGTTTATCAAATCTTTCAGTGGTGTCTCAGGGCAGCAGCAGTCAGTGGAGGAACTGTGCACCTACTGCTGATGTGCAGCACACACAGAGGATAAGATGAACCTAATTCTTCTTTGCACCTTAGGTATTTGAATAAGGGATAAATAAGGACTCCAGCAATCTCTGTTCTCTCCCAGCTGGCTCTCTGGTGCTTGTGTATCAGGGTTTAAAGTCCTGGGAGAATATCAGCCACTGCAGAATTTCCTTTCAAATTCAAAGTGGGAAAAAAGCAGATTCAGTATTCTGTCTATAAGGAGAATGATGGTTTGAAAGCCATAGGGCAAAAAGCTCCAGCCTTGGCTGTTTCCAGGCTGTGATGAATATGAATGTCACAGCAAATTAGCAGATAGTCTTTGCAAAGCATAAGTGAAAAGTCAGCCTTGAAAGACAGTCCATGAAAGTGTTACTGAGGGCCGTGGAAGTGAGCAAAAGTGCTGGAAAATCAATGTAAAATGTCAATCATAACAAACAGATTTCAGAACTGCACTTGTGCCTGACGTGAGAAGTGAAGCCTGGAATCAAACAACCAAACTAATTGTTACTTAAGACTGAGGAGAAGATTTGGCCTCAAGCCTTCTGAGCCAAAGACTAACGCAACAAATACTCAGCTCCGTATATTGCTTGGCTTATGTATAGTTTGTCTTCTTTCCTCGTGCAGTTTAACCTCCAAGTCTCATCTGCCCTTTAGAAAGCATTTATTTCTTCATCCCTCATCTTAAATAACTTAAGAATGGGCTTTCAAAGCCCTCTCTGCTTTATCAGTCAGAAAGACATGTTCCAAAGCACCCTCACAACCCCTTTCAGTTGGCATCTCTTTACAATTCCTTTCCCATTCGTTTCCTGGGCAGATTAAAAAGCAGGCTCCACTGACAATACTTCTTGCAGAAGTCCATGAAATGAAACCTACTATTTCCCACAAGGATCCTAGCACATTTACTTTAGAATTTCAGAGGGAAGCTGAATCCTATTATTGATATGCCACTGATTTATATCAGGAAGGCTCAACACCCAGATATAATTTATCTTGGCCTAGTGTTTGCAAAATGAAGCATTCAATATTGTGTCTTTTGACAAATGTGTACAGGCACTAGATCCCAGAGGTAGCTCTAACAAATGGTTTTATTCTTGCCTCTTTCTAGAAAAGCCTAAACCCAGCAGCTTCACAGGAGTGCTTTTGTAGGTTCACACTAAGTAGCCTCCCTGCTTTTGTGGAGAATTCAAACCAAACCACTAACCCTCAAGCTCAAAAGGTGCAGAACTCATTTATTTTTAAGGGAAATAATTAAAAGGAAAACACTAACCACAAAGAAGACTTCACCTTTAGAGCCAAACAGCCTGATTGAATTTGTCCCTGGAAATCTTAAAGCAGCAGGGAAAGAAATGTACTTCAGTGTTTCCCTTACAAGTGAAGGTTCCACCACGAAGTGAGAATCTCTGCTTGCATTGGGTGCAGTCATGTATCTAATCCTGCCATAAATACTGTGTGGCTGTGTTAGGCTGATTTAATGGTAGCTCTAGAAATAAATCCCTCCTTGACTTAAAGTACCAGCTCTGCTATTGCCCTGAAATCAAGAGGCTTGCCAGAGATGAAGGTGTGGGGTGAAGTCTCACAGCTGTGCCCCAGCCTAGAAGACGTTGCCAGTAGCAGGGGAAACTTGGATCCCTCCTTCCCTGAGTGGCTCATACTGAGCTGGGAGAGGGTGGTCCAGGAGAAATTCTCCTGTGGCAGGACACAAGTTGTGAGTTGTTTATGAGAGGCAGACTGCAGACAGATGTACAGGGATTGCCATTAGGATGTTGACATTTAGAGTTGGAAGTGCTATGCGTTACCATGGTATTCAGGGGACTCAGGGCACTGCAGTAGCTCTGCCTGCATGTTTCTCAGAGGACTGTGGGCATCTGCTCATTAATGTCTAGTTGTTCTTGGTTCCACAACAGCCAGGTGGTTGGTTACTTATATTGCATGGCACCTGGGCAATGGACTCACCCTTCCTTGCCCCTTAAACTGAATTTTCCAGGCCACAGCTTCAGTCATCAGCAGTAATGACAGAAACCTCTCTACTGTTATCAGCCGTGGAGAAACACTGATGTAAGAGAGCCAGCCCTGCCTGTGCCCTTTCCCAGCTGCTGCCTGCCTGCACTATCAGCTTTCCCAGAGACTTTGTTTCCCATGCACACACTTTCTGTGAGACAGTGAGACAGCAACGGGGCTCAGAGGACACAAACACACATTGCATTTTCAGCCCAGAGAACAGGACAGGGCTCAGAAATGGAAGCTGAGCTTACAGTGCAGCACAGCAGTGCGTCTGGCCACCAGGCTAGCTTGGGTAGTGCTTCTTGGCTCTGCCTTGGCACTCTCACTGAATCCTCCAGGCAGCCTCACTGTGCCTCTGTGGAGATGACATCACGATATCAAAATGAAATGAGACTATTTAAATGCAAGACTATTGCGGTGCTGGTACAATGTGAAAATGAAACTAACTCAGTGTAACCCCACAGGGAGCCAGTTACAGTTTGAGAGAGAAATAAAACAATGTAAATGGATGTTATGCTGGACTTAAAGAGCCCACTGAGGCCAGGGTCTGCTGCTGAATTTGTTTGGGTGTTCAGCTTAATTTGTGCCATAGATCTGGAGCCGGATGCATTGTTTTACTGAAGAGCTATTAACTAAAATTAACATGCAGGAAAGGACCTTGGTGTTCAAGCAGGGTTTGACCTCAGCTGTGAAAGGCAAAGACTCTCTGGCAGTCTGGCAATTCTTTCCTACGTGGCAAATGTCAGCAGAACAACTTGGGGGCACAGAATCACACACTTATGAGTACGCAAGCACAAAGAAGGAGGTTGACAAAGTTACTGGACACTAAAATGCAAACCCATAAATGATATGGGGATGTGGGGATTCAGACTGAATTGAGGCTCTCAGTGCAGGGAAGGCCAAGTGAAAATGCAGTGTCATTAGCAGGTGTCTGAAAGATGTAGAAGAGCAAAAAGCTGGTTTTTAGGGGAGCTGGCTAGGTGTAACGGTGCAAACCTGAGAGTAAGAACTATCAGGCTGATTATCAGAAACAGTCTTGCAGTAGTGAGGTCTGCTGGGCTGTGACAGGCAAGCAGAAGGCTTCATCTGGAGCTCTACTTAGGTGTGCTGGGAATCCCAGCACAGAAATACATCTTTGTGTGCTGCTTAGCATAACAGCAGGGATCATAGAATCACAAAACACACAGTGCAGCTCTCCTAAGCAACAGTGAAACAAAGAAATGGAAAATGGCTTCTTCACCCCCATGCTGGAGGTGATGTTATGGACAGTTTGTCAAATACCTTGAGGTCTCAAGGTCTGCTTGAGCAAAACTTGCAGCTGGGCTCAGAGGAGTAGTCATCTTCCCACTGCAGTGCAGCTTAGCTCACCCTTTTCCTACATTTATAAAAGGCAAGTAGGTAATTTCCCAGATGATCACAAAGCTCACATGAATTAGGAACTTACAGGTTTGCAAGACACAAAAAGATTTGATCACCATTTTCTCAAGAAGAACCTGAGATTTATCACAAGCCTCATGGGAACAAGAAGGAACACTAATATTTCCTCTCTGCTTCCCAGTGATAAAAAGAAGGGATGGAGAGACAGACAACTGGAATTACCTAAGTCACCAGAGCTCCTTTATTGATGTGTATTACTACAGTGACAGAATACAGATGCTCCCAAAGAAGTATTATAGTTCACAAGGCCCATAATGTCAGCAATATGGAGGGAATCTGTAATCCAAATAACCAGAAGTATTTCAACATGTCCTTAAGAAGCACTTAATCCATGGCAGTTGGCCTCACTACAAAATCCCTGGGAAATTTGGGCTTAGGACAACATGCAGCCACCAGGAAACTGCTGCTCTGTTGAAGTTAAATGTTTCAGCTACTCAATCAATAATGATAAAAATCTTTCTAAGACAGAAAATGAAACAGATCTCAATTAGCCTAGATTAGGGATCTAAACCATGATGCATGTTACAGCAGTTATTAGGATAGAGAAGAGTAAATTAATGTTTAAACTGTCCAGCATCATTGTTGTGAAACCCTTTGACTCTGCAGAGAACTAAGCAAGATACAAGAAAACACAGCAGGAGCTGAAAACACTGAACTGTGCTAAGGGAGGAAAAGCCCACCTTGAAGATTCCAACCAGTTATGCTTGTAAATGATCATTCTGACTATAATTAAGGAACCTACTAAGGATTATGAAACTAAGAAACAGGAAAGGATGGAAATTCTTAGCTTTCCAAGGAGCAGGAATACAGGAGGAAACAGAAGAAACCAAACCGAACAAACGACAACCCTGAAAATTAACAACCAACAACCCCCCAATGAAGTGCAAAAACTGCACCTTGTACTTGATGCAGTTGACATCTGAAGGATGAAAAAGATGTGAATTCTTAGCTTACCAGGCTGAACAAGAGGCAGCAATGTGCCCAGGTGGGCAACAGAGCCAATGGCATCCTGGGCTGACTCAGGAGCAGTGTGGCCAGCAGGACAAGGGAAGTTCTTCTGCCCCTGTGCTCAGCATTGCTCAGGCCACACCTTGAGTGCTGTGTCCAGTTGTGGGCTCCTCAATTCAAGAGAGATGTTGAGGTACTGGAAGGTGTCCAGCAGAGGGCGACAAAGCTGGGGAGGGGCCTGTACCACAGCCTCCACACCCTGGGGGTGTGCAGTCTGCAGAAGAGGAGGCTCAGAGGTGACCTCATTGCTGTCTACAACTACCTGAAGGGAGGCTGTAGCCGGGTGGGGTTGGGCTCTTCTCCCAGGCACCCAGCAACAGAACAAGGGGACACAGTCTGGAATTGTGCTGGAGGAGGTCTATGCTGGATGTCAGGAGGAAATCGTTGCCAGAGAGAGTGACTGGCATTGGAATGGGCTGCCCAGGGAGGTGGTGGAGTTGCCATCCCTGGAAGTGTTCAACAAAAGCCTGAATGAGGCACTTAGTGCCATAGTCTGGTTGACTGGCTAGGGCTGGGTGCTAGTTGGCCTGGCTGAGCTTGGAGGTCTCTTTTAACCTGGTTGATTCTGTGATGATGAAGGAAAACAAAAGAAGCCAAACCAACCACAAAACCCCCACTCAACAATAAAAAACCTGCACCCTGTACCTCATGCAATTGTTTGGCATCTGGACTTGGGGCAGGGGGTCAATTCAGGTCTTGCAGCTCTCAAAGCACTTGTTCACTGTCCTAGATTTTGGCTAGACCTTACCTTAAATTTGTAACATGCTTTCCATGCCCTCCCATGACTTCTCTTCTACAGCAAGGCAGCAGATGCTGATTCAAGAGAGAGAACTTCCAAACCACTGTGCTGAAGGGACTGCCTGTGTTCTCAGACATCAATGAAAAATTCATACAAAGATTTAAAGCTACTGTGCTGCAGGCTGACTTCAGGACACCCAAACTTTCCAATTCCACATCTAGGTTTCAGGTCCAGCACCTCCTTCCTAACCAGCAAGGCCTGTTATCAGGTGCAGGCAGCCTATTTCCAAGCCATCAAAGGATGGGACTCTGGAAAGATTCTGATCTGTGGGTACGTGACAGTTACAAACGATCTGTGCAGGCCCTGTGACAGGCTGCTCACTTGGTAACTGATGAGCTGGTGTCCTGGAGAGCAGAGCCCATGTATTTAGCAAATGACAGAGCTGCTATGTTGATCAAATCTATGTGGATAGTAAAGAAAAGCAAATACTGGCTTTACACTAAATGCCCATGATGGATAGATTCATCTTGCTGTGTGCTGCTCCCATTCCAACATATTCATTCAAACTACATGTGTAATTCAGAATTTGCCCTGAATTTATTTGTGTTTACAGGAATTCTGTGCTTCCAAGGCTTTGCAAATGACAAAGTACTACACTCTGCTCCAGGGAAGGATTTGAGTCCATATCCTGAATTAAGTCTGCAGCATACTCTTGCTAGCTGCAATAAATAAAGGGTAGGCTTTGATTTGTCTGGGTGACAGTGTAAATCAAAGGAAGTGGAAGAAACAAACCCCCAGATACACAACCTATAAGGAGTGGGGGAGAAGGTGATTCTGCTTCTTCCACCAAGCTCTGGCCAAAATCTAACAGGCTTTGAAACAACAAAACCCTCAAACCTCTCAGGCATTTCACCTTTGTGTTTCACAGTATGCAAATTAACCTGTTTTCTTGGTGGAGGGACTCTGGAATAGGCTGCACAGGGAGGTTTTGGATGTCTTCTCCCTGGGGCTGCTCAAAACCAGGTTGGATGAGACCTTGAGCAGTGGAGTCCAGTGGAGAAGTGTCCCTGCCCATGGCAGGGTGCTTAGAGGATCTCCGAGGTCCCTTCCAACCTAAGCCATTCTATGTCAAATAAATCATAATAGTGAGGTTTTAGGAAATTGTTTACATGAAAAGGGAGACTTTTGCAAGCTCTTGAGCTTCCTAGGTGACTACATCAGGGTCTCTGAAGCCCACACGTGGAGGCTGAGAGATACAAACACAGATACACAGATTCCCTTTCTTGTTTTTAAACTCCCTTCTACAGACCACAGAGCTTTGTGTATGCCTTTGCACCAGAACCTCTAAAGCCTCAGGAAGCCTGTGTGAGCTGTAGTCATGCCAAGAGTTTTAAGGGTTGGGTTTGTGTTCTCCATTTAGGTAATCTTTATAGAAGGAAAAAGCCCTGATTAAATTGTCTCAGTATTGACAGTTTCTTTGTTGCATTTTTTCTATTACCTTTTTCACCAGGTCAGCCTGATGGACTGGAGCAGACATGTGAAAACATAACCTCATTGAGTCCAATGAGGTAGTGCAGACCAAAGGCATCAGCATACTAATCAAAGTGTTCTCTTCTGGTGTCAATTTGCTTTTAGAAGATGCAGCCTTTCCTATGTTAGCCTTTTAAACTAAGACAGATAGAGAGCAGCCTTCCCTCACTGAAAACATGAAATCACTCCTTTCTGCTTCCAAGACTGGTTCCAGAATTCAGATTTTCACAAGCCAGCCTGCCCATCAGTCTCTGTGACCTGGCAAAGGTCATTCTCTTGGTGGATGAGTTTCCTGACCTTCTAAAGATGAGAGAATCAAGTTCAATAAGCAGCTTCAACAGCAAGCCTTTCATCTCTGACCTCCAGGCTGGATTACTGCAACTCATTAGACTGTTCCAGTGAAACATGCTAATAGGTTGCACATTAAGAACCATTGATGTATCAGTACCTGGGGTGAAAGTCTCTATAGGAAGAGTTCAAGATGCCACGCATTACTCGAAGCCACTGGAATACTCCATGGGTTAAGCCACCTCCTCTTGCCTAGGCTCTTAGCTGTCAAAGCTCTTCTTGTCATTTTGAAACAGAGGCAGAGAAAAAGGGTAGTAACTGGAGTATCTATCTGGCTTTATCCTTACATTTTTCACAAGCAAGCAAGTTTAAAGTAGAAAAGCAGGGAATAAGAAAAAAGCAGGTTAGGTGGAGGAAGCCTTAGAGGAAGATAGAGGTCACAAAGCAGCTTGATCTATGTTAGAGAGGAAGAGCTGTGCTTCTTGGCTCCTGCAGAGGCTTCAGTGCATGGGGGTTGCTCCTACAGTTTCAGGAGGCAATAACTGTGCAGACACTATAAAAATGACACCAAATGACCATAACAAAACACTTTACTAATACAGAGGAACTTGCGAAGCTGTTATGGCAAAGTTGTGTCTAGCAAAAATGCTTTTAGGTTGGCATATTAAAAGGAAACAGATCTGGTGTGTAAATATTTGTGTGCTTGCTTTGTTTGTTTGCTTCTCTGAAAATAGTAGTGCTTTTATCATGGCACCTTGGTGTGAGCCCTCTGACCAGCTGCAGCCATATCCCTCCACGCTCACACCTGACACCTACGCTGGCAGGGAGTGACAGCCTGACTCCACAGCAGTGGCAATAAAAGGAAACCTTTCAAGGCAATTGCTGGGGAAACTGGCCACTGTATCAGATTACCACTGCAGGAGAACCTTCTGAACACTTGACTTTTCTAATGCTGTGCTCATTTTATTAGCTGACCTTGTTACTCCCATTAAATTTCAAGGTTCTCCATCTGAAAGTCCTAGATGGATCAGTTCATGATAGCCATTAAGGAATACCCTCCAAGATGTAATGCTTCTTGTCATTTGTGCCCCACAGGCAAGATGAAACATGAAAACAATAGAACTTGAAGTTCAAAGTTAAGAGGTGAAAATGCCTTAAGGGATAGCTTGATACACTGGGACTTAGTCACAGCAAAGTCCATAGCTCTCAATGGCTTCCACAGGCAGACAGAGAAGTCATTTGAGTGGATCCTCTCTATGCCAACAAAGAGATGAGCATGTCAAAAGTAAGTTACTACTAAAAACAGTTTGCCAGTGACAAGATACTAACCAACCATGAAGAACTGAAGCTGGCCTGAGCACCTAGCCATGAGAAGTTCTCAATACCATACAGGGACATGTTAGGTTAGCTATGCCCAAAGACTAGACAGTCACTAAAGCTGCAGTCAAAGCTGGACGAAGCTCTAAGAGAGATGTGGGAGCAGGAGATGATACAGGATGGGCAGCATTCATGATAGCTGTCACTACAAAAGGCAGGGTGGCACTCCTGGCACAGTCCCCAGGCTAGCTTCCCCTAGCTTCATCTAAAGCTTAAGATCTGTCCCTTTCTGTGCCAGCTGCCACAACCCACCCTGTTGTCCAGGATTGTGTCCACCACAGTTATCCACACACTAGTGAAGGCTTTCAAGAAAGCACTAAAAGCTTCCACAGACTTGTCCCAACTCTGGCTTACTGGTTACTGTTTGATCAGATTGTGCCATCATACCCCCAGTGAGCATGCAGTAAGCAAGTTTTGGAGACAGCCAACCCTGTGCTGGGCTGCAGCAAGAGCAGGGCAAGGGAGGGGATTCTGTTCCTTTACTCTGCTCTCTCAGACCCCACCTGCAGTCTTGTGCGCAGTTCTGGAGCCCCCAACACAAGGAGGGCATGGAACTGTTTGAGCCAGTCCAAAGGAGGCCATAAAGATGCTGAGAGGACTGCGGCAGCTCTATGAGGACAGGCTACAAGAGCTGGGGCTTTGCAGCATGCAGAAGAGAAGGCTTTGAGGATACCTCATAGTGGCTTTCCAGTATCTGAAGGCTTGGGAGGGACTATTGACAAGGTTTTGTCATGACAGGACAAGGGGTAACAGGTTTAAACTGGAAGAGGGGAGATTTAAACTGGATGTTAGGAAAGGGTTCTTTGCAGTGAGGATGGTGAGACACTGGCACAGGCTGCCCAGGGAGACTGTGGGGCACAGAAGCACAGAATATGATCTCTGATCACACTTGGTGATTCTGTGCTCCACAACTTCCCTGGAGGTGTTTAAGGCCAGGCTGGATGAGGCCTTGAGCAACCTGTTCTAGTGGGAGGCATCCCTGCCTATGACAGGAGGTTGGAACTGGCTGAGCTTTGAGGTCCCTTCCAATCTAAACCATCCTATGATTCTATACCCAACAGCTACGACTCTGACAAGCAGGAGCAGCAGCAGCAGCAGCAGTGTGCAGTCACTTCACCTTGGTTAAAAAATAACACACATCATCTGGGGACAAGCTAGCTTCCTTGGCACCAAATAATCATAATTAATTTAACCACTATCATTACAGCTGAACTTTCCAGCCCAGGCAAATAAAGTCAGTCAATTCTTTTCTTTTGAGGGGGTGTGTGAGGATGTTTTCCTTCCTTCATGGCTAATTATTGAACACTTTTTTTCTAAGCCCTAATTCATGCCTCCTTCCTGCTTACTGAAGATAAAATGTCATCTGTGCAGGAGCTCATAATCAGCTGATTCTGACAAGCAGAGGATAAAGCACAAAAGGGAGAATATTGTTTTAAGGAGGCAGAAATCCAGATCTAACTGCTGGGAGCTTTGCCAGGGATTTCAGTGTGAACAGAATAGAGGCCTCATTGTTGACAGTGAAAATTGGACCCTGTTGCTTTTCAAGGGTTTTGTTTCTTTCTGGTTTGTTGGCTAAAAAAAGTGTAACAGAAACCAATATAGCCTCATCTGTGTTACCAAAGTAATGAGAGGGTGACACAGCCACAGATATAGGAAAGAAGGGGGCAAAAACTCACCACAGACAGTGCCAGCTGAGGTTCTGCTTGCTTTGAGAAGCATTCACCATTTTAAGTGCTTAAAGACAAGAGTGAAACCTCCTCCAGGCCCAGAATTCAAGGACACTGCATTTACAGACTCTGAAACCCAGCTAACATATTCAGCCCCTCCAAGCACCGAGCTCAATTATTTCCCTTCACCTTATTTTCCTTCATGAAATACCTCAACATGGAATGGGGAAGAGGGAGAGAGAACAAGTAGTACTGAGACCACAGAACAAAACCAGTCCTTTTTCCACCTGTTCTTCCCCTCTCCATTATCCCCCATACTTTAAAAGCAAAAATAATCTACAAGCCAGCCTATTGTATCATGTTATCCTCACCTCAGATACATAACCAACCCAACACATCCTTGCCACCCCTGGATTTATTCTCTCAGATTTGTTTTTTACAGAAACTTAAGACACTAAAAGTCTACATGACCCTTGGAGGTAGCATCTCCATTCCTTAGCTAGGAATTTTGCCATTAGCCCGTTCTCATATGGCACAGTTAGAGTCTCCTACCTCAAAATGGTTGTGTTAGAGCCCAAACATGACAGCAGGCCTGCATTGCCCTGAACCAGACCTGACACCTAGGATTCACTTGATCGGTGGACACTGGTCAATGGGATCCAATTCCAGCACCAACTCCCTGCTGCTCACTCAGCTTGTGGCATGACTGAGCGGTGCTGTAGTCTCCCTCAGCTCTCTTTCCCTTGTGGAGTAGCCTCACTCTTGCTGTTCCCTAACAGGCTGGAAGGGAATTGAAAAAAAACTCAAGCCCCAGAACATCAGAAACACAGGTGGAAGCATATTTCTTGTCTCCTTAGAGCATAAATCTTCTTGCTTTAATCATTAGACAGAGGCAAGCCATCACTACAGAGAAAAAGAAGGTTCTGTCTTCAGGAAGGAAACCAACCCTGGTTTGCAACAGGGGTTCAAAACTGGCTACTACAAGTGTAAATCCAATGGCACATACTTAACCCAATGTGTATAAATTTTCACTCAGCCACTCCTTTCTGATCGTTTCTGCTCAGCAAAGTCAAGCTTTGCAAACAGCAGCTTTCAGTAAAGTTACCTGCTATGCAGAGAAAGAACTGAAAGCCTTAACCAGAACCACAGGAAATTTGCTGGCTCACAAGGATGACTGTTTGGAGATGACTGCAGGGAAGAGGCAGCTAACACTGAAAGGGAAAAATCACCTTGACAATTTAGTAAAGCCAGACCGAAAATGAAGGGGTTGCAAGGCTTCAGTTTGCAGATGAGCTCAGGCAGCCCAGATGCCATCGTGTGGCTCACACATCACACTGCTGCACCTCTGCTATGTGCTTCCTTCTCCATTTACTGCATTGTTTATTCCATGCATGCATAGAACGAACCTGGCAACGACGTAGCCCAAGCAGGAATAAGGAGCCCTGATTCTCTAGAATCCAAACATACAATATAGATTAATGTTGCTAGAAGGGCAAAAGAGATAAATTTAATTAACTCAAGTCTTGGATTGCAGAGAGTGGCAGGAAGGAGAGCATCTGGGTTAGGGCAGGAGTCATCTAACACTGGGTAATATTTCTCTACACACTGATCTGACACAAGAAAATCTACTTCAATAGCTAGGAAAAGAAATCCTTCACAAGTTTGGGGAAGATGTGTCACCTGGCAGGTAGGTCAAGGACCCAATCCTCTGTGCAGTTCCAACAACTGGGCAGCAAGGGAATTAAGAATACCATTCCTACAGCAGATTCTTACATCTTTTGAGGACCCCTTATATTGATCTCAACCACCACATGAAAAGGTCAAATGTGGGATGTGAGATTATGAAGTATCTGCAGTGAAACTTGTACAAGAGCTTTAGATCTTCCCAGAAGGTTTATCAAGTATTCAGCACTTTCAGTTGCTTCTGCTCAGGTCACTCCACACCCTTTGCTCACAGTGACTTAGTGTTGGTTTGGCTCACCCTACTTCTGTGGCACTTGATGAATTTTCTGCATTGGACTACAAGGACAGAGCTGCTGGAGACAGTCCAGAGGAGGGTCACAAAGATGAGCCAAGGGCTGGAACACCTCTGCTATGAGGATAGGTTGAGGGGGCTGGGGGTGTTCAACCTGGAGAAAATTCGGGGGGGACCTTAGAGCTGCCTTCCAATAGCTGAAGAGATCCTACAGGAAGGCTGCAGAGGGACTTTTCATAAGGGTGTCTAGAGACAGGCCAAGGGGGGATGGTTTGAAGCTGAAGGAGAGTAGGTTTAGACTGGATTTAGGAGGACGTTTTTCAGTATGAGGGTGCTGGGATTCTGGAATAGGCTGCCTAGGGAGGTTGTGAACACCTCCTGTCAGGGGGTGTTCAAGACCAGGTTGGATGAGACCTTGAGTAGCAGAGTCTAGTTGGGAGGAATCACTGCACGTGGTGGGGACATTCAAGTAGATAATCTCAGTGGTCCCTTCCAACCTCAGCCATCCCATGACATTATGACTGTATAGAAAAGCCACAAGGAGAACCTGAGAGAAACTGGAAGCCGTGACCATGGTTTTACTCATGAACAGGAAAATGAAAAACAGAAAAAAAACAACTTGTATCATTGTCATGGAACTGACTTTGGAGATCAGTCTTTGTACCTCCCAATGCAAAAGACAGAATGGCCACAAGGCTGCCCATGGTTTGTCCCAGTACTGTTCTAACACACACATCTTTCTCACAAAAATCTGTCTGCCAGAAAGCTGAAGGCAAAAGTGGGCAGGTCAGATATAAAAACAAACCAACCCAACCAAAGCCAGAAACTTCCACTTATTAAATGAACTGTTTCTCAAATGAGTTGCCAGAGCTTCTCCCTATATGTTTCTCCACTGACTGCTCCCAGGAAGGCAGCAGCAAAATGACCAAGTTCCAAAGATTACCTTTCTCCTTGCCTGTTTCCTGCAGGTCCCACTGCAATCCCAACAGTATGCAAGAATGCATTAAGGCTATTACACAGGTGATTAAGTTTCACATCAGGTTTCTATCAACTGTTGGCCCACCAACTGTTGGCTATGATTTTCTAATTAATCCAGCATTTGTCAGAGTACCATTTTCAGGTGAAATTAGTTTAAGTTGTAACAAAAGGTTTAGGAACATCATTTTTACAAGGTGATAGGTATCAACAAATAGAAGACTGCTTGCTTGAAAAATGAATATGCTTAAAATATAATGAGGCCTGCAAATATCCTGTTCAACTTTTAAACTCTAGTCAATGTATTATAATTGAGCTGTACTGAATTACTTTCCTAGTGGATAAATACTGTACATGCTGTAGTGTGAGGAGACATCATGTAATGTATACTAATTAAGGCATTATATCAGTAGAGAAGATTGTATCTGAAATATCAAATTAGCAGGAATTAAATATCTCAGAGGATTAATGAAATGTTATGGAGCCATTCACTTCCAGGTCAACAGGTTCAATTTCAGCTTAGTTTAACAGTTATAATGAATTTATGTGCTGAAGCTAACAATTCTCTGTGTCCATCCATCCATTCGTCAAGCAGGGCAAGAACCCCTGGCTGGTCTCAAGCAGAGCAGGCTGTAACCAGCACAGTCAGAACAACACAGCCAGGAATCCTCTGCTAGGCCTGTACTTGGCATGTCGCCTTAGGCTGCAGGAGATCAAACAGCACATTTACTGCAAGGCTGCAATGTGTGTAGGCAGCAGTGAGGGACACCAGAGACACTCTGTCAGCTCTCTTTACAGACCTGCCAACAATTGCCAGCCCCAGCAATGAAGTTATCACAGGCAGAACATTCAACTCCAGCTTTTATTTGATTCAGCTAGAAGGCCATTCTGCTCATCCTGATTCCTCTCAGCAGCCTTTGCTGCTTCTAGCAGGAGCACAACAAAAAGATGGGGTGAGGGCAGAGGAAAGAAAGAGCTGTAGCCAACTTCAGCTGTGAGGTAACACTACACAGGATGTGACAATAGACAACAAACCCTGATTTTGTGATGGAATCATGAATGGAGGCTAAACTTTTTTGTTTTACTATAATCACCACATCCATCAGCTCATTAGTGATGAAAACAGCAACCAGTTTGCAGGTAAGAGTAAGTAGTTAAGGAGTAACTACATAAAGAACAAACAAGTACACAGAAAGAGGTACATCCAAACCCTGCCAGTAAAGAGAGAATCACAGAATGGTTTGGGTGGAAGGGACCTCCACAGGTCACCTAGTCCAACTGCTCTGCAGTAAGCAGGGGCATTCTCCACTAGATCAAGTTGCCCAGAGCCTTCTTTGAGCCTGACCTTGAATATCTATCTCCAGTGCTGGGGGCCTCAACTACTTCCCTGGGCAACCTGTTCCAGTGATCCACTAGCCTCACAGTAAGGAACATGCTCCTAATATCCAACCTAACAAGCTTTCAGATGTAGCAATCACCCAAAGTCTGTCCCTTCAACCTGCTACAACGACACTGATTTCAGACACACAGACATCGTGCAGTGTGCTGTAGTAAGCTAAGGAATGAATTGGAACATCAGTTCTGGCCCTAGATTTTCTCCCTGTTATGGGTGGACCTGAACCTGATGCTGATATTCAGTACCATGTTGCATCATACCATCTTCAAGAGACCTACAAGCATTTATCAGCTGCTTCAAGAGACATAGAAATGCATGTTATTGATACCACTCCTTACTGCAGGTGATTAAGGCACATTGCAAGAGGGAATGAAAAACTTCAAGAAGTCAGTTTACTGCTGACAGGAAAGTCTTCTGTTACCTCTACTACCAGCCACACTTTGTGGTCATCCTGTTCCAGGATCTAAATAAATAAGGAGGATTTTCAGCAGAGAGAATTTTGATGACAGTAAAAGAACTTACAATGGATTATTATACCAGGGAAAGCTTTTCAGCCAGAGCTATGGAGGTACCAATGCCACACTGAAGAAGAGAAGGCTGTGGCAGCCTGCATAATCAAATGAACAAAAGCATCAAGCTTGCAGGATTGTTCTCTTTTAATGACTACAAACAGAATTCAAGAACAAAGAGCATTCTAACAGCTGTTTGCTTTGCTTTCCTGGCACTGAGGTATTTCAATACTAGAAAAAGGGAAAAGAGTAAACATGACAACCCAGAAGTTCCAAGGAGCCATTTTAATCACAGGACTGCCTGGAATGTACATCCTCTGCTTAGCAAATCTCTAAACACTGTCACTAGAGGAAAGGCATTAAGATGTTTAGTGAAATTTGTACTATGTATTTCCTCTTTCAGCAGGAAACTCTGGAGTACAGCATAGAGCATCAGCAGTGGAAATGGAGAAGTACTTTCATTGTTCCCAGAAGGCTTACGTTGGAAGGGCCCTCAGAGATCTTCATCACCATGGGCAGGGACCTCTCAACTAGATGCAGCTGCTCAAGGCCTCATCCAACCTGGCCTTGAACACGCCCCAGGAAGAAGGCATCCACAACCTCCCTGGGCAGCCTATTCCAGAGTCTCACCACCCTCCTACTGAAGAACTTCCCAAGATCCAGTCTAACTCTCCCTCAGCCTCAAACCATTCTCCTTTGTCCTGTCTCTAGACACCCTGATGAAAAGTCCCTCTGCAGCCTTCCTGCAAACTCCCTTCAGCTATTGGAAGGCAGCCCTAATGTCTCCCCAGAGTCCTCTCCTCTCCAGGCTGAAAACCCCCAGCCCCCTCAGCCTATTCTCACAGCAGAGGCGTTCCAGCCCTTGGATCATCTTTGTGACCCTCCTGAGGACTTGCTCCAACAGTTCTGTGTCCTTCTTATGCTGGGGACACCCAAACTGAATGCAGTACTGGAGGTGGAGTCTCAGGAGAGCAGAGTAAAGGGGCAGGATCCCCTCTTGCCCTGCTGGCCACACTCCCTGTGGTGCCATCCAGGACACAATTTGCCTTCTGGGCTGCATGAGAGCATTGCTGGCTCATAGTGAGCTGTTCATCAATCAACATCTCCAAGGCTCTTTCTTCAGAGCTGCTCTCAACCCACTCTGCACCCAGCCTAGACTTGTGCCTAGAACTGCCCCAATCCAGATACAGGACCTTGCACTCTAAATTGTTGAGCCTCAAGCAGTTGGCAATGACCACATCATCTCTGTGTGTATGCATAATGTAAGGTTTGAAATGAGGCAGAGAAATGTTTTATTAGACCAGGATACTTATAAATGAGCTCTGCCCTCAAGCCTTTTCTCTCTCTCACTATGATGATGGTTACAAGAGCATTTACATACAAATTAAAAATCTCTTTCAGTGAACTCACAAACTTTTATCTCCAGCTTTCCACTGCACTACTCAAGCCCTTTACAACAGACAGGAGAAACATGAAACTTGTGCAGTTCCAACTTCATCTCAAATGCTCTAAAAGCTCTTGATGTTCTCCTAACAAAGACAAGCACTAAGCTGCACATCAAAGCAGGAGCCTTGCTAACAAAACAATCTTTGACACTGGAGGAGAAGGGGGAGTCAACAGCAGTGTTGGGGTCCTGCTGCTGCAGTGTAACCTCTAAGGTCCACAGGGAAATCTAAATGTCATTCCAAGGTAAACAAAAAAGATACAATGTCCAAACACTTCAACACATCAGTGACTGTTACAAAAACTCCTGTCACTAAGAATAAAAACAGAGGGATGAGGAATGGTCAGGCTGGACCTTCTGCCTCTTGCCATCAGTACTGAGCAGAGATTTAAAACCAGCTTGTAAGCAATATGCAGCCAGTCTAGACCTGTATATTCAGCTCTAGAATCATCAGCATTACAGACACAGCAACTTACCTCGGAGTAGACAGATCATTGCTGACATTTCTCACAGGACCCCAGTTCATTGACTGAAGCCAGGCAAGGAATTACTTATTTCACATTCTTCTTTTCCACTTATAATCACTGACAGCACTGAGGAGGTTTTGCCTTATTTTTTCCTTTTAAAGAACTTGCATTCTGGTTTTATTGAAAAAATAGGAAGCAAACTTAATAGTAAATACATCTTAAAAGACAAAGGAATGGGATTTCCCTTCTTTGTTTTCATTAACTGTCACTCTTTTCTACAACTTCCTACAAGGTCAACTCTTCAATGTTTTCATCAACTGAAAGCAAGTGTAACTTGAATGTGCAAATAAAGACTCATCAGCTGTCTCTACTGGCTAGCCCATGATGAATCATAGAATGGTTTAGTTTGGAAGGGACCCCAAAGATCACCCAGTTCCATCCTCCCACCACCCATGAGAACAGGTTCCTCAAGGCCTCAGAAAGGCAGAGCTTTACTCATCTTGAGCATACTGCTCTCCATGCTATGAGTGGCTTGAGGGGGATTTGCAGGTAAGGATGCTCAGCATCAAATGCCAGTTTCCTGAACAGGAGACACCTTTTAGGATAAGGTACACCTGCAAAAGCTGTGCAATCAAGAACCCTTGTGGCGTTTGCACATCAGCAATCACTTCTTATGCGAATGGGTACATCTGAATCACTGCCACTGCAGTGAAACTGCCCTCTGATGAGCTACCCTGATCATTTCAAAGAGGCAGCAGCCATCCTTGCAAAGCACCCTGGTGCTAAAAACTCCTGGCTCCTGTACAGGGTTTCTTCCAGAAGAAAGACTTCCTTGAAAATTGTTTAACTCAATTTTTTTTTTTTGTAATTGAACTTTGTGCAACCCTTTCAGGTCTCTTTGAAGAAAAATGTTGAATCAATCCATATTCTAAAATGCCTTAGAAAGAAGAAAAATCCCAGCAGTAAATCCACCTAATTAAGAGGGGGTGTATCTAGCCCACAGGCTATTACCACATCTCAGCTTAGTTTTTTTAAGCATATGTGGAGCAGGAGGTAACTAAGCTCTACTCATTATTTCTCAAATGATGGTGGACAGATCTAACCCAAATTACAGCAAGATAAGGCAGACAACTTAAGTGAGGAAAACTGTACTTTTTGCTCTGCTTTACGGATGCTTCTGGCTCCTCTGTCCTCTGATCAAGGTGAGCCTGATAAAGCTGAAAATTACACTGTGTGACTGGATTGTACAAGATTATCTTTCCCCTGAGAAGTGATTTATTTCAGTAACTCTTGGTGAATAAGAAACTTTCTCCTCCACCACACTGCTCTTCTTGCATGGACACGATTCCTTCTTGCTTTAAGTGAGAGATCACACGAAAGAAACAGAGAATATGAGTGGCTTACATCTTCTTTATGGTTCAAAGGCAAATCTGCATTATAAGAGAGACCTTCAGGGACCACAAGTTTCATAGAAAGTGAGAACTGTTATGTTTAGTTTGTAGGTTTAACTGCAAAAGCTACTGGCATATTTTCCACTTTGGGAGGAAAATCCGGTTTTGGTTTTGAGAGCTCTTGCTTTGTAGAATTTGAGGTTTCTTGGTCTTTGGACAACTCCAGGAGATACTGAATGTTACGTTTGAAAACGAGGCGAGGATCTGGTCCAGAAAGAGATGGGCAGTTGCAGCTCTCTCTTATTTTAAGAGCCTGTGAATACATAGGAAAACAAAGCAAGCTCATTTAAACAAGAAAAGCAAAAAGAAGGCTTCAGTCAGCGATGAGGCTTCCCTGCAAGGTCTGCATTTGCACACAAAGCTTACTGGGTACAATATTGAGTTGTTACTGAACAACATTCCAACAGAAATCAAGAATTCCTGAGCAAAAATGTGGCAGTATGGTTAAGACAAAAAAAAAGGGATGAAAATCTTCTCACAGTCTCTCAAAGAATGGATACTTTATTGCAATCAAGTGATACTTGTCCATATCAGTACCTTCTGCCTTTTAATTTACATTCACATGTAAATTAAAATGACTGCATCAAGAAAAAAAGGGCTGTGAATAATGTATCTAATCAGGTGAATTCTGGTGAGTAGATGCCTGACTTGAAAGAGGAGGGAAGACTCTCTGGTAACATAACAGACACAGAGATTCAGAAGGGTGATCAGAATAATTAAGATCCACTTACACAAGTGGCCTTGCCTCCAAGAATTAAGGACTGGAATGCACAACTTCCAAATATTCTGAGCAAATGATGTCTTCAGAATATATACATTTATCTAGATAAAAAGATTAGCAGAGAGACCAAACCTTCAGTCACTCCTGCTCACTGAGTGCTGTCGTTTCCATTTCACAGATCAAAAAGTAGAAGCATGGAACCACCAAAGAATCTCCCAGAGAATCAAAATCCATTAGCAGAGGCTCTCTTGCCCTAGACCATCCTGCCCTGGGGCAGTCTGAGAAACATAAGACAATGGATGAATCTTATGTCTCAAAGGCACTGTGGGGAAATTGATATGAAACTGTACGAAGTCAGGTGTTAGAAAGGATGTTGAAGTTGGAGCTCATGTGAACAAAACTGAGCAACCTTAATTAGTCCATACACAGGCAGCTCATTTCAGAACTCACAATGGATACCATAAAACTAAGGCTGATGCAGTACTATGCAAGAGGTTGTATGCACCTGCTAGTATCAAAGGACTCTCCTTACAAGACCCATTGAAACTGATCTAGAAAAGCAAAATCCCATACAGCAAAATATTAAGATTTAGAATTTCAGAGGGTTCTACATCTCTGCAGAGAACTTTTTCCCTTGAGATCTGCAGAATTAAAGAGTGGGAAAGCACCAAGTGAAAAAACAGCCTGATACTGATCATTGGTTGATAGTCATTGTGGTACAGTTACTTTTATGCAACATCACCTGCATCTTGGCCTCAATGATCAGCATAAAACTAGGTACAGATGAACATCCAGCTTTATTTTTCCCATGAAAGGATCAAAAACCAGTTCAAATGTGTATTTTATTCTACTTCATAGCCATGGGTTCTGGAAATGTCATGGCCAGACCTGTCCCAAGCCTTGGGTGATAAAATTGTTCTAACTGTATGGAAGAGAAGGAAGAATTAACAACTTTTACACAGCAGACCTAGGACACTTAAAAAGCAGAGCAGGACTTTTTAACCTGCTTTATATACACTAAACTTGACTGAAATGTCAAGTTCAATATTCTAGTACACCTATGAATAAACATCTGCCCATCACTTTGAAACACTTTGGCTATCTTCCACAGGAGACATTGGAAACATCTTAATACAGCATGTTTTAACACAGAAGAGCAGAGCTTAACTCATTTCTTTGTGAAAGGAGGTAGCAAAACATATTTTCTCCCTAACTTTACTCCAGTGAACTGATGAAGAGTTTTCTGTAAATGACTAGAAACAAACAGGCTTTAAATTTAACAACTGGTTTTGGAAAAAGGACACATTCCAGCAACACAGCATGAGTTTACCCAGCTGTTTCTTGATGAAATGTAACATTCAAATTACTGGATACACGAGTCTGGATTAGGCATGCAAATGTTCCTCTTGTCTGACTTGAAAAAAGAAACACAAATAAAGCTCTCAGTATTTGTTTTTCTACTCCGTGGTTGTCCATGTAGTCACCAAATGTAACTGCACTGCTGAACATTCTTCTGCTTCAGTGACCAATTAATTTCTAAACTGACATTTATGACAACCAAGAGTTTCTCTTGTTCCTTTCCAGAACATAAGCTGCTGCAAGACTGCATTAATGTCAAGCAGCATTATTCCAGGCAAATGAAAATATAAAGATTTAGGTTGTATTCTGGAAAGGGCAATGTAATCCTCTTTTAAACTCATTTAGCAGGTTTATATCTCTGGTTTTCATGGCTATATGGTGCCTGGCCTATTTCCACACTTTCACTTGCTTAAAATAGTGAAGTGACAACAGCAAAGGTAAAAACCAATACTTCAGAGTTAACATTTTTACTCTGCTGATGTTGCTGATTCTTGTTAGCTGTAAAGCTGTCCAAAGGGGTAGAAGGCATCCATTCAATACCATCAACTCACATGCAGCTAAGGCAGCTACAGTTATGAGAATGGAAAACTATGTTGACATCAGAATCAACCATTTAGAAGAGACCTCCAAGCTCAGCCAGTCCAACCTAGCACCCAGCCCTATCCAATCAACCAGACCATGGCACCAAGTGCCTCATCCAGGCTTTTCTTGAACACCTCCAGGGACAGTGACTCCACCACCTCCCTGGGCAGCCCATTCCAATACCAATCACACTCTCTGCCAAAAACTTCCTCCTAACATCCAGCCTAGACCTCTCCTGGCACAACTTGAGACTGTGTTCCCTTGTTCAATTGGTCATCTCACTGTGCAGGACAGCTATGACTACACACTCTGATGAAAGTAGCCTTTGTATGTACGTTTGCAACTGCCATGCAAGTCAGAAAGTGGTCTTTCTCTAGCCCACTCTACTGCTGCCATTTTCTTCTGTGCCAGAAGCTCTGTAACATCATTAAGATGCCAGGGACAGGCTGAGAAGCTTACAATGTTGCTGCTCCTGAAAGAACAGCCCAGTGTGGTCAGACTGTACCTCTAAAATCACTAGCAGCTTTGAATCCACACATTTAATATTGCTCAAGTAAATTGGTTTTTGACAGTTTGGGTAAGGAGACAAGTAAAGGCATTAATGAAGCACATGCCTATTGACATTATAATAAGGACATGATTCATTGGCTGTTTTTGCTGAACAGTGTTCTCAATAAAGAAGATGGACAGATCTGAGACAAGATTTACTAAGCTAGAGGGAGCACCAAAATCCACCTGGGAAGTGAGAGTACACTAATGCTGCTCTTTTCAGGTTAACCTTCAGAGAGAAGTACTTCTGCTCAGAGTGAAAAGTCACCTGCATGCTTATTGATTCAGACAATCTCAAACACAGTATCAAAACTTTTGTTTTCAAGTGAAGAACTTTTTCATATCAATACAACTGCAATCACCACCTGCAACGTGCTGGGACATGGGGGAAGAAGTAAGAATTTGGGAGGTCTGCCTCATCCTCTCGTTTTCATATGAAGCCTACCAGCAGAGACAAACATGGTAAGAAGTCATTTGCAGCTCTCAGTACTAATCCTTCACCACTGTCACAGACACCAGGTTAACTTTAAGCTGCATCTCCACCCCTTACAGTCTCTTTGAAGTGCACTCTACCCCGTGGCTGTCAGACCTCTCAGTACAAAAGGCAGGTCATGCTCCGGTCCTCAAACCAGGCCAAGGGTTGTATTCTCTTGGGTATGAACTGTGATTACCTCAGCAGGTCTGACTCAGTCCAAACTGCAAGATCAGAACATAAAACTAAGAAACAACACAAGCATGGAAGGAACAGACCACACACAAACATTTAAATGATTAAAAAAATAACACAGCATAGCAAAATCAATCACAAAGAGCAGGCACAGGGATGCCAACAGGTTCTACAAATGAAGTGGTGGTCAAAAAGACGATTAAAAGAGTGGAGACATTTTGTTGTTGGATGGAGAAGAAAATCAACTTACACATAATGCTAATATTCATGGTAATTCAGCCTGATGGGGAGAGGCTGAGGGAGCTGGGGGTGTGCAGCCTGCAGAAGAGAAGGCTCAGGGCAGAGCTCATTGCTGTCTACAACTACCTGAAAGGACGTTGTAGCCAGGTGGGGTTGGTCTCTGCTGCCAGGCAAGCAGCAACAGAACAAGGGGACACAGTCTCAAGCTGTGCCAGGGGAGGTATAGGCTGGATGTCAGGAAGTTGTTGTCAGAGAGAGTGATTGGCATTGGAATGGGCTGCCCAGGGAGGTGGTGGAGTCACCATCCCTGGAAGTGTTTAAGCAAAGCCTGGATGAGGCACTTAGTGCCATGGTCTGTTTGATTGGACAGGGCTGGGTGCTAGGTTGGACTGGCTGAGCTTGGAGGTCTCTTCCAACCTGGTCGATTCTATGATTCTACCTCAAAAATCTCATTCTGCTGGCACAAATAAAGAAAAATGGTGACAAAACACTGAAACACTTCATGGGGAGGACAGGTCAGTAATTTTTATTTGCCTTGAAATTTTCATGTTGAGAGGGCTTGATTAATGCATTCTAGTACTAGAACTCTCTTCAGATCATAAGCAAAGAGCAAATATCCCAACCTGGTTTTGAAAAGGAAGTGAATTAAATGTATACTCAAAATCCCACAGGCAGCAGACTGAGGAGTAAGTTAAAAGCCATTATTAAAAAAGAAAAACTCAATGTGGATTTGACAAGTATGAGTCCTGCCAAGGCAAATTAACTCACTTTTTTTGCACAAATTAATTGAGGTAGCAAACAAAAGAGTATCACTACAAGTGAGATAATCCAACTTACTGCTACACTTGTAGCATTTCCAAAAGGAGTGGGAAGTGGGAGTTACAGTGAATCAGAAATGGGATCTGAGCTAACAACATGATGACAAAAAAAGCAAATGTCACATCAAGATGATTTTTTGTGTCACTAGCAAGGCTCAGTGGATAACCTGCTTTATTCAGCAGAGCTGAGGCTTCAGTGCTCTACTACTAGGAAACAGAAGACACTACAGGAGCCAGAGAACACTGAAACAAAAGGTTCAGAGAGGAACTAGGTTTTATAGCTGCTCTGGAACTACCTTTGTGCTGGTTTGAGGCTAATTGGTATATTTGTTATGAGACAAATTAGATCAGTGGTTGTGAAAAGGAAATAATGATGATGTCTGTATTATTCATTGGTTTGCTGAGAGAAATAAAAACTCAAAACATAAACAATGTCCTCTCACCTTGTCCTGGGACACTGCCCTGTTCATTTCTCTGTCTAATCTGTGTCATTAGGTCTAATAATTTCCTTTTTAACCCCCATCTGCCCTGATATTTCAACCTCTAATCTTGGCAGCTAACAACATAAGCTTTGCTGGCTGCTGCTCGTTTATGTTTGTCCCCCTGAGATAAAAGGGGGGCGGGGTGTGGAAACAGAGGGGAGTAGCTTTGAGTCCTTCTGGGCAGTTTTCTTTGTCTGGGAGGGATTTTGCATTTCTGTTTTATTTCTAACTTATACATAACTGTAAATCCTTGTAAATATTTGTATATATGCTTTTAATTTTTGCCATGTTCTAAATACAGCTTCACCATTTTTGCCATGTTGTAAATACAGCTTCGTCATTGAGCCAGCATTGTGCATTTGCAGCCTGGAGGGCCAACCAGATCCTGGGCTACATCTGAAGTGTGGCCAGCAGGTCGAGGGAGGTGATTCTCTCCCTCTAGTCTGCTCTGGTGAGACCCCACCTGGAGTACTGTGTCCAGTCCTGGAGCCCCCATGACAAGAACTATGTGGACTTGCTGGAGCGTGTCCAGAGAAGGGCCACGGGGATGATCAGAGGGCTGGAGCACCTCTCCTGTGTGGACAGACTGAAAGAGTTGGGGCTGCTCAGTCTGGAGGAGGCTCCAAGGTGAACTTCTTGTGGGCTTCCAGTATCTGAAGGGGGCCTACAAAAAAGCTGGGAAAGAACTTTTCAGGATATCAGAGAGTGCCAGGACTAGGGGGAATGGAGCAAAGCTGGAGATGGGTAGGTTCAGGCTGGACATGAAGTTCTTCACCATGAGAGTGGTGAGAGGGAATGGGTTGCCCAGAGAGGTGACTGAGGCCCCATCCCTGGAGGTGTTTAAGGCCAGGCTGGATGAGGCTGTGGGCAGCCTGCTCTAGGGTAGGGTGTCCCTGCCCATGGCAGGGGGGTTGGAACTAGACGATCCTTGTGGTCCCTTCCAACCCTGACTGATTCTATGATCTTACTTGCAAAACGTCTGAGTTAGTCTGGGAAATTTCAAGTAGTGGGAAGGAAAAGTTCCTAATCCACCACAACACTTCCACAGGCTTTCTCTCCAGCACAATGAGAAGCATTCTTCCTGCTACTACAAAGCTCTAAGAACTGTTTTGCTGGCAATAAATAGAGAGGTCTTCATTGAGCATCTCACCACCCTCCACACAGGAACTGTAGGAGTTAATTCGCAGCATACTCTGCTTTCCTAGTTTACAATCCAAATCTCTCCGAGTCTGAGGGGGAAATACTTTAAAAACATGGTAGATCTTTTTAATTTTCTTTATTTCCCTTCCAGGGCAGCAGCACTTATAACTCTCTTATTTACTCACGTCTCAGCTTGGCTGGAGCTTGCAACTTGTTCACTAAACCAGATGCAAGGTCTTTAAAACTCATTTTATTTGCTTCCTGGCTTTTAATTATGTGAAAAGAATCCCTGTGATACTCCTGCTTTAATTTCTATTTCCTGAGACCGTGTCAGTTCATTACCTGAAGACAAAATTCTCCCTTTGTGACTACATCCTACTGCTTAGAAGTCTGTGAAGAAGTATTTGTGTGGCATGAGCAGTCCAAAAACTTGTCCCTATTTCTCCCAACCACAGAATCAGGTCTAATAATAGATTTTGTATTGTCCTGAGCCATTTCAGCTTCAAAGCAACCAGCATATGACACACAACAATGCTCACAATGCATCTGGTACTGTCTTAAGAAGTGCAATTTCTACACAGAGATAAAAAGGCCTTTCTTCAAATCTGGTTTGTCCCCTGGGCTCTAAGTATCTAATGGTCATTAACCTATGGTAAACATCCTGTTCTAAAAGGCTCCACATACCTGAACAGTGAAAGAAAAAGGTGCTGATACTGAACAACAAAGCCCTGGGATTCGCTTTAAATGCCTCAGATCCACCTTCAGGAAGGCAGCTCTCCGATGAAGGGGTCAATGCTTCAGACAAGAAGCCTCCAACAACATCTCTGCATCCCTTATTTCATTTTGATTTCACTTCTGTAGTATTAACCTCATTTATGTGGTGAACTGTTCGGAACAGGGAGCCTTTGGCTGCTGCTTTCTCATCCTACTCCAAAGAATGATTAAGGTAAAAAGCAAATGAAAATATCTCCTCCTCGATTACCTCTTTGGAAGATAATCTAGCCTCCACTGCTCTTGGGAAGTGAGACTGGCTGTTAAAAAGATGAAGGTTGCTCCACCTGCTAAATTACAAGAACTAAGACAGAAATAACTTGACTGCCAGTTCTACATAGTTGCTCAGTTATTTAACTTGTTTGCTCAGTCCTGGGGTAGAAGAAACAATTTATTTCCTTACCATTCCATAAGCCAGCCAATAACCGTATGAAAACAAAGGATCCTGAATCTTTTATGTTCAGTCTAACTGAGGCTCCACAATAAGTATTATTTTCCATTCAGCTGCTCTAATGCATTAGAAAAAATCATCAAAACCTGTTTTTATCAAGTACAGCATTTGTGTGTATTAAGATGTTCAAGTCTAGGCAGTCTCCAACCTCCTACCTCTAACACTGACTCTGATTTCTGTTATCATCTAGACTACCGCATTCATTCTTATCACAGGATTCATGCAAACACTTAGTACTCTCTCTGACAGTAAATCTTCAGCTGTCTGTACAATTTGGAATTGAAAAAGACTTCAACTGACTGAGAGTTCAAAAAAAAAGCATCTGCCAGTTGGTTGTAAGAAAGGGAATTCCCAAACACAGTTTAGTTAGCTGAAAAATTGTGCTGCTGTGAAGTGCTTCAACACTAAATTTCAAAAAGAAAAGAAATTAGGTGAGGAATAAGCCACACTACTTTTCTGTGCTTAAAATCTCTACTAATCTGAGAAGCAGAAAACAAACAAAGACTGCTAAACTTGGGACAGTTCTCTGTGCTTAAGATACAGTAAATTAAGGGAATCCCCAGGTAGCTATCACCCACTTGGCATTCCCCTTGAGAAGAACAGGGAGAAAACTGCAGCTCAAGTTCCATGGAGTGAGGTAAAATTTGCTGTCTAATACAATGAAAAAAACCACAATGCCAAGTCTACAGAGATCTGTCATAACCAGGTCTGTTAAGGAGTCTTCTACTGAAGATCTGACATTCTTCTGAGGCATGATTATTTGAGGTGTATTCAACCCCACACCAACCAGAAACAGGATATGATGGAACATTCTTTATTTGACAGCCTAAGGTTGGCTACCAAAGCAAGAGAAGTTAAGCCTGTTTAGGGATCAAGCTTAAAAAATATGGCTTCCAAAAGGGTAAAAAAGTAAAGAATAGATAAGATCTGTGATGTTGTCACATCTCTATACCAGGAAGGCCATACAGAAGCAAGACTACTACACTTAAATCAGCAATCAGAAACCACCTCTAGAATACAATTGCATTTTACCTGTGGAATCTTGATTTTCCTCATTTAATAAAGTCTTTCAGGTGGAAAGCTTTGTAACAGAAGATTTCTGTGAAGCTAAAGATAAGCATGATGCTAAAAGACTGGGCTGTGAATCAATGCTGGAGTAGCTCATGAATCAGTACCAAACTAGGCAACCTTCCAAAGAGAAACAGATCCTCCAACTCTGCTCACCTCTGGGATAAGCCGGTCTAGGTGCTCAGCTCTGTTTTCATGAGAGGGGTGCGTGGAGAGCCACTCTGGTAACTTGGGCTCCCCTTGAATGTTTCTGGCTACTTCCATCTGTTGCCAAAACACACTGCTTGCTCGTACATCCACACATGCCTGCAGACAGAAAGGAAACAGACACCAGTGTATTTCTGATGTCATACAACACACAGTCTAACAGATATTGAGTTACAAAAGACATCTTCCATTTCCACCTTCCAAAGCACGTTTAGATGGCTCCATTTACATCTGACAGGAAAAGGCTGCCTGAACAGGAGCTTGAGGGGTGACCTCATTCATGTTTATTAAGATGTGAAGGACAGTGTCAGGAAGGAACCAGGCTCTGCTCTGTGATGTCCAATGATAGGACAAGAGGTGCAAGCTGGAATAGAGGAGGTTCCATGTGAACAGAAGGAAAAACTTTTTCACTCTGAGGATGACAGAGCCCTGGAACACGCTACCCAGAAAGGTTGTGGGGTCTCCTTCTCTGGAGACATTCAAACCCACCTGGATGCTTTCCTGTGTGCCCTGCCCTACATGATCCTGCTCTGGCAGGGGGGTTGGACTCCATCTCCAAGGTTCCTTCCAACCCCTAACATTTCGCAATTCAGTGCAAACACAGTAAAAAAACTCATCCAGATAAATACTGGATTTGGTCCTTTGATATCTCTGCAATTCCACTGATCTTAAAAAAATGCTTGAATAACACAACTAAGGAGAAAACCAGATCCACAGTTTCTGTCATTTCTTTAAAGACTCAGCTGCTCATTCTAAGCTCTATTTGCCAGCCAGTGCAGCAGCAGAACAGATTAATTGTCTCCACAGATTTAAGCAAATTTACAGGAAGAAATGTAGAGTCAGAAATACAAAGTGATAATAACTCAGACTCAAATGTCTGTAAAAATGAACTGCAAAGTCTTTTCTGTGATTACTCTGCCTTTTTCAAGGCTGCTCTGTGTAATCCATAATAGGTTAAAAGAGTAATTCTGTAGAATTAGGACTTTCATCTCTCTCTCTCTCTCCCTCCAAATATATTTAACCACAGAACTCTTGTATCTCTCCATCCAAATATATTTAACCATAGCCAAGCCATACAAAAATGCCATTTAAAAATGCCATTTATGTATCATCACCACACTCCTTTAAATGTGCATTTAAGTGGAGAAGGGAAAAAAAAAGGAACAGGATTTCTTGTATTAATTCCCATTTGTTTAATAGAAAAAGAGATGAGTACTCAGAAGGTAAGAAAACGACTTCTGTGCTTCTATGGGAGACAAAACAAGTGGTGGTCTAAGCTCTGAATTTATTTCTTACAATTCTCTTTGTAAAAGGATTATGTGCAGAAGCTGCCAAGTGCTGAGATGTCACCTGGCTTGTTTCTCTCTGGTATGACCCTACGTTGAAGTATTACAAAGCAGTGAGCACCCACACAATGATTCACTTCTCCTTTCCCCCTACCACAGACTGCATTATCTCTTAAATGACTTCAAACTACAAATTCAGTTTCAACTCCAGAATCAGTTACTTTAAAAAAAACTCTTCCTTGAAGAAATATTAATAATTATTAAGAGAGGGATGATGAAATATTAACACTAGATGGTGCTGCTCTCATTGTTATCTAACACTTTTCTAGCTCTGTTAAACTTGGCCAGCAGTTAAAGAGTTTTAGTTTTTCCAATGTAGAATTAAAATCCACAGGGACTTACATTAAGAAAAAGGTAGTTTCTGACCTTTTTTTGCTGACTTGAACAACGTCAGCATTACTTTTATTGCTGCATTTAGATTAAATCTTTAAGCACTAACAAGTTCTTCAGTTTTATTGAATTGTTGAGGATACTATAGATCAGAATATTCTAGGTGCACTACAACACAGTAAGAGCATTCCTCAGAACTTCTTACAGTGAACCAAAATCTAAAGGTTAACTTCTATCTTTACATACAATGAAATATACACTGCTTATGGATGCTTACTAATTGGCATCTTCCTCTTGAAAAACACACAGATTTTTCCTCTAATAGGAGTAAACTACACAGAAAGTAGAGTGTGCAGTAAACGATGCACCAACTTCAACTTTACTAGACACAATTTAGCCAGACTTTGCAATTCCCTACAAACTGTTTTATTTTCCACTATTTCATCAGCCTACATTTCTTAAACAATTTGGGAAGCCTCCCACCCACAGTGTGAAACTCCTCAATTTGAACAGAAACTGAAGAAGTCTGCTAAGTTTCTAAGAAAACAAACCAGTTGTAGTTACCTTTGCTGCAAGCTCAAGTCCCACTTTATCAGCTTCAGCCTCCAGTATTCTGCTGTATGGCCTGGCAAACACAAACTGCAAGGAAGCACATCAAAGCTCTGTTTCATGAGTTTCAATGGATACAAAACTAGAGCACTACAGCCACTTTTCTCACTTCATAAGAAATTATGTTTGTCCAGATTCCCTTTGCACAGGATCAATACAAGTTTTCTTACTGTGACTTTTAATTCCCTTGTAATTCATTGGTCCTGTCTTCAGTGGAAATTTAATTCAAATTACACATATTTCCATGGTCCCTCTCAGCAGCTATTCTTACAGCATTCTGCAGCAACCAAAGAGTCAATGCCAACTTTAAACTAGAATTTGTTCACTCCACTTTTATTCACTTAAGAGCATTTTGTTCTGGCAACAGACATAAGCCTAAGACCACTCTAATACAATTTCACATAGCTACCCTTATGCCAGATAACCAAGTAGGGTTCCAGATTGTTGTGTTTTGATTGTTACCAATACTTAATTAACATGCAAGAGACTTAAAGTGTCCCTCTGCCATGCTTAAGAATTCTATGTGTTGTTTCTTCAGATGTAAAATTAATTACATAAGATAGTCTGAACCTCCAGTACTTGAAGGGGGCCTACAGGAAGGCTGGGAAGGGACTATTTAAGAGGTCTTGTCATGACAGGATGAGGGGCAATGGGTTTAAACTGGGAGAAGGAAGATTCAAAGTAGATGCTAGGAAGAGTTCTTTACAGTGAGGGTGGTGAAACACTGGCACAGGTTGCCCCGGGAGGTGTTCAAGGCCAGGTTGGATGAGTCCTTGAGTGACCTGTTCTAGTGGGAGGTGTCCCTGCCTATGGCAGGGGGTTGGAATTGGCTGAGCTTTGCTGTCCCTTCCAACCTGAACCATTCTATGATTGTAGACAAAACTTGTGCTGTCCTTCACAGTCTGCTTTTAGCCAGCAAAACCACAACAGTGGTCACATAAAAGCATCTTGAGGCATCTAACATACAACACTACTCTTCTGCTATTCAAAATTATTTAAAAGAATCTTTTGTGACTGGGCTGGAATGAAAAATCAGACTTTAAAAATTCTGATCTGAAATCAGAATCTACTGTGTCAGAAATTGGACAAAGAAGACAGATGTGATTTTTCAAATCAGATATCAGAGCTGTTTACCTCTGTCAATGAAAAGGAAGTTCTAGAAAAGCTGATGTCCAAAAACCATCAGGTTCCACATGACATTGAAAAAGTTGATGGTGTGAGGTGGACAAGAGAGGGAATATTAAACACTGTATCTAGTGTGTACTGATCTAGCACTGTAGGTAGGTACATAATAGTGTGCAGGACATGAGTGAAACTCATTCAACATGCTTTGTCCAAGAACAAGGCTCTTTTTCCTTTGCAAAATAACTGCTGCTACAAAAGCAAAACCAGTGTGTTTAGTTCAGAAATACATGGGCAAAGAACAACCACAAATGAATCCCAGAAGAGAACTTAGCAAATTCTTAAGGCAAGCAAAGCCACTAGCTCTGGAGAAAAAAAAGCAGAACTGGTGCTAATGTGCCAAAAGGCCGACAAGGGGTCACTGGAAACTCCTTATAGTCAATAACAAAAAATAAACAATGCTAAGTAGATTAAAAAGTTAAGCCTCTGAGGACAAAGAAAACTGAAAGAGGAGCAAGTACTGCAATGTGGCTTAAATAATTCTGATTTTAAGGAGTGCCATGCTAAGACTTAAAAAAAAGAAAGAAATAGGGAATAAGAGGAAAAGAAACATCCTGAGAGAAGAAAATGTGCAGCAAGATTCATTTTCATGTAAGCACAATAGGCAAACATTGAATAGAGGGAAGAGACATTGCACTCCTAGGGGACTAAATTTTTTCTCTGCAGCACCTTTTGTACATGGATGAAACCTTTGCCAGTGCTAACCACTTCTTTATTCTGCACTGCATGTGAATACACTTAATGCTACTGGAGAGGCGTTTAATCAGAGTTTCAAATCAGGACATCACTCTATGCTACCTCATACATGATCTTTTCTACAGCAAATAGGACTATGAGCTTAAACCCAGACTGCATTTGCAATCTAAAGCACATCTCCAATCCATGATGCCAAAACAGCAGTTGCAGTAAGTCTAGAAGAAAAGATGCTGACAGGCAGTTAAATCTTGCTGTCTAAATTATGAGCAGTTTCAGGATTGATTCACACTTTGTTTTTTTCCAAATTCAGCTCTTCAAAATGCTGGCTAGCATTCATCAATGTATTGGTTTCTTAGCTACTTGTACAAATACCCAAGCTCTTTAGAGATAATTTATGTGCAGAACCCACACATTAGCATAAGAACTACCAAAACAGATTGCTTATGTTTAATTTCATGGTTTGGAGGAAGCAGGGGAAATCTTGGGAAAAGCATCAGGAGAAGTCAAAGAAAGCAAAGCATTCTTTCACTGAAATTCAGATTCCAGTTTTGTGATGTAAGCAAATCTCTTTTTTAAAACACTCCATTTAAAAAAAGAGATCAGTAATTCTCAGGGGACAGTAAATTAGACTCTTTAGAAAACTGGCACAACAATGCCTCTCAATTTTACTTTAGTGGAATATAGGCTGCCTGAAAGAATTCTGTTACAGCATCATTTATACTTTTAAAGTGTTTAGAGTCTCAATTTTCTACCTTGGGAACCATTCCTACCACTAACAAGGGAGTTGAAAAAGTCCATATACTTTATTTGGTTTAGAAACAATTTAACAACTACTCAGAATGAAAATGTGGCATTTCAACACACATAACTATAAAAGATGAGATCATAGAATCACAGAATCAGCCAGGTTGGAAGGTACCACCAAGCTCATCCAGTCCAACCTAGCACCCAGCCCTGTCTAATCAACCAGACCATGGCACTAAGTGCCCAATCCAGGCTTTGCTTCAGTACCTCCACGGATGGCGACTCCACCACCTCCCTGGGCAGCCCATTCCCATGGCAAATGGTTCTCGGTGTGAAGTACTTCCTCCTAATACAAGCCTATACCTCCTCCCCCCCAAAAATTAGCCTGCCTGTCGCTTAAGCAAGATATCAGAGACTGCCCAACTAAATCAAGTTATTTAATGAGATCTAAAGTTCTTCCAGATGCCAAAAAAATCCAGACCAAGTAAAGCAGATGCAGAATAATAAAAATATATTTCATTCAAAAGCTTATTCAAACACTAATTTCTGCTGACACCACTATTCCCTCTTGCCTTTTCCCCCATAGATCCTATTTAATGGCACTATCTCCCAAAGATAAACCACACTTTTCCCACAGAAGTCAGGAATGTCACTCTTACCTCCTTCAGCTTACTCTGAATCCACTGGCCAACAACTGCCAGACTATCACGAGGACAGATGGCCCAAATCAGAGTGAGAAAGATGAGTGACAGAAAATCCAACAAGTGAACCAGACTGGCTTTTTCTGCCTGCAAACAAAAAGAGTCATGTTTTTATTCCCTGTTGTTGGACACTTCTTTACAACACAATAGAATTTGGAAACACTTTATCAATCACTACTTTGGTTGAGGTTTTGTTTGTTATGCAGTCACAGAAGAGGACAAGCACAAGCTCCTGTGCTTGCACAAAAAAGAAAATCCATTTGAATCCAAGGTACTTTCAATCTGGAATCCACACCAACTGCATAAATACAGCTGGAACAAACGCATTTTGGCTATCAACAGATTGAAAGCTTGAGATAAGATGATGGCAGAACACAGACACTTCTTCAGTAAAAAGGCTGTGAAACATCTCAGCTGGGATGAAAGAAGTCTCTAGCAAGACCTACAAGCCTGTTCTTTACATCAATTTGAGAAGAGATGGATATCATTCAGACAGGAACACTAATTGACTAAGGGGACCCTAGGCATAATGTTGGGTTTTGGTGGTTTTTTAATGTTACACCCCTTTAATTTCAGGAACTGGGAGATCCTGAAGAAACAAATTGACATTCTTTTGTTTTTCAGAGCTCTGTCAGACATGGAATAAATTCACCTGAGCACTTAGAAGCCAGATCATTGCAATATGTTTCCCTATGCCAGTTGGGTGGCAGGTTCCACACAAACAAGTTCTCCTATACTATAAGAAGTATTTTTTATTCCTATTTAGAAGTTTAACAGATTAGTTGGCTCAACTGAGCCCAAGAAACCACAATGTGAACAGTTGCTCACCCGAAATCATGCAACATGCAGGAGAACAACCCTCCTGTATTTCCACTACCTTTAAAATGTATTTCCCATTGCCAGATGAGACTTGCAATTTCAGCAGGACCTTTGTTATTTACAAGCTTCTCAAGCTGATGGATAGGTAACAAATTCAAATTTTTTAAATTACTTGCTCAGAAAGAAACCAATTTGGAGGCAAAAGAGCACTTTGAAGTTCATCACCTCAATCTAGAGCATCATAAGCCATATTTCTACACCATCCCTTGTTGTAATTGCACCCACAAAGCGCAATACAATTATTACATTCATTCCATTTCAAATCCTGAAGAACTGCCAATATCAACATATCCATGTCAGAATATGGAAAAAACAAGTCTGTAAAAAGAGACTCAAGCTCTGGGCATTCCAGAATTTGGCATTCTAAATCAGCTTACTACTACAGTTAAAAAATGTGATGTATTTTAGAGTAATTTATTTAAGTATGGTCACTTCTGCAGATATTAACAAGTGTAGGAGTAGCCAAATGAGCTGCTGAGTGTCTCTAGTTTCTTCTTTGTGCACTCCAGGACACCTGCAGACCACATTGTAAATGACTGCTAACAGTGAGCCATAATCTTTCTGTACAGCTATGAAAAAAGCCCAGGCAGATTTAACTAGCACTGACTACTACAGGACTTCCAACAGTTACTATATGAGTAACGCTGTAGCAGAACACATCCATTTCAAACTCAGTTTTTCTTTTAAGGTCATGCCAAAACTTCAGTTGGTAGCAACAGGAAAAATCTTCAAGTAATTAGAATTAATTTAAGAATTTTAGGCACCCTTCTTCAAATGCTTACTGCGTGCTCCAGCACAGCATGAGCTATTTCATGTCCCAGAATGAAAGACAGCTGATGAACATCAGAAACCGCATCTAGCAAGCCCGTGAAAACAAACACTTGACCATTCTAGAATCAAAGAGAGAATAAAAAAATAAGTATATGACACAATTAAATGCTGCTTCAACATTACTAAGCATTTCTGTATTGGGTTCAACTTACAGGAAGCACAAAAGCATTTATATCTGGTTCATCTACCACATGGATAACCCACTGGAGGGCTGAGATCCGTGGGATGTCCTTATTGCTTTCAGATAAGTGCCCCAAAACTGTCTCCACCACCTGGTAGCGTGTATCTGTCTCAGGTAACATTTTACTTTGGAATTCCTCCATCCACTAAAAACAATCATTGAAAAAAATTAGTTATTTATTGATTGTCATGCAGAGCAAACAGTAAATTACTATTTGGTAAACCAATTTACTGGCTACACATAACTTAGTTAAATCTATGTTTTAATACATCTTTCTTTCATATTATCCTATCTAACACATGGAAATTCAGGTTTTCAGATCCACAAGCTAAGGGTTAACAAACTGAAATGCAGTAAACTAACAACATAGCATAAAATTAGCCCTGCAGTCCCCTGTATCTGCCACTTTCCTAATGCACAGTTAAGCCTGGCATCACCATTTGCAAGTCCTTCTACGCCTTCATGGATTCCCAGCTGAATTTATGGCTTGTCTGTAGAGTTCTGCTGTAATTTGTAAGGTGGACAAATTCATACAAAAGATCTAATTTGAATATTTCCTTGCACTACTTCTGATCTTATCCTCCATTCTCTGTCAGACAGGAATACGGTGACATTTGGATATGGATTATCAAGTTGCATCAGCTTTAGAACAGAAAGTCACAGAACTCAAAGAAATTACTCCACTGGACAGTTTAAAAGGAAGCAATTAAAGAAAAATGAGCTGACCTAACGATATAAAAAGAAGAATTGAACACAAGTGGAGAGTATTACCTTACAAAGTGACAGTTTAAGAGCAAGGACCTTGAACAAGTGCCAAAGAGTGCTCAAATCAGCACAGAAAATGAGACAGATCACAGCATTGTACCTGTTAGCTCTGCTTTTATTGCTTCTGCCAGATTTCTGTATCTTTTGTTATATTACAATAACACAGTTAGAAACCTTTGCTACACACACAAAGTGTGCTCTTTAGCTGTCCCCAAGCAGTTTGCTGATGGAAAAGGAACTCTTGAAAAGGCTGAAGACAGGAGGAGGGGGTAACTGATGGGGATGCTCTGTAGGGTTCAGAACATGAAGTTCAAAACCTAGCAAGAACACCACAAGGTTTGTTTGCCCACCTTATTAATTCATCTGAAAAACAAACAACAAAACAAATAAACCAAACAAACCCCACATACCCACAAAACCAAACATGTTAGCAGCTTTAGAGTATTCTGATTTTGTTCTTTAAACTCTTACCATATCGTACTCCATCTGTGACAGTTCCCTAAAATGCTCTTTTCCAAACACCAACAGCCGAGGACGCCCAGTCATGGGTGTCTCCTCTAAGTGAGTAAAATAAAATATGACAAATAGAACTCCTAAGCTACTGACACCCAGGAGTATCTTCCACTTATTCTTTCTTGCACTTTGTTTCACAAGTTCCCGTTTATTAGGAGGAAGTGCCTTCCACCAATTTCTTATGCTCCTGTAAGACACAAACAGTGTTAACTTAGGACATTCTCTATTGCAGTCTCTCCTCATGTAAGAGCTTATGAAAGGTTACAGTGTAATTGGCTGCTACTCCATTTTCCACCCCCCACCAGGAGAATAAGGAATGCCTCCTTAGTGTCGTTGTTCACCTCTCTCTCTACCATACGTAAATGAGAAGAGTAGAAGATACAGACAGCCCAGACGAGGCCTTGAGCAACCCGTTCTAGTGGGAGGGGTCTCTGCCTATGGCAAGGGGTTGGAACTGGATGATCTTTGAGGTCCTTTCCAATCTAAACCATTCTATGATTCTATACACTTAACACTCCTGAAAAAGGAATCAACTCCTTGTTGAGCAAATCATCAATTGAGGCCACTTCAAAACTTTGCACAGATATTGAAATGACAACACTACAAAATGCACCTACCATTCTCCACAAACTCACACACACATCCTTGCATAGAATAAGCCAGGTTGGAAGAGACCTCCAAGATCATCCAGTCCAACCTAGCACCCAGCCTTAGCCAATCAACTAGACCATGGCACTAACTGCGTCGCTCATCCAGTCCAACCTAGCACCCAGCCCTAGCCAATCAACCAGACCATGGCACTAAGTGCCTCATCCAGGCTTTTCCTGAACACCTCCAGGGATGGCGACTCCACCATCCCCCTGGGCAGCCCGTTCCAATGGCAAATCACACTCTCAGTGAAGTCTTACACTCAGAGAACAGATAAATACTGTATTTTACCTGCCAAGAATGATAGCAAGCAGCTTTTGAGCTGGCTTAATAATAATCCAGAAAAGAGGAACTGGTGCAGCCTGAAACGATGGCGATGTGTGAAAATATCTGAAGACCTGAATGTCCCAAGAAGAAAGAGGCTGTGGGTGTCGTTGCCCTGCAGAATTATTCTGGAAGGATGGAGTCTTCTTCCACTGTGTCCAAGGAGAACGGAAGCAAAATCTTCCCAAACTGTGGTGTGCATTCTTGTGCACTTCTGTGTTTGAGACATTCAAAAGACATCTCTGTCCTTCACTGATGAAGGTTTTATAGCAGTCAGGGTTTCCAGTCAAAGCAGAGTTTCTAGCACTTCCACTTAAATCTAGCCTCTGACTTTTATCTCGTGTAAAAGGGGCCTGAGTTCGGCAATATCCTGCGTAAGATCTGTAGACATTATTGCACTTCCCCTGCTTGCTCAAAGAAACCAGATGAAAGAAAACACAGCTCCTGCATGGCAACTTCAGACCCCAGATGATGTTCATCACTTCTTTGCTTGGTCACCCTGAAACAATGGAGGGGAAAATAGCACAGAAGTATTAAGAAAACCACTCCGGGTGAGTGCAAAACTCCAAAACATTATTTGATGTGAACATCTATCAGGTGCTTGTCTGTCAACACTTGCACTGAATCCTGCTGCAGTATTAAGGGAACAATCTGCCTTCAAATGTGAAAAAGCCACTGCCCTTAATCACTGAAAACAGCAAAGGCAGCATGTTTTTTCCCTCTTTCACTTCTATTACCATCAGATCAGCTCGACTGAAGGTGTTCCCTTATGGAAGACGTGTCCACCATCACCCTGTCGTGCCGGGCTCCCTGCCACAAGTGCCATTCCCACACTGAGGAAAACCAGGATCTGATGAGCATGCTGCTAATAGTCGCTGCTGAACGCAGGGCGCGCAGCTGCTGTTCCCGGCCTAGAGACGAAACCCAACACAGCCAAACACTGTTTTGCTACCCATATGCTCTTACTGACGGGGCACACAAACGGCTTCCCGCCGGGCCGGGCCCGGCCCTCGGCCTCCCCCCGCCTGAGGGGCGCCGCGGCGGTCGCCTTCACCCACTGCCCCTACCAGCGGCCTCCACTTCTCCGCTGCAAGCACCGCTGCCCTCTGAGGAGAGCAGCACCCCAGCTTCCCTTGTCCCCCCTTTTCTGGCAGTGGCCTGACAGGCCGAGCCGCCCCTGCGGACCTCTGCTGCCGGCCCTCAGTGCTCGGCATCCCGCACACGACCAGACCCCTCCCCTCTCCGGTCCCCGCTCTCGGTGTTGGCACGACTGTCGTGACAGGGGCAGACGTGAGGCAACGGGGGAAGGAGAAAGGGCAAAGGCGTGTCACTGAGGCTGCAGGAGGCAACTGTCGCCGCCTTCCAATCCGCTCCTGGAAAGACCTTCTCCACCTAGCTCCCCTACTCACCCCCTACGGGAGGCGGCGGAGGAGGGCTCAGAGGAGGCCGACGCGGAGACACCGTGACACCGCTCCGCGGTGCGCACCTAGAAAGGCCCAGCACAGGCCAAGCGGCCAGCGCGGCGCCGGGCGCCTCTCCTCAGGCGGCAGCGGCCACCTCCCCCTGCCGCCGCCGGGCGCCTCTCCTCGGGCGGCAGCGACCGCCCCTGCCGCCGCCGTGCGCCCCTCTTCAGGCGGCAGCGGCCACCTCCCCCTCCCGCCGCCGTGCGCCCCTCTTCAGGCGGCAGCGGCCACCTCCCCCTCCCGCCGCCGGGCGCCTCTCCTCAGGCGGCAGCGACCGCCCCTGCCGCCGCCGTGCGCCCCTCTTCAGGCGGCAGGGGCCGCCTCTCGCCGCCGTCGCCGCCTCCCCCTGCCGCCGCCTTGGCCCTGCGCAGGCCCCGCCCCGCGCCCCGGAGCCCGCGCCCGCCGTGCCGGGAGGGCGGTGCCGCCATGTTGTTAGTGCCGGGGCGGCTGGCGTGGGCCTGCGGGGCCTGTGCACTGTGCTGCCGCACCCGACGGCTGGCTTCATTAGTGACCTGGGTAGATCCTCGGCCAGTTCGCTCGTGTTACACGGCTGGCACAAGTGGCTGTCAGCTACCATTCAGACAGACCTGGGCAGGCGGGAAAGCTGGGGCGAGGTGAACCTCATCAAGTTCAGCAAGGAGAGGGGTAGAGGCCTGCACCTGGAGTGGCGTAACCCCCTGCACCAGCACAGACGGGGGCTGAGCTGCTGGGAAGCAGCAGTCTGCAGAAAGCCTTGGGAGAGCTGCAGGACAGCAAAGCTCACCACGAGCTGGCGTTGTGGTTTTGTGCCCAAGAAGCCAGATGTTCTCCTGGGGTAAGAAGAGAGGGACCAGCAGGTTGAAGGAGGTTCTCCTCACCCTTATTCTGCCCTGGTGAGAAGGGCAACAAGGCTGGTGAGGGGCCTGGAGCACAGCCCTGTGAGAAGAGGCTGAGGGAGCTGGGGGTGTGCAGCCTGCAGCAGAGGAGGCTCAGGGCAGAGCTCATTGCTGTCTGCAGCTGCCTGCAGGGAGGCTGTAGCCAGGTGGGGTTGGGTTCTACTGCCAGGCACCCAGCAACAGAAGAAGGGGACACAGCCTCAAGTTGTGCCAGGGGTAGTATAGGCTGGATGTGAGGAGGAAGTTCTTCACAGGGAGAGTGATTGGCATTGGAATGGGCTGCCCAGGGAGGTGGTGGAGTCACCATCCCTGGAGGTGTTCAAAAAAAGTCTGGATGAGGCACTCGGTGCCATGGTCTGGTTGACTGGATAGGGCTGGGTGCTAGGTTGGACTGGCTGAGCTTGGAGGCCTCTTCCAACCTGGTTGATTCTATGATTCTATGTTTGGAGTGTTGTGTGCAGTTCTGGGCTCCCCAGTTCAAGAGACAGAGAACTGCTGGAGGGATTCCAGCAGAGGCCACAAAGATGCATGAGGGAATGGAGCATCTCTGACAAAGGAGAGGCTGAGAGACCTGGGCCTGTTTAGCCTGGAGAAAACAAAGGGGAGGTTTGATACTGATTAGTATCCTATGTGACCTGCTCTAGGTGATCCTGCTCTGGCAAGAGGCTTGGACTGGATCATCTTTCAAGGTCCATTCCAACCCCCTGTGTGATTCACACAAGCAGCATCAATCTTTGATCACATTGGGTGAATACCACTAGAACAGGTCGCTCAAGGCCTCATCCAGCCTGCCCTTGAACACCTCCAGGGAGGTTGTGGAGCACATTGGGTGCTTCACCACCCTCACTCCAAAGAACCCTTTCTTAACATCTAGTTTGAATCTCCCCTCTGCCAGTTTAAACCCATTACCCTTTGTCCTGTCGTTACAAGACCTTGTCAGTAGTCCCTCCTCAGCCTTCCTGTGGGTCCCCTTCAGATACTGGAAGGCAACTATAAGGTCTTCTCAAAGCCTTCTCCAGGCTGCAGAGCCCCAACTCTTGTAGCCTATCCTCATAGCAGAGCTGCTGCAGCCCTCTGAGCATCTTTGTGGCCACTTCTGGACTTGCTTAATAGCTGCAGAACCAGCAGATGTTCTGAGAAGCTACCATGTAATGATCTTTATTCTCCTGGCTTCTAATTCTTGCATGTAATTTGTAAAGCAGGTGACCTGCATTAAAGCAAATAAAATAGTATCAGAGTTCTGCTTGCTCTTCAAAACACGGCAGTTATTTCAAGTGTGTGGTAGTTCAGAGCTGGCAGTCTGGCTGAATCCTAAGTTATAAACAAGAAATAGGAACTTTTTGGACTTTTTGAATAGAAAGTAAGTAGGATGGAGGACTGATTACAAAAGAAAAATAACAGATAAATCTATAGTACTGCATCCAGTTCTGGAGCCCCTAGTACAAGAAGGATGTGAAGATGCTGGAGCATGTCCAGATAAGGGCCACAAGGATGCTCAGAGGGCTGCGGCACCTCTCCTATGAGGACAGACTGAAAGAGTTGGGACTGTTCAGTCTGGAGAAGAAAAGGCTCCAAGGTGAACTTCTTGTGGCCTTCCAGGATCTGAAGGGAGCCTACAAAAGAGCTGGGGAAGGATTTTTTAGGCTCTCAGGGAGTGACAGGAGTGGGGGGTGAAGTGAAGCAAAGCTGGAAGTGGGGAGATTCAGACTGGCTATGAGGAGGAAGTTGTTCGGTATGAGAGTGGTAAGAGGCTGGAATGGGTTGCCCAGGGAGGTGGTTGAGGCCCCATGGCTGGAGGTGTTTAAGGCCAGGCTGGATGAGGCTCTGGCCATACTGATCTAGGGTAGGGTGTCCCTGCCAATGGCAGGGGGGTTGGAACTAGATGATCCTTGTGGTCCCTTCCAACCCTGACTGATTCTATAATTAGTTTGCTGGAGTAGTATATAATCTGTTGCATAAACCTTTTTTCTTTCTGCCACTTTTCACCTCCTCCTCATCTTATCCCCACACTGGCTCGTTTTGCATGGTTACACTAACCTTGGCTGAGTAGATAACAGGGGCTCTGCTTTTCTCTCTAAGGGGAGAAGAAGGTGGCCGTTAGCCCCTTCTGGATTTGCCCAGAATGGTAAATAATTGTAAGGAGACATATATCTATTGTATTCTATTAATATGCTTTTAGCTGTTAGCTTGCCGTAAAAAGAGGTGATAGCTTTGTCTTACTTCCAGTCCTTCTGGCCTAGTCTGGCCATTTTATTTTTTAGGGGGGTGGTTTTATCCCTACCACAGAGTGACTGGAAAAAAAGGAGCATTCACTAACTTCTTATACTCGAGGGATTTTGCCTAAATCCTTCAGCAGAATCGAGCTAATTATAAAGCTATCTTCTTTCCAACAACAGAGAAGAGCATTGAAGATAGGTGGAAAAAAAGAACTGAACAGACCTGTGATAAAAATGAACATGCTTGTGCTGTACAGTGTAGTGGTCAGGGCATAGCCACGTCCAATTACTTTCTAGTTCCACTTAGTTTTTTACTGGGTGCAACCAGGCTAGCACAAGTGCCAAGATGTCTCATTTCAAGCTTTCCAAGGACAGGTGTTTCTTCAAAAAAACCAAAAGCAGAGAAAGATTGGGTGCATCTGCCAGCAGGACTGTTGAGCCCACATGTTCAAATCTCAGTGGAAAATGCAAATCACATTCTCATTCCCATCTTTCATTTAGATAATACAAAGTCTCCCTAATTGTTTCTGTGGCACTTGATTTGTGCTGGAGTAGGACTGTGAGAGTGTCATCCCTCAGGGCATAGGGACCCTCACGAAAATGAGATGTGAATCTTGCCTGCCTGCCTGGTGTGTATGAAATTTTAACTACATAAATCCTGGTATGAGGAATTTTGTTAGAAGTGCTGAAGAATAATTGCAAAAGTTCTGGAAGTTGATTTTTCTTGCTCTGAGAGTAATTGTAATGACTTAAGATTAATTTTAGCCTTAAAAAAAAAAAAAAAAAAAGGTAATTGCAGTACTTAAAACCCTGAGGCAAATCAGCTGAAATGCTTGGGAAAGGATAATTACACCTGCATGACTGTCTGTTTAATGGCATTAACTGGTCCAATTAAGGAAAAGTGGAAGAAAGGCCAATTTGTTACTCCTGTAACTGTTCCCTGAAAAAGTGGGTTTGATCTGCAAGCAATGGAAAGTGATTTGGTTTTTCTAAGGTGATTCCCCAAGGTTTAAACATTTTAAGAACTTATGGGGGGGGGGGGTGTCTTGTGTAGTTGTCATTAACTGCTTAACATCACTGAGATTTTACCAAGTAAACAAGAAGAGGGTGTGTAGAGACACAGAACCTTAACCTAATCCAGTCACAATCCCAGTCTAAACAGCCATAAAGAAACTATTCTTAACTAGAGGAAGACAGGACAAGAAGATTCTTTTTCTGTTCCAAAACAGCAGCAGGGTTGAGCTATTTTGCAACTAACAAAAGCTTCAGCTGGCTGGCTGAATACAGTGCAGGAGCTGTTGCTACAAAGCTTTCCCTAGTGCTTGCCTGTTCTAACATTTAAATGGTGATGTGTCTTGAAGTGTAGGTTGGGAAACGGATGTGTACAAACACCCCACTTATTTGTAACTATTGCAGGGGTTTGAGGTCAAGGAGTCTGAGCACATATACTTGCATATACAAGCAGGCATGTATTCAAGGGGAATAGGGAGAACAGAATTTAAGAGGGATTTAATCCTTCTGTGAATCTTTATCTTTCATTTCCTTGCATTGCTTCTGGCACTGTCCTCAGATCTTGAGTGGTTAAAAGAAGTTTTAACTAGAAGTGAAAAGCAAAGGCCAATATGTGATCGGTACAGTCACAAAAAGGCAGTAGCACTATGGAAAGGGCAGCACTCTCCTCTTCAGAGCTCTGATACAGCAACAGGGTTTTATTTCCTCTGCCAGCGGTCATTTTGACTTTCTAAGTCCATGCTCCACCAGCTGGAACTGCAGAACAGAACTTGGGCAGCAGACAGCTCTACCTTTCTTAAAGCAAGCATGCCCTCAGTTAGACAATCCACCGAGGCACCCTTTCCTATCAGCTATGGGTTTATTTCAGTATCTACCAACAAGTAGATGCATAAATATGTATTTAAACCAACAGAGTATTGGAACAGCATTCCAAAATAAAACAGTCCTCTGAATACATTTGTCTGAGCAGATCCCCCAGGAAATGACACGTGGTTGATATTAATCACCTTACTCAGGGCAGTGCTTCACCCAGTGCTAACTGGAACATAAATGCCTTATGGCTTTCACCATGCTGGCTGTACCCACAGACCCCACTGCACAGGATAGAGAGCCTAATTACTTACATACAACAAACACTGAAACAGAATGATGTAAGCAGGAGAAGGGTAACTGCACACTTCAGAGACACACATTTCTAAATCAGAGTAATAAAAAACGTTTTTTCTTTTGCAAGAGTTAAAGCCCATTACTTTCCTCCTTTTCAGTAAGGACATCAGTGGACACAAATAAGCTGAATATCATGGACTAACTTCCTGTGATCCTGTGCCTGCTACATGCAAAAAAGATGTCAATACATAGCCTTAGCCTGACAGGTGGTATGACTGGAGCAGCAGGAGAGAAATGAGTATTTAGCAGGAACAATGTGTATGTTTGGTTCATTAAAGTTCAGATCCCATGGAAGCTTTACATAGCTTTATTCAAGCAGAAAGATCTAGTCCAAAGAGAGGCTTTCTAAGCTCAGCACTGCAATTAATCTTCACGTTCTTTTGATTAATTGCAGACATGCACCTTATTAAATGACCCCAGTGCATTTCCAGTCCCCTAGCAGCATGCAGTCTACTGGTGCTTGATGACTAGCAAGGAAATAACTGACCACCACATGTGAGTTTCACGGGGCAGTCCTCTAATGATTAATAAAAAGATGAATGGCACCACAGCAGCCTCTCTTCTCTATCTCAGTCTCAAAAAAGAAAAGCAGGAGCTACAGAAAGATGCTGAAACTGTCCCCTGTTAAATAACTAATCATTGAAAACATCTTTTACCTCACCCCATCAAAATTATGCCCACATGTTTATACTCTATTTTAATATGAAATCTCATGTATCTCCTAGAATATATTTTATTTTCTTATGACAGAAATGAGACAAATGCAGTGATTTTAAAAGAATGGTGTGGAGCTGTTGGAGGGTAGGAGAGCCCTGCAGAGGGACCTGGCCAGGCTGCATGGGTGGGCAGAGGCCAATGGGATGAGACTGAATAAGGCCAAGTGCAGGGCTCTATGCTTTGGCCACAACAATCCCAAGCAGCACTACAGGCTGGGGCCAGAGTGGCTGAGAGCAGCCAGCCAGAGAGGGAGCTGGGGGTGCTGGTAGAGAGTAACTGAAGATGAGGCAGCAGAGTGCCCAGATGGCCAAGAGAGCCAGTGGCATCCTGGGCTGGCTCAGGAGCAGTGTGGCCAGCAGGACAAGGGAGGTTCTTCTGCCCCTGTGCTCAGCACTGCTCAGGAGGCCACACCTTGAGTGCTGTGTCCAGTTCTGGGCTCCTCAATTCAAGAAAGATGTTGAGGTGCTGGAAGGTGTCCAGCAGAGGGCGACAAAGCTGTTGAGGGGCCTGGAGCAGAGCCCTGTGAGGAGAGGCTGAGGGAGCTGGGGGTGTGCAGCCTGCAGCAGAGGAGGCTCAGGGGTGACCACACTGCTGTCTACAACTGCCTGAAGGGAGGCTGTAGCCAGGTGGGGTTGGGCTCTGCTGCCAGGCAAGCAGCAGCAGAAGAAGGGGACACAGTCTGGAGTTGTGGCAGGGGAGGTCTAGGCTGGATGTTAGGAGGAAGCTGTTGGCAGAGAGAGTGATTGGCATTGGAATGGGCTGCCCAGGGAGGTGGTGGAGTTGCCATGCCTGGAGGTGTTCAGGAAAAGCCTGGATGGGGCACTTAGTGCCATGGTCTGGTTGACTGGACAGGGCTGGGTGCTAGGTTGGGCTGGATGAGCTTGGAAGTCTCTTCCAACCTGGTGGATTCTAAGATTCACCAGCCTCTCAGACACATAGCTAGTATCAGCTTTGCCCAAGGTAAGGAAGTGGTTAAGCAATGTACTTGGAAGAAATTTATGCTCATCCAACATTTCTTCAGCACTGAAGGCTGTTCAGCTCCTAGTTTTGAATTTAACCAATTTCATAGAAGCCCAAATGCAAGATTGTCTGGAGTCAGGCTACTTTCTGAATTTTCCTATGACTTGGGAAAATTCAGCCTAGGTATTGAAGTCTCACTTCATCTTCTATCAGTGCTAGAGTAGATACTTGACTGAAAAAGAAGCAGCTTGTGCACATGTTGCTGTAAGGCACACAATGTGTTACAGACCTTGCTCCAAACCTTTGTGTTAATGTGGTTGATGCAATTGCCTAAAAATCTTATTTTGAGGGCAACATGGGGCAGCTGCCTCATTCCATGCATCCAAAGCCTGAATTTTTCCAGCAGTGAACAAGAATGAGGTTAAATGCAAACAGTGTAGGTTGATTCAAAAAAGATTGAACATCCCCTCCTACCCCCCCAACCCCACCCCAGCAGATCCATTCCTTTTTTATATAGGCAAAGGCAGAAACAGAATCCAAACATCTTCCCTTTTTCCAGGTATGGTTTTCACTCAGTAGAAGCAGAGATGCTATTTCTAAGGCAAACTGATAAACTTGCAAATTACTGACAGTTCCTAGAATTACAAACTAGTAACAGTGAACCTAATCCCAGAATTAAAGAGCTGACCCTGCTGCAGTGCTTGGGTACAGCAGCCTGGTTCTGAGCCTAAGCAGATCAGACTGAAGATGAGACCTCAGCCATCCACACGCAGTACAGAGACTGCAACTGACTATGTTTTAATATTCAGCAACTAGCAGCATTTTCTTCAAGAGGCCCTTCATGGTGGATACAACCTCCCAAACAAAGAGCACAGCAGATGAGTAGGTAGCAAAGAAGTCCAGTTGTAGTGCCTTGGCCTAATTTCAACCACTACTTATTCTCTGCTCTTAAATTCCCCCTGCAGCTCTGCTACAATAAAGCTCTTTTTCAGCCTGTCTTAAAGCATTGTGCAGTGGTTTTGTGGAGCTGTACACCACTGAAAATTTAGGCAGACAGAAAGCTATTACCAGAGTTTGAATTTGGGCAGAGCACCAAGGTTAACTTACACTTGCAGTGGGATAAAGGGATCTTTGCTGACTAGGAGTGTCAGGCCTTTGTTAAAGAGCAGGAGCAGGAGTAACACACACACACACACACAGAGTATTATCAGGGTTGGAAGAGACCTCAGAGATCATCAAGTCCAACCCTTTACCACAGAGCTCAAGGCCAGACCATGGCACCAAGTGCCACGTCCAATCTTGCCTTGAACTGCTCCAGGGACGGCGACTCCACCACCTCCCCGGGCAGCCCATTCCAGTGTCCAATGACTCTCTCAGTAGTTCACTGTGCTGCCTGAATGCTAACTCAGAAACCTGGGAGCTCCACACCTGGAAGTGATATCCTGAAGAGAGGCTGTAGCCAGGTGGGGGTTGGTCTCTTCTGCCAGGCAACCAACAACAGAACAAGGGGACACAGTCTCAAGTTGTGCCGGGGGGAGTACAGGCTGGATGTGAGGAGGAAGTTCTTCACAGAGAGAGTGATTTCCCATTGGAATGGGCTGCCCAGGGAGGTGGTGGAGTCACCATCCCTGGAGATGTTCAAGAAAAGACTGGATGAAGCACTTAGTGCCATGGTCTAGTTGACTGGCTAAGGCTGGGTGCTAGGTTGGACTCGATGAACTTGGAGGTCTCTTCCAACCTGCTTGATTCTATGATTCTGTGATAATTCCTGGAAAATGACTGTATGAAACCCTCTGGTGCTGCAGAACATCTTAGCACAACCTTACTCAGGTGTTTGGGAATATTACTGAAATTATTTGCTGATTAAAAAATGTTGCAGGAATGTTAAATAAAACAACCTGCATTCACAAAAGTCCTCACCAAGAGAAAAGCAGAAATCATGCCAAGGACTTGGATGTCAAGCAGCACTCCAGGAGAATTTAAGCAGGCTGAACTAGTGTTATGCTAAACAGACTGTTCTAAGTTTTCTTAGCCTCTATTTGGGTAACTGACACCCAAATTATTTTACACTCAACCTCAAAAAAGTCATTCTTACTAAGGTAGAATATTTTAGAACAATCATTAGGAAGGAAAAAAGCCCTCTCCAAGTCCATCCACATGCACTGAGGCTGTTGTTGGTTTTCTTTTTTTCAGATTAGAGCAGCTGAAATCTTGATGTGCTGTTCTCACCCACTTCCTCAGCCTGGAACTGCTCATCTCTCCTTCTTTGCAGCCACCTCAGTAGCAGCAGCACAGCCAGGCCAAAGACATCGATCAGCATCACCACTGTCCCCGCAGCACTAATGCCAGCAGCCTGGAGAACTCCTGTGGCTTTTCACCAACGTGGTAAATCCATAGTTTTTTCTATCCAGAGCATCTCCACTGTCAGGGACAGTGAAAGCACTGCTAGAATATGGAGCCATCTTGTACAGCCTTCATCAACAAGCATTTTGCTGTCAGTGTTGAACAGCCTACCAAGCAGTTTGAACCTCCCAGCGTGCAGGTGCAGCTCTGTGCTGGTGGAGCTATCATCAGAAGCAAACCCAGCAAACTCACAGAGGCTCCATGCTGCAGGTGAAAAGCATGGGTGAAGTCCTGAGCTATGGCAGGCAGTAGCTGAAGCCTTTTTAGTCTTTAGTGCTGCTGTCTTTATGAAGAGCCAAATCAGACCCACCAAACAGCTGCACTTTAATCTTTTACTTAACAGGGAGTGGACCCAGATGCCTTCCTCCCCTCTTAACTTGATCAGGAACCTGTACCTTGGCTTTCCCTTGAGATTGAAGCACAGCAGCTTGGGGTTGTTCAGTTTAGGGAAGAGAAGGCTCATGGGAGACCTCAGAGCAGCCTTCCAGTATTTGAAGAGGCCTACAGGACATCTGGAGAGGGACTTTTGACAAAGGCATGTAGTGACAGGACGAGGGGCGATGGCTTCTCACCAGAAGCAGCTCAATTTAGACACTAGGAAGAAACTCTTCCTCATGAGGGCAGTGAGGCATTGGCACAAGTTGCCCGGAGAAGCTGCAGATGCCCTATCCCTGGAAGCATTCAAAGCCAGGTCGGATGGGGCCTTGAGCAACCTGGTGCAGTAGGAGGTACCCTTGCCTGTGGCATGGGAGTGGAATTAGATGATCTGCAAGGTCCCTTTCAACCCATTCTATGATTCTGTGAGTCTTATCAGTGATGAACATCTTCCTTTCTGCTTTCATACTCTGGTAACATAAAGCCTTTTGGAGGTTTATGTATGCTGCCTGCAGCAGCTGCCAGATCAGGAGGAATGACTTCATCACTCTGATGGCTGCTCTCCTACTTGGAGAGCACAGAAAGCTTCTCTTCCCCCTCTCCTCTGGCACACACTTAGCCCAGAGCAGTGCTAGGAATGATGATTTTCATGCTTGCATTACCTTTACCAAGTCGTTAGCTGCTCCTGAAGAGATTTTTCAATCTCAACTTTTGAGTAATGCCCTTTGCAGAGCACTCCAGTAGCTCCCCAGTGTCCCAGTGATCTACAAAGCATGAATTTAACATTTCCATGTGTTTTGGCAGCAGCTAAAAGATATTTTGCAGTTTGCATGCAGCAAACCCCATTCATCTGATTTGTCAAACACTGTCAGACACTTCATAGGTTGTTATTTTGGGACCTGTAAGGACCACAGAACAGTGGGTATGCCATTCTCCCAGCCACACAGCCTTGCAGTCAGCACCTACCTGTGCTGTGCTTTCCTCAGGGCCTCCCTGCTCCAGATCAGCATGAGCTCAGCAACTTGTAGTGATGGCTTATGCCTGTATGAGCAATGGGAAATCACCCCAGATGCCAGTCAGTATTTGTAACAGAGTGTAGGTCTGAATGAGAGCTTCAGGTCTAAATATCCACTACCAGTAGGGAAAGGCAGAGGCTGGAGTTGAACTTTGCAGGCAGATCTATTTCTAAATAAGCCACAAAAACACAAGGTACCCGAGAGAACAAAGATGAGACAAGGGCTGCTCTGCAGCATGGTGTCACACCTCTCCATGTCCCCTTCCTTCAGGAAAAGCAACAGTACAGAATCATATGATAGTTTGTGTTGGAAGGCACCTTTAAAGACTGTCTAGTCCAGTCCTCTGCAGTGATCAGGGACATCTTCAACTAGATCAGGTTCCTCCTGTCCAACCTGACCTGGAATGTTGTCAGGGATCTGCACCAGGGTTTCACCACCCTCAGTGTAAAAGATGTCTCACGTCAATCTATCCTAAATCTTTCTGAAAGGGCCCTCTAAGAAAGGTGGGGACAGTCTTTTTAGCAGGATATACTGTGAGAGAACAAGGGGTGATAGCTTTACACCAGAAGAGATTGAGACTAGAGACAAGGAAGAAACCTTTTACGATGAGGATGATGGGACACCATCACTGGTTGCCCACAGAGGCGGTACAAGCCCCATCCCTGGAAACATTCCAGCTCAAGTTGTTTGGGACTCTGAGCAACCTGTTGTAGTTGCAGATGTCCCTGCTGATTGTGGGAGGTTGGATTACATGACCTTTAAAGCCCCCTTCCAATCCAACCCATTCTATGAGCCTATGACTTTTACAGCTCTTCATGCTTGGTCTCAGTCTGTTAGCATTTGAGTTTCCCTTCTCACAGACGCAGTGGAGATAAAGGGGTTTGTCAAAGTAATGTAAGGAAGAAAAGCCATGGGAACTGAGTGAGATGGTCTCTTCTCCCTTCTGCTGGCAGATTCATTGCTGTTACCTTAATTAAAAACTGCATTCACTGTCTCTTCCCTCACAGGTGACCAGGAGCATGATGACAGTTTTATGACATACCCATCACCAAGCAGAAAGTGTAGAATACTGGCAAGAGAAGGGCACAGGATTAATTGTGAGTTTCCTTGACACAGCTGCATAACTTGCCCAGATAAAAGTGCACTTTTCCACTGACTTTTTTGTCCTGTTGGTTTTTTTCCCCCTGTAACTAAGGAGACAACAGACTTCAAGGCAAGTGTCCTTCCAAATATCAATACAGACACAGGTGTCACGGCTCTATGACAACAGAATAAGCAGCATTATTTCCTTTAATCCACACTAAGCTGTAACAGCACTACAAGAGTTAATTATTTAGAACACAGGCTGTGAAAGGAATAATCCTGCAGAAAATGTGGAGTTGCATTATTTCTTTGGTGATCTCTGCTTCCATGGAAACAATTTCTCGGCACAAATCTCAATCTCATAAAAATAGGGCAGTAGGTCCATGTAAACCAGCAAGACATTTCCAATTAAACAGGCAGAATGCTTTTATCTAGGCCATTAAATACTTTGTTCGGTATCAAATATGATTACAGTGTTCACTGGGATGTTAACAGCCAGCTCCTTCCCCTGCACTGGCTCAGTGGGGCTGGATGAAGTCCTCGTGCACACATCCTGCGATCCCTCGCTGCTCAGCAGGTTCCCGGCATCAGGCTTCCTTCCCCTGCACCACTCTGCCATGCCAGGTCTTCCTCCTGAGGTGTGCTCTGCACCTCCCTGCTGCTTGCTTTCCACCACCACACCACCTCTTCCCCCATCACATTGTGCTATCCTCCTAGCTCAGTCGTGCCCAGCAGACCAAGCGCTCTGCTAGCACAACAGGGAAGAGTTCATCTGGCTCCTGCTGCTGCCAGAACTAGAGCTAGAACCAACACACCTGAATGAAATTTGGGTGATAAATATAGCTGTTTGAAAGACAATCTGATGATCACCTTAAGAATTCACTGGAGCTGCCCATGAAAACAAACCCATTATACTGCTTTGGTGATCCTACATGCAGGATTTTCCCTGTGAAAGCAGGGTGGAAAATACCCATCTGCCATCCTTGCTGCAAAGTGCCACTGGATCATTCTCTGAAAGACACTGAAGCAGTGGATTTCTAAAAACAAATGAAGGAAACAAACCTATACCAAGGTAGGTGGCTGCTGCCTATAATATTTAATCACTAGTCAGAAGTTTACACACAGTGATAAGAAGAGTTTTGCTCTTCCTTCAAGCCTTTCTGTGCATCAGCTGTGGCAAGGCTCCCTCTAGCGGTATCAAACCTCTAGCGCTCCTTGCTACAGGCACTGACCTGCAGAAAACGCCCGACCCACGCTCAGGAGGCACGCAGCTCTTACAAACATGAACACATCTTTCAAGCTACTGCAGGTACAGCCTTTATTAGCAGACTCGTGTACACCATCGGTCAGGGAGTATCAAAGCAGCAAGCAAAAGGGAGAAAGTACTTAACAGCAATGGCGCAGTCTTCACTTGTGTGGCTGAGTTTGTTTAGTTCGCTTGTCTTCCTCAGCTGAATTGCTGTTGGAAAGTTCTTCATTTAAAAAACCACCCAGGCATTCCCTTCCCCTGGAACTCAAGGTGTGCATGGCTGTGAAGAAGCACAGCTGGTAGCTGGGATGGCAAAACTTGACTCAGCCAGCAAATGCCCAAAAGGATATTTGCCAAAAGCTGCATCTTGTGGGTTTGCTTTTGTTAGTTTGTTTTTCAAACTGTTAACTGTTCCAGTTCAACTTGTACCACTCTACTTGCCACTCAACCATGTCCCATCTCCTGAGCAACAACCTGGCAAGGCTGCTCTTATGTGCTGAAACAGTGTAACAGTCCACAACAGGTACACTAAATCCAAACTGGGCTAAAAGGAATTGCTGGATGGAAAAATAAAACCCTAAACATGAAACAAACAAACAAAGAGCTTTTCAATAAAACTATTAAGTGCCCTGTATGTGTTTGGCAGCAGAACTGGGAGAATCAGTAACACAGATTCTTACCTCTTTAGAAACATGCAGCTGCCAAGATCCTATTATTGACCACAAAGTAACTGTTAAAAAGCAGGTTAGTTACAGTCTTACCATGGCTCCTGCCAACTAAATCATTACTGAGCATCACAACGTTGTGTGGTATCGCTGGGTGAGAATGGTATTAGCAATTTATTTCCTCCCACACCACCCTGCTCACAGACTCTGAGAACATCTGGAGTCTCTGGATGCAGACCAAAGGCTCAATACTGCACCATCTCAAGAGGCAAACTATTTCAGTTGTACTCAGAACTCGTGAAACATCACTGCTAAACCCAGCAACTACAACCATATTACGTGAACTCAGTCATTACATGGAGCAGCAGCCAGCACATTGTTACCACTGCCTGGGTAAAAACAACTTCTGTGGCTGGAAATAGACAGTATGTGGACAAGAAACATTGTCTATTTCATACAGCTGTTACACCAGAGGTTCAAAACTCTCTTCCTCCAAATCAGAACTAATTACAGCTGTTAGCACATACAATTCTACTGTGGGAGTGTTGCAGAGAGTAACCTATGCAAGACTGCAAAAGAACACCTTACACTGTAGAGCACTGCACAGCTGAGTAGGGAAGGAACATGCTCTCACCAAGAGTGTGGAGTTTGAACTAGAAATACCAGAAGCCATGCAGTAGTTTTAATTAGGGGGTCCCAGAGATGATGTGTTAGAATATATGCAAACTGAGTCAGCATGCCTTACAGAGAGATACACACACAGCAGTGGGATCAAAAGCTGTGCATCAGCAGATCTGAGCAGAGGAAAGCACAGAACCTTCACCACTGTATTTTCAGTGCATAGCTCTTGAATGTGCACTGGGAGAGCCACCGAGTATCAAAGGTGATCAGGTTCCGCACCTCCCACTTAGCAACAGACACAGACAAACTTCTCTCGAGGCATAATAAAAGTAATGGTAAGTCCTGTACAGGAATTCCCTTCTTGGGATGCAACTCTACAATTTTAAAGCTTTTCAAAAACCTTTTGTACAAATGAAAAACTGAGTTAAAAACCTAAATATATAAAATCTGAAAGTTCCATTTCTGCTATGTAGAACTTGAGCTATACACAAATATATATCAGCTTAAACTAAGAATTGAGTCTGTGGTCACCTCTCTAGATATAAATTTAAGGTCTCACCTGCTTCGTGTTTTCAAATACACTTTAGATCTCTGAGACACTTTCCCCAGGATAAATCTAGGCAAATAGCACTAAATGTGTACAAGTCAAGTTTCTTTGTGATTCAGAAAGCAACATTTAAAGCCCTTTTTTTTTCTGTAAAGATTCACAGTGATGCAGCTCACGAAACACTTCTGAGCTGCAATCAAGAACCTTCTCCACTAAGATCAATCTGTTTATGACTAATCTATCTAATTGCATGAATTTTTTCCTGAAGAACTGATACAAGTCAGACTGTCCTCTTACTGAACTGCAGATTACAGAGAAGACTTTGAAGATAAAAGTTGGTGGGGTTTTTTGACTTGAAAGAGAGACACTTTTCTACTTGCTGCACTTAGTTTGCCATCAATCAAGAGCTCGTTTCCACAGGAAACAGCAGCAGTTACAAGTGGACAAATCACAATGATCTGGCAGAAGAACATAGTATCTCCCTGTAGAACGGAAGAGCAGAAAGACTGCAACCTGTGAGAAGACAGGAGTTAGCATTTCCACTGGAAACAAGCACAACCACTACTGAGAAGTCGTGAAATCTTGCCAGCTTTTTCTCCCAAATATAGAAGCAAGATGGCAAAGAACAAGCCAAAAAGCTACTTGACCACAGGGATCAGGGTGGGGAAAAAAACAAACCAAACCAAACCAAACCATAAATCCCCTCAGACAATGCCTTAAACTATAACTGCCTACAACTTCCCAAAAGGGAAGTCTGAAATGAGCCAGCTACAAAACTTTCAGTTAATTTTGTCTTCTGTGAATTCATTCAAATTTACAATCTTTAAAGCATTAATGGAACAAAATCAATCCGAGTTAGCTGTGTACCTGCAGATAGAAAATAAAGAGACAGTTCTCAGACTGAAAGACTTGAGAGAGGACAAACTCTCCTTGGAGACTGAAGTGCAGTACTCTTGCCAGGCTGTCCTCCTTCCCCAACGGTGGGCTGAGGAGATTCAGTTCATTCTGTGGCATGTCACAAAGTGTTAGCATGAAACACCCCTCAGGCAGACAGGTCACACAGATGAGAGGGTTTTCCAAGGCTGTTTAAATCATACCAGTAAGATGACAGGGAATTCTTTAGCAGTTACTATTAACACGAATAACAATTCTGAAAGAATTGGTATAATGGGGAGGAGGGGAAGAGAAATGAAACAATAACTTCCATCACTTAGTTTTGTTAGAGCCTCACACTGGCAATTCCTTTGGATGGTCATTCGTTCTCATTTTCTCCCACATCACTTTTTTTCTCACTCTTGTATGTGGACAGGAATAAGTTTTCTATCTGAGTCAAGAACTCTTCAGCAATGAAGCAGTTTGTTACCTTGCCCAAGGTCTTCCTCATGCACTCCAAAAGCTAGGCAAAAGAAAAGGGGGAGATTTTATTAAATCTAGATGACCTTTGGAGGTCCCTTCCAACCCAGACCATTCTGTGATTCTGTGTAAAAACTACCATTTTACCCTGCCAGTTTATTTTTCCCCTCTCCTAACTGGCAATTACTCCAAAGAGATGTTTATTTATGTAGGACTACCTCTACAGAAGGTGTTCAGTTGTAAAGCACACACCTTAAATCACAGAGAAACACAAATGCTTTAAAACCAGTCCTTCAAAACCAATTAGACAACAGCTAAATTCAAGAGAACCCTGCCAACTCCATTTTAGATGTCAGCTGTTTATAGGCAAAGTCACATCGAGAGGGAAGAAAGAAAGAAATGAGCTGTCTGTAATTGTTGTCTCTGTATTTTGGCAGACTTTGTCTCTTGTCTGTGCCATTCATGTTCTGCCTGTAGCAGTTGAGAACCTCACAGCAGAGACTACACTGACAGGGAGATTCAAATCCCCACTTAGGTATGACAGACATGGTGCAGCACTGCCTTGCTGACTGCAAAAAGGAGAAGGAAGTCCAAACTGCTCTGGGAACATGCAGCTGTCACCACATGCTGAGCAGACACAGGATTGATTTGACATTCCTCTCCCAAGTGAGGTTAGAACTTTGTATTTGCACCTCACCCTCATGCCTGGTGCTCAGATGAGCTCCCTTACTGTGTTTATAGGGAAATAGGCTTCACCACATGAGTCATGACTTGGGATTACATCCCTGATTTGTACAAATGCAACTTCAGGTGAATTCTGAGGACACAAAATTAAATCATTACAATTTAAAAAGCTCAAAGAAGAAAACTTACTTTCTGCAAACAGGTCAGGTCAGAATCTCTATGAAAAATTTTATCCATGGGGACGCTGCTGCTAAAAGAAAAACAAAGTGCTGTGGGAAAGCAGAGACGTGGCCTTCTGAGACATCAATAACCACCATGCACAAATGCTGACCTGGCTACTTTTGAGACCAAGCAGACACATACCTGTGGCAGAATCTGTATTTCTCAATGATCCATCTCGTTTTCTCAAATATTAATTCCCACTGAGGCTCTTCCAACATCTGCTGCACTTCAAATTTGTAGGGCAGGCCTGCCATCAGTTGAACAGAATTAGTCAGAGTGTCCACAACACTCAATTCTTTCTTGTCTTTCCCGTTTTTAGTCATAGGCTGGGGACAGTGGCTGAGAGCAGCCAGGAAGAAAGGGACCTGGGGGTGCTGGGAGAGAGTAGCTGAAGATGAGGCAGCAGAGTGCCTACGTGGGCAGCAGAGCCAGTGGCATTCTGGCCTGGCTCAGGAGCAATGTGGGCAGCAGGACAAGGGAGGTTCTTCTGCCCCTGTGCTCAGCACTGCTCAGGCCACCTCTTGAGTGCTGTGTCCAGTTCTGGGCTCCTCCATTCAAGAGAGATGTTGAGGTACTGACGGTGTCCAGCAGAGGGCGACAAAGCTGAAGAGGGGCCTGTGAGGAGAGGCTGAGGGAGCTGGGGGTGTGCAGCCTGCAGCAGAGGAGACTCAGGGCAGACCTCATTGCTGCCTGCAGCTACCTGAAGGGAGGCTGTAGCCAGGTGAGGTTGGGCTCTTCTGCCAGGCAAGCAGCAACAGAACAAGGGGACACAGTCCAGCAACAGAACAAGGGGACACTTGTGCCAGGGCAGGTCTAGGCTGGATGTTAGGAGGAAGTTGTTGGCAGAGAGAGTGATTGGCATTGGAATGGGCTGCCCAGGGAGGTGGTGGAGCCACCGTGCCTGGAGGTGTTGAAGCCAAGCCTGGCTGGGGCACTTAGTGCCATGGTCTGGTTGCTTGGCCAGGGCTGGGTGCTAGGTTGGGCTGGATGAGCTTAGAGGTCTCTTCCAACCTGGATAATCCCATGATTCTATGATCCCTTCCTTCCCCAGAAATGTTTGTAATTTATTAGAATCATGGAATGGCTTAGGTTGGAGGGCTCCTCCGAGATCATCTACTCTGACCTCTCCACCATGGGCAGGGACATCTCTCAACTAGACTTGGCTGCTCAAGGCCTCATCCAACCTGGCCTTGAACAAATACAGTCTGCTGTTGGAGCACATCTCCAAAGGGAAGTGTTCAGGGCAGGACACATTTCCAAGCACAAGAATTAATTTACAGAAAGAGTTGTGGCTCACAGGAATTACTAACTTGTGTTCCTTTACACAGTACTTAGTGCTACAGCAGACTTCTCCAAAGAGGAGATCCCATTTTGCAAGCAGCTGACTTTAGCAGATAAAGACAAATGTGAAGCCCTCTCAGACAGAAAATATGTGTGATTAAAAGAAGTCTATTAAGGGCAGAGAAAGTTTGTTAACTATATTAACTCCATACTAGAAAGGAGAGATGAATGAGAAATGAGGATAGAATTCCTGTACTATCAGCATGGTAAACAGGAACTGCTGCACAGATGTGACCACCACTTCCCTTGCCCTAGGGCTAGAAGCAAATCTCCAAGCAGATGGTGTCCCTTGCTTTCTTCCACAGGAAAAAAACAGAGGGGAAACTGCCAGCTCACACTGGCCTCTGCCAAGAAAACTGGAGACCTTGGAGCTTGGATGTGAAAATCAGGACTTGCACATGGGGAGGAAGGTGAGAGAGAAGAGGCAGCTACCATAACCACATACTGATATCATGGCAATTTCCCCCAAATCAATGTCAAGCAAGGAGCAGAACATTTGACCACTACTTAAAACACACTGATTTTATATGGTATGTTCTTAATTCCTCAGGGAAGGAAAAGATTCCCTTTGCATGAGGTGGCAACAACATCAACTTTGTTCTTTCAGCCTGGGATTTGTACCAGCACACCAGTTCAGCTTTCCTATCTTGTGCTTTCCTGGCAAGTTTGATCCTTTGGCCTTCTGAAAGCTAAGTTACTCAAACAAAGATTTCTGCTCTCTCTAGTACCCTGCTCTTTGCTGTTATAATTCTGTCTCCTCCACCAGAGGATCTGTTTGGAATTTTGCTAACACAGCAAAGTCTAAGGAACACAGACAGAGAAGTTTCTCAGTTATTCATATGGATACTGAGAGATAAATACTGGATATATTCATATAGTTGAGAGCTGGGGCTGTTCAGCTTGCAGAGGAGCAGACTGAGGGGAGATCTGATCAATGCTATCAATAGCCAAAGCAGGAGGGGCAAGAGGGTGGGGCCAAACATTTTTCAGTGGTGCGCAGTGACAAGGGCAGGGGCCCAGGGGCAAGGGGCACAGACTAGAATACAGCAAAATCTACCCAAACACGAGAAACTTCTTTACTTTGAGAGTGCCAGAGCACTGGAGCAGGCTTCTCAGAGAGGCTGTGGAGGTATTCAAAACATACCTGGATGTGTTCCTGTGAAACCTGCAGTGAGTGACCCTGCTTTAGCAGGGTGGTTGGACTAGATGATTTCCTGAGGTCCCTTCCCACTCCCACCATTCCCTGATCCTGTGATACTCAGTGTAAATAACAGTGCTCCTTGTTTCCAATCCTTTTAATTTATTTCATGTTGTGAGAAATACTAATACTGAAAACCAAGGTCCTGTCCATTAACACCTGTAATATTCTTGACATTCCACCTGGAGTACTGTTCTGGAGGCCCCAACACAAAAAGGACATGGAACTGTTGGAGCAAGTCCAGAGGAGGGCCACAAAGATGCTCAGAGGGCTGCAGCAGCTCTGCTCTGAGGACAGGCTGAGAGAGTTGGGGCTCTGCAGCCTGGAGAAGAGAAGGCTTCAAGGTGATCTTATAGTGGCCTTCCAGTATCTGAAGGGGGCATACAGGAAGGCTGAAGAGGGACTACTGACAAGGTCTTGTAACGACAGGACAAAGGGTAATGGGTTTGAACTGGCAGAGGGAAGATTCAAACTAGATGTTAGGAAAGGGTTCTTTGGAGTGAGGGTGGTGAGACACTGGCACAGGTTGCCCAGGGAGGTTGTGGAGCACAGAATCACCTAATGTGATCCAAGATCACATTGGGCGATTCTGTGCTCCACAACCCCTCTGGAGGTGTTCAAGGCCAGGTTGGATGAGGCCTTGAGTGACCTGTTCTAGTGGGAGGTGTCCCTGCCTATGGCAGGGGGTTGGAACTGGCTGAGCTTTGAGGTCCCTTCCAACCTAAACCATTCTATGACTCTATGACTCCTTCAGTTTAAGGTTTTGTAGAGCACGAATTACTTCAGTACACAAATATGTTATTTCTGAGGCTCAAGAACAGAAACATTTTGCCCCTTGGTATCCAAAAGAAGAGAAAAATAGAGAGAAAGGACAAACTCTTGGCACTTACGGTAGGACCCATCCGAGCTGATCTCATCGCTGATTACCAGACACGTCATCTGAGAATATGGAAGGGGATTGTTTCGGTTGTAAGGACTTATAATCATCCCAATGAACATGGCACCACCTCTGGAAAAGTAACTCTGAAAAGCACAAAAAGAAATTGCAGTGAGGGTGGTGAGACACTGCCACAGGTTTCCCAGGGAGGTTGTGGAGCACAGAATAGCCCAATGTGATCTTCGATCACATTGGGCTATTCTGTGCTCCACAACCTCCCTGGAGGTGTTCAAGGCCAGGTTGGATGAGGCCATTCATGACCTGTTCTAGTGGGAGGTGTCCCTACCTATGTCAGGGGGTTGGAACTGGCTGAGCTTTGCTGTCTCTTCCAACCTAAACCATTCTATGACTCTATGAAATCCCATTTATGGCAACTCATGAATGAACCGATTTAAAAATCCATTAGAGCAACAACGTGCATTAACATTCTAAGTACCAGGGAGGCTTCAGGGCTGCCTGGGTCGTTTTTCTTTGCTCTTTGCTTCTTTGTCATGTACAGAGCAGCAAGTACCTGGTATTTAGCCTGGGTGTCAATATCTCGTATGGAGGGGTTGGGGTCGAAGGCTGGGTGGGAATGGTACCAGCCGATAACGCTGAAGCCTCTGGCAGCCAACGTTTCCGAGGCCTGTGTTTGGGACACGGGGTCCATCTCACACTGCAGTCCTGTGCTGAGGCTGTTGCATGGCTCTGCTGCACACACCTGTTAAGAAAGCCTCCAGATGGATAAATGCAAGAAATCTCCATCAGTTAAAGACAATTTCAATAACTCTAAGTCTCATATACCAGGTCTTCTTCATGACAGAGCTGACAGGCCAACACTCGAACATAAGCACAACTCCCAACATTTCAAGGCTACAATCACTCAATCTATTTGTGTAGTTGCCCTTCAGAAAGAGCATGTGCATCTAGTGAAATCATAGAAACTACCAGAACAGTTTTGGTATTTTAGAGAGAATGTAAGAAGACAAACACTTACTTCTACAATTTTATCAGCTTCAGAGTATCTTCCACCTAGCAGCCCTATCACTTCTGCCATAGACACATGAGAGTGCTAAAACGACATTAAACAATCATTAAAGTCCAAGCTGTATCATTTCTCTGCACATTGGTAGGTCATACATTGGCTTCCCAGCCACAACACAGCAATTTCTCTATGACATACAGAAGGAAAACTTGGGACAGCTAAAGATTCTCAAATACTCAGCATTTCCATTCAGAGCAAACAGTAAAGATTGTGTTTCCTTACTACATAGACATGGCACATTTCTATTTCCCTTCCACACGTGAAGCAATGCCAGCTTCCAAAAATGAAGCCTGTGCAAGGCTGTGCAGTGCTGAACCACTGCACCAATTTTCATGTTGTAACTAAACAACTCCACACCTTGCTTTAGAAACACAAAACCAATGCCCAGGCTAATAGAAAACAAACCCACAAAGACCTCCAAATGGTAACCTACTGTAGGAAGTAGCTTTACTCGAATTCAAGCACAACAGAGAGAAGTAGTAACACTCCTGCTGTTTTTCTAGAAGGTGGTACACTAAGCACAATATAAAATCCCCCACCTTTAGTGGCTTTACCTAACACCAAATTCTCACTTCTAAGTCCAAATGGAAAGAACTACTGCATTGCTTCATCTTCTTATGGTGCCCATTAAAAATACTGCACAGCTTTCCAAAAAATAAAACTGAATGCTCACCAAATCCATTATTAAAAGTGCTTCAGAAGACACTTTCACCTGGAAAGGTTCCTGAAAGGATAAATGCAATAATGAGTCCAGGAAATGCAACCCAAGTGGAAAAGTATTCTGGAGGGTTCGTAGCTGCAGGTACATACCTGCTTCTCTGCCGTGAATACGCAGCAGGGTATCAGCTGAAAGGGATCAAAGGAACTATAAAATGAAAGAAAATTTCTCTAAAAGCTGTCAGACAGTCAGGAAACTTCTCAAGTTTCCCTCTGTCTCCTTGGCAGAAGAGAAGCAACCACATTTTCTTTATTGGCTTTTGACATCCTCACATTAGGATGACTTCCACCAAATACAGACACTTGACTACTTTTGAAATGCATACAACTTATTTCTGACCACCACTTGCAGCATTCCAGCCTGAAGCTACACAAGACATTTGTTTTCACTTCTAGGAGACCTAGGCCTGAACATGATATACACCAAAGAATACCTTTTCATTTGTCTTGAACCTTTAGAAGATTTTGCAGGTTTCAGTCTTTCTTCCTCTCTTCTTCTTGCCAATTCTTCAGCAGATAGATGCTAAAAACACAATTTAAAGAATGAAATGTGTCTTAATGCCTGAAGTGCTCTCTCAGCAATGATGCCAAAACCAGCTCAGAATACGTTCTTGACATCAGTGCCCTGTTGATATACTATCAATTTGTGTGGCTTACAGGACCACTCAAGACAGAGGGCAACAGCCATGGCAGAATCAAGCAGTGTGAGCCATGGCAAAGATGTAGGCCACTAGATGCCCGAGGAGAGAATTCTGACCTTCTCCAAGCCCATCAGTTGAGGAAAATCACAGCCCATATCACAAATCATGGCATTAATGTAAGTAAACTAAGGAGAGCACTTGCCATTACAACCCCTGGCCAGAGTTTACCATGACACCTCCTGAGGGATGAGAATTTTCAACCTTTATTTCCATCCAAACATGTATTTTACAGAGAGTGCTGGAATTATTAATCCAAGTTACTAAAAATTAGGTGCAGCCTCATAACATTATGGGAGTGACTGCTGCAGGTGCTTCTTACTGAAGCTTGCAAATGGACAAGTGGATGTTTTCTTTCCAAATCCTCTATAAAAATATTTAAACTTGTGTGGATGTCTCTATGCACTTTGTAAAGCACAGCATTTCTGGGAAGGTTGCTAGTAGCAGAGTTCTTATTAAGGAACTCACATCACCTGTGTTATAAGCACAGAGACCATATGTGACTGAAAAAATAGCACTTAAATCTCATTCTCCTAGCCCCTACTCTTAGCTTTAGGAAGGCAGGTAACAGAAAACAAAGGGTCACAAAATCTCCTGCAAGACAAACCAAAGAGCTTTCTAAGCAAAGAACAGTATAGGGGACACATGCTCACAACAGGAACACCTCTGTAAGCACCAACACACAGTTGTATTTCTCAGCTGCATAAAGACCCAACAGCTGCTACATTACTGTGGAATTATTGCTTCCACCAAGAGAGGTTAAGTACCTGCTACACTGTTACACAACTGCTTCCCTCGTCTAGTTGATGCAACACCACCTGCTTGCAATTAGCAAGGATTCATTCAGCCAGGGAAGTATAAACACAGAAGAGTTACCTCAAAAGTCTGCCCTTCCAAATCCTTTGCATCGCACCAGTTTCCCCAAGGGTCTCGCACTCGCCGTCGTCTCGTACGCTGCAGCAAGCAAATCCACACAAGTCAAGGGCCTCACTCCTGAAAGAGCTGTGTTTGCTTCATCTCAACAGCCACAGGAAGAAACACTGTCCAAAAAGGTCACTGCCACACAAACCTTACTAACACTCTGCTCCCAGAAAGAAAGAACATCCTGGAGTTGTGTAAAATTCAGTAGTTCAGGGAGTGTCGTGACTCGGCAGCGACATTTTCATGTTTTCAGGACACCTGGCTGCTGTTCCATGGATTATCAACACCTCCAACAGCAACACTGCATCATCATCCAGCTCCAGAGAGCACAAAAAGCTGTAAACCCTGTGTGTTGACACCTTGTGGAGGCTACACCTCTTCACATTTCAATCTATTATTTGTTTAGTGGGATTGATTTAGCTTTCCTCCCCTCAACTGATTCATTTGGATGTGAAGTACTTCAAAACTGCTAAATTAAATGTGAAAACAAAGGTGAAATCTGGCAAGCCTCAGTAATTCATGTTGTAATCTACTGTCTTTAATTGTGTGGATAAGGCTCTCAGTCAGCCAAATCACAGAGCAACTGTTAAAATGCAAGCACTTAATTATGCACTCCCAACACACTCCACTCATTCCTGGCTAATAAATTATGGAAAGGTAGGCAGGGCTTGGGCCCTCAGGAAAAAGCCTGAACCACAGCTGCAGTTAAGTCCCCAAAGAGCAATCAAGTGTGCAAGACAGAAGGGCAGACACCTATCAGAGAGCAGAACTTGTACCTAAATGGATACTGGAATTATGGGGCACAAACTGAACAGAGAAGTTCCATGAGATGCCCCAGCCTGAAAATGAAAATTGACCAGACCTTCTCCACGCTGAATGCTTCTGCTGCTCACAGGCCCCTCCCCAGCACGTACCATGGACTGCAGGCGCTGAGCAAGCTGATAGGCTTCCACCGTGTCTTTGCCTTCTTTGGACCGTGCCTTGTCAGCTGGCTGGGGGCGGTTATAGACAGCCTGTTCTATAGGTACAGGAGAGAGACACTGCACTTCAGAAAGCTACAAAGCCAACCACTGCTGCTACAGAGCCAAAAATGCACAGCTAAGTGATAATGACAAATGCCATAAAGACAAAAAAACAACAACAAAACCCACAGTGAAAAAAAATCTCTTGATGCTGAGGGCTGGAGCACCTCTGCTGCGAGGACAGGCTACAGGAGCTGGGGCTCCTCAGCCTGGAGGAGACCTTATAATGGCCTTCCAGTATCTGATGGGGGCTACAGGAAGGCTGGGGAGGGACAATTTAGGTCTGGTAATGACAGGATAAGGGGGAATGGGTTTAAACTGGCAGAGGGGAGATTCAAAGTAGATATTAGGAAAGGGTTCTTTAGAGTGAAGGTGGTGAGACAGTGGCACAGGTTGCCTAGGAGGTGTTCAAGGCCAGGCTGGATGAGGCCTTGAGCAACCTGTTCTAGTGGGAGGTGTCCCTGCTGGTAGCGAGGGGTTGGAACTGGATGATCTTTGAGGTCTCTTCCAACCTAAACCATTCTATGATGGTAGCCACACTACTGACTGATGATACAGGACCCTCCCACCACTGCAGCATTTTTAAGACATGAAAGCTTCCTTCTCTATTGATAATTACTTTTCAGTAACCTTTACTTCAGACAAAAATGTATTTGCAGCACACTTCTCGTGACTGTCACTTAGCTTTGGATGAAAATCAATCCAAGACACTAAGCCAGTGTTCAGCTACAGGTGTCCTTTTAAGGTGTCACCTAATATTAACGTTTGAATCTTGCAAAAGCTAGCCCCGAGGATGAAGACATTGTTTTTTATTCGGGAAACAGTTGCAACTGCGGGAAAAGAAACATCAACTTGAATTCTGTCTTGTGCAGAGGGATGGCAAAATTTCAGATGGATATCAGGAAAAAATAAATCCAATGCTTGACAGTCAGGAAAGTACAAAAGGAAGCACTCCACCAGCTGCTGTGGGTAAGCATGAGGGAGAGAGATAATAAAAAAAGCAAAGGTCTTGTGTAAAACCAAAAATCCATAATCCCCTAAGCAGGTTAGAAACTCCTCTAGATTTTCAAAGGTCACGAGAGAGAAACTGCTCAGAAGATCCTTCCTAGTGAGGATTAAGGTGTAGCCTTCTGTGGGAGTTCTACACCCTGACGTTACACAGTTCTTCAACATGAATACCAAAAGAGGCTACAGCCATACAGGCTGCAACCTGGCTATACCAAACACAGCCCAGAGACTCTTCTATAGCACTTAAATGTAACAACAGTTACTGGTTAAGCTATTAAGAATATGGACAAGTTGGAAGATGCTTGATTCTGATTAAGTTCAGTCGTCCACACTTTCATGAAATCAATTTATGGCTTTTCTTTTAAAGATGCACCTACTGAGCTTTCAGTTTAGCCTTCAGATGAAAACATTCATTATAATACAAAAATCAGACAGACAGCAACAGATGTGTTCAGCAAGAACCAGTTACAATTCTGAACTGATGCCCATAAAAGTATCTTTACCACAGCCGAAGTTAATGGCTCCTATCAATTCCAAGTACGTGTGGATGCGCCCAATGCAGTTAACGTCACCACAGTTCTTCAGGCCTGGACGTACTGAAGTCTTATTCAGGTACTTGGGTTTACATCTCTCCCTACAATACAGGACAGCACGTTGTCAGAGTAAAATGAGTCGTTTTGGGGGGAGGAAGGAATTGTGTGACTTGAGCTGAGGTTAAGATGAGCCACTGAAGTGGTGGTTTCCCTCCAGGCTGCACGCACTGCACACCACTGTGCAGGACAATCACAGCAAAAAGTGGGAACTTCACAAACCACAAAGTATTCATTTTAGGTTATTCATACCTAGGCAGAGTCAAATTTAGGTGCCTCGTGTTAAAACAAACTCTTCAACATGACTATTGCCAGGAAGCAATGAAATTACTCAAGAGGTACTGTGAAACTGTTAAACTGACATAAGAAAGTCTGCGGTAGATTAGTCTGCTCCTATACCCAAAGGGCTCCCTTGAGGTAGCATTCTGTGCCCTTATTACTTCCTTTTAAAGGGCTAATGAATTGTTTCAGTTCCAAACCCATACTGAATTGTTTCAGTTCAACACTGACAGAGTTTCTAGGATAAGCTGTCAATGCACAAGACAAATGAAAGGGAACAGAGTTAAACTCAGCAATTCCTTCTGCTAACCGACACACCAAGCAACAAAACAAAGCTGTTAACAGGACAAACTGTGTATGGAGCCTGCTACCACAAATCCCTGAGGATCCCTGAAGTAGATAAAGAAGTATAAAATATTCACAGGTACAAGCATTCTGAATGTGATGTTTTTTTGGGCCAACATGATTTACTCTAGCATGTTTTCTAGCTGTCCTTCTACAAAGGCTGCACAATGATGCAACAGACCTCTGAATGTAATCAGCTATTTTGAGGAACCATTTATCAAAACTGTTCTTAAATACAGGTTGACAAAAATGGGAAGAAAATGTAACCAAAATGGATGCAGCTTGTCCGGATACAGGACACTCATTTTCATAATGCCTCTCAGATTCCAGAATGCCAGACAGAAAAATGGAAAGACATGAAAGGAGCATTAATAATCACTGCTATTCACTGGCAATCTTTATCATGCTACCATAACATTAATTCTACCCTTTTCAGGAGTAAGCTATTGGCACTAAGTAGAGTTTAAACTGCAACAAAGCAGGACATGAGTCATCCCAGTCTCTCATTTTGGGAAATAAAATGAACTCATCTTACCACTGATCCAAAATATAGTTCCTGATTTTCAGATAGCGCTCTGGAGTTTTGGCCTGGCGCCCTTCAAAAAATTCAGGAATAGCTTGCTTTTCTTCTTCCAGAATGACACTTCTGTCAACCTCCACTTCTTGGTCAGGAGGCTTAAGCTCCTCTGCTTCCTCCTGATGCTCTTCATCGGCTTGGCAGGGAGAAGGAAAAAGCAATCCATTATCAGCTGGGTCTCTCTGTTCCGCACTACGCTCCTGGTCAGTTACTCGTGCAGCAGCAGGAGATGTTACCAGCCTGTCCTGGTCAGCCTTCTCAGTACAATTATTGTATTGCTGGCAATCTGTGCTCACAGATTTCTCACCATTCAGGTGCTGAGAACATGTTGCTGCAACTGCTGGAAATACTAATGCATCCACTGTATCCTGCTTGGTGTGCTGAGGATCCTTCTTAGGTAAAGAAACTGCGGAACTGTGGCCAGCAGATGACAAACAGTGTCCCACTCCTCTCATTTCTTCGACTGCACTTTCTGAGGGAACAGATAATCCAGATTTCCCAGTTTCCTGGTGGAAGGCAGGAGAGAGCAATTCATCCATGTCATCAGTTATGTCTACTTCTTCATCATCTGACAGCTTTTCTATCTTCACCGCGTTGAGATTGGGGTCTGCACGGCCTCTCAAGCTCCCAAGTGACCACTCTTCTACCTTTATCCCAGCTTCAACAGTAAGAGTGCTTCCACATCGACTTTGCTCTTCTTTCTCAGAAGCACCATTTTTTGCCTTGGGAAAACATAAAACACTTTCAGGAAGGACAACCCAAACAATCCCCTCTGCCTCCACAAAGGTCAGAACTGTTTCACTTGAGTAGCAGATAGTCTGAAGTGTTTCTTCCTCATCTTACCTTTAAAACCATTTTAATCCACTCTAGCTCACTGCAATTGGCTTTTACACAGCATTAGAGGTGCACCTCTAGCCCTAGTGTAAATGAATGTGTATTTCCATTCAAAACTCCTTAGTTTAAGTAATTTTTAAAGGCAAAAATTAATTTCTAGTTTTTAAGTGCTACTTAGAGCAGTAATTTCTACTTAAATGCCCCTCAAGTCTCAAGTGAGAGTAAAATTAAACTACAACACATGGCTGAAACAGCTGTACAGTGGGAAACAACTATTTTCAGACTAACAGAGTGAGAGATCATCATAGTACCATCTTTAGTGTTTAGTTACACTAGCAATAAAAATACTGAACTCATTCTAAGATGATCCATGGGATGGAACACCTCTGCTATGAGAGGAGGTTATGGGAGCTTGGGTTTTTCATCCTAGAGAAAAGAAGACTCTGGGGGGATCTTAGAGTTGCCTTCCAATCACAGAATCACAGAATGTCAGGGGCTGGAAGGGACCTCGAAAGATTCTCTAGTTCAACCTACAGCTAAAGGGATCCTACAGGAAGGCTGCAAAAAGGGACTTTTCATGAGGGTGTCTAGCAATAAGACAAGAGGGAATGAAGCTGAGGGACAGCAGGATTAGACTGGATCTCAGGAAGAAGTTCTTCATCACAAGCATGGTGGGACTCTGGAACAGGCTGCCCAGGGAGGAAGTTCTTCACATAGAGAGTGATTTCCCATTGGAATGGGCTGCCCAGGGAGGTGGTGGGGGCACTGTCCCTTGAGGTCTTCAAGAAAGGACTGGATGAGGCACTTGGTGCCATGGTCTAGTTGACTGGATAGGGCTGGGTGATAGGTTGGACTGGATGATCTTGGAGGTCTCTTCCAACCTGGTTGATTCTATGATTCTATGAATGCCTCCTCCCTGGGGGTGTTCAAGGCCAGGCTGAATGCCTGGAGCAGCCAAGCCTAGTTGAGAGGGGTCTGTGGCAATGGCAAGCAGGTTGGAGTAGATGATCTCTGAGATCCCTTCTGACCTAAGCCATCCTAGGATTCTGTGATTGTAAGAGTTCAAAACCAGGTCTGACTTCGTATTTACATCTGCATGTATTCCGCTCTTCTGAACAAGGGAACGAACAGAGTATGTACTTTAATGGCAGCACCCTGAAAAGACAGATGTGTGTGCACAGCAGCATGCTCATCAAACAGCCTTTTTGCTACCCACAGAGACACTGTGTACCTTGTTCTTAAAATACTGCCGGGCATAGCTCTTGACTTGCAGAACTGTGCGGCTTCCGATGAGCTTGGCGATTTTTGTCCACCGGCGGCCAAACTTCACCTAGCACAATGAAGCACATTCACATCAGCCACACTCTGACATCCCAGAACAGTTTCAAAACTTCAAGCATTCATTGTGAATGCTGCACAAACAGTGCAGCACTCACCATAAAGAAGTTTGGTATTCGCTCTACTAAGAGAACTGCATCCAAGAGTAAGAATTATTGCTCTTCTTAACTAGAGCATCTTCTTCCACCCAATCCAGGCAATTCTGCTGCCTAACTCCAGGAACTTGTATTTGGTGAGGCAAACCCAGCACTGCAGAACCATATAATCCCTAAAGACCCTACATCAGTAGCTGAAAGATTTCACTTAATTAGTTGATTTGCCTTAAGGATTTGCTACATTTCCTATAGTTAACTACAGCATTTTGAGGGTGCAATTTCTCAGGCTGTATATTTGAGATATTGTGGGATTTCAAACTGCTGTCAGCCTCATGGTAAACAAAATCATTTTAAGGGATTTATGAGTATAGAATCATGGAATGGTTTGGGTTGGAAAAATCCTTCAAGATCACCAGTTCCAACTCCCCTGCCACAGGCAGGGACACCTCCCACTAGATAAGGCTGCTCAAGGCCCCATCCAACCTGGCATCTAGTTTCAGGGAAGGGGCATCCACAGCCTCACTTGGGCAATCTGTTCCAGTGTCTCACCACCCTCACTATAAAGAATGTCTTCCTAATACCCAGTCTCAATGTGCCCTCTTCCTGCTTCCATCCATTTCTCCTCATCCTCTCACTACAAGCCCTTGTAAAAAGCCCCACTCCAGCTTTGTTGTAAGCCCCTTTGGGTACTAAATAAATCTACAGTGTCATTATGCCCTTAGGAGATGCCAACCATTTTTAACACACTAGAACTACAGAAGAAGGTAAACAGAACATGCTTATTTATATTAATTACTATTATATTAATTTCTATTTTGTTATTTAAGATAAACTAATGACTCCTATTCCAAATACTACATAAACTTACCAAGCCTTGTTCAAACAGTTCCTTTTCCTCTGAAGTCCACTTCAATGAGTAGCTAGCTGGTTTGGTAGGTGATCGCACCCTAGGAAAAGAGGAAACAGAAGTCAGTGCTTTCTTGAAAATAGATATTGTCAAGTCCAGGTAATGAAGGCAACTTCTGAGGGGAGGACTACTGCCAGTCTTCAGTAAAATTCAAAGTATTGTTTTAAACATGAATGCAACTGATAAATAAAACTGTTGAGAATCATGTCATGAAACACTGGAAGGAGATGGTTTGATCCCTGTCCCTGGAGGTCTTTAAAAGGTGCAGAGCTGTGGTCCTGAGTGCCATGGTTTAGCACCAGATTTGATATAGTTAGAGAGTGGCTAGACTTAATGACCTGAAAGGTCTTTTCCAACCATTCCTGCAGAATCCAGTGCAAATCATGTAAGCCTCCCCAAAGGCATTGTTCTGGCTCTTGAGTCCAATAATGGATGTCTATGCTCTATGAAGCTCTGAAGCACTGACTGCTTCAAAGATAGAGGCAAAAGGCTTGTGGGACCTTCCAGGGTATGTTGATTGCAATTAGATAAAGTCCCATCCTCCATCATGCAGACCTGTCTTCCTATTTGTGACAAATACCAGCATTCAGCCTCTCAGCAGGGGCTTTTAACAAGTGTAACACAAGACAAAAGCACTCCAACACCAGGATTTGGCTGAGTTTGCCTGTAAAGAAGTCTGCAGTCCCCAAGCACTTTCACTAGAAATATCTCCTGAAGAGACTTTACTCAGGAGTCTCACCAAACCACTTTAAAATCATAGAATCAACCAGGTTGGAAGAGCCCTCCAAGCTCATCCACTCCAACCTATCACCCAGCCCTGGCCAATCAACCAGACCATGGCACTAAGTGCCTCATCCAGGCTTTCCTTGAACACTTCCAGGGATGGCGACTCCACCTGCTCCCAGCTTGGTGTCATCTGCAAACTTAGTGATGTTTCCATATCAGCTTCTCCATCACAAAGGAATATTCAAGGCACACAATACTCACCAGTAACCAGTTGTACAGAAACACAGAGAAGAATACAGAACAGCCAAATGGAATCAACAGGGGCTTTCTTTCATAAGGACCACTGTCCTTCAAGAAACCCTAGTTTACTACAGTCCTATTATCACACAAAACAACATTTCTTTGTGTTGCAAGAGCTGTTAAATAATTTTGTACAGCCAAACAAAAAAGACTGAAGTTACTAAAACTTTTTTATTTGTTTGTTTTCAGTGTCTGCTAACACAACAAAAATCAAGCACCAGACTTCAAATTGCAACTCAATCATTAAAGCATACTTACATGACCTTCCCAGCTTTCTTATATGGGCTGCAAACAAAAAACAAAGTGAAAATAAAGGTTAATCATGATGATGCTGCTGCAGATCTCAGCAAATCACCTTTTTTTTTTAAGAGGACTTCTCATTTTTTCTAACTGAGAATTTCCCCCAAAACACAGCTTACCTCTTCACAGATCTTTTCTCTGCTTCCCTCTGATTGAGTCCTATTTTTTCAGAGAGTGATTTATTAGATAAATAGTATCTGTAATTGTTACTAAGTAAGTTTTCAAAGCATCAGAGATATTTTTAAGTGTGGGGATTGCAATAATCATCTACATTACACTTAACGTTACATTTCAGGTGCACAAGCAAGTACTGCACTGCTTTCAAAACTCAAGTAAACCAAATTTTATACATTCCAAACAATTTAACACATAAGGAAGCAACATTTGAGTTCAGAATCATAGAATCAACCAGGTTGGAAGAGACCTACAAGATCATCCAGTACTCAAGGTGTGGCCTGACCAGTGCTGAGGGCAGGGGCAGAATAACCTCCCTTGTCTACTGGCCACGCTGGTCCTGATCCAGGCTAAGATGCATTGGCTGTCTTGGCCACCTGGGCACACTGCTGCCTCATTATCAGCTACTCTCTACCAGCAGCCCCAGGTCCCTCTCTGCCTGGCTGCTCTCAGCCACTCTATCCCTAGCTTGTAGTGCTTCTTGGGGTTGTTGTGGCCAAAGTGTAAAACCCTGCACTTGGCCTTGTTCAATCTAATCCTCTTGGCCTCTGCCCACCCATCCAGCCTGGCCAGGTCCCTCTGCAGGGCTCTCCTACCCTCCAACAGACCCACAGCTGCTCCTAGCTTGGTGTCATCTGCAAACTTACTGATGCTGGACTCAATCCCCTGCTCCAGATCATCAATAAAGATATTGACCAGGACTGGGCCCAGCACTGATCCCTGTGGCACACCACCAGTGCCAGCTGCCAGCTGGATGTGGCACCATTCAGCACCACTCTCTGGGCCTGGCCCTCCAGCAAGTTCTTGACCCATATCAGAGTGAATCTGTCCAAGCCTCGAGCTGCCAGCTTTGCCAGGAGCTCGCTGAAGGTCCATGTTCACTTTACTTGCAGCACACTTAAGTATCCTAGTTCCACAAAAGCTTTTTTTTTCTATTTTTGACTTAGAAACCACACTAAAGTAATTTTCATTACTGGTTATTTTCAAATTAAGCCTCAACAATCCACTCTGCTAGGAAAACTTTAATTGCTTTACAGTCTTGTGCTTCTATTGCTATAAATGACTACTCAATCACAAAAGGAAGACTCAAATAAAACCTGCCTGTGATTATTATTGCTATAATCTAGTCTGTGACAGGTCCACTTATGCCAGAAACGCTACCACCAGTAAGACTATTCAAGCCAATACTGCTTAAAAAGTAAAGCATTTTAAAAAGAGGGGGTACAAAAGCAGCAGCTGCTCCTTCCCATTTTTCATCTTTCATGCTGGTAGAGGTATGAATGTAGGCAGACAAAATTCAGACAGCAAGCCAGTCCAAATAAAGAACAATTCATCAAAAAGAACTAGCTATTCTTAGCCAGATCAGCTGTTCAGATTCACCATAAAGCCACACAAACAGCTACATCAGCACAATGCTGGAGGTGGCACTCAACAAGCAGCTGAAGTGGGGACAAATGTTGCTATTTTTTGTGTCAATGCCTGCTTAAATCCAACAAGATTTGGAGGCATTTTCTGAAGAGTCAGAAGCACCAGAGGAAGCTGGATGGGGTCCTCCTTGATTTCTGTACACAACCTGCAAGATTACAGTGCTTCAGTCACCCTAACAGGCAAAGATTTGTCCACTTCCTTTAGAAACAGGAAAGTTTTCTACTGCTCCACAGGAAAACACAAAAGCAAGTCAGGAAAAGGATACTCTTCTTCCAGCAACATTTTCTCAATCACAGCCCTGTTTTCTTCACTAATGCTGCTGTCCAGTGTCCATGGCTGCAAACAGTAAAAATAGCTTTTAATATATGAATTCTGTCATGCTGTTGTCAAGAACATACGATAGTTTCTAAAAGCAAGCAGAAAGCACTTGCTATAACCTTAAAAGAGCACATGCACAGAGTTCAGAAGATAATGGAGGAAAGTTCTGATAACCCTGCTAGGATCAGAGAATCACAGAACCTTAGAGGTTGGAAGGGACCTCCAGAGATCATCCAGTCCAACCCCCTTGCCAAGCAAGATCACCCAGGGTAGTTCACGCAGGAATGCATCCAGGTGGGTTTTGAAAGTCTCTAGAGAAGGAGACTCCACAAGCTCGCAGGGCAGCCTGCTCCAGTGCTCAGTGTAAGGAAGTTTCTCCTCATGTTGAGGTGAAACCTTCTCTGTTTCAGTTTGTATCCATTGTTCCTTGTCTCATTGCTGCTGACCACCAAAAGGAGATCGTCCCCAGCCACTTGACACCCACTCCTCAGAGATTTATAGGCACTGATCAGATCCTTCTCCGTCTGCTCTTCTCCAGACTAAACAGCCACAGGCCTCTCATTCTCTCTTCACAGGGGAGATGCTCAAGTTTCAGTCACCCTCATGGACTCTTTGCAGCAGGTCTCTGTCTCTCTTGAATTGGGGAGCCCAGTTTACCCCTTTTTTTTTGCTATTACCTTGCTCATTCCTTTCCCTGCTACCCTGCCTCTGATGGGGGAAGCTCATCCATCTTTAAGCAAAGCTAATTCATCCCTTGGTGTCACTGCTTACAGCTGGAGTGATGCAGATTAGTAAACATCACAAAGCAACACTGGAGGGAGGGTGGATGTACCATTAATTTCAAAGATACTTACAAGACTGTTACCAGTTCTCCAAGAAGAATCAAGATAATGATCCTGCAGCAAGCTTGAAGCTTCATTTTCATGACCTCTGAAAAAGATTCCAGTGTTCAAAATGATGCAAACACATTCCAACAAAATGAATGCTGCCAGAGTTAAAATATATACAGTCAGGAATCAGTATAACTCCTGATGCTTTTGGAGCACATCAGGTGTGGGGTAACTACCATGGGATAGGAAGGCAAGTTAATTTAGTAGCTTTGGGATCAAGGTAATTTACAATCATGCAGTGTTTGTGGTAAATGAAGATCTGTGAATCTGGCTAGCCAAGGAACTGAAGGAGGAAGCCTTATGAAGATAAGATGGCCCTGTTCTGGCTAAAACTGGTGAAGCAAGGCTAAAATTACAAAACACCCAGCTTCAGAACTGATTTTGAGGGCCAGGGTGCCCAAGCAAAGACCTTTGCCTAAGTAATCACAATTTCAACAGTCAAGTTAACATCAGTTGCTATGCTAATGTGTAAAACTGAGTGCATGCTAAACATACATGACTGTGGTACTCAACTCTGCTCCCAAATCATGCTAAATGTCATCTAGAAGGTGACCCACAAAAATAACATCTCTCAGTGTGCAGGTGCACAGCACCAGCAGGGGTGGCACCAATGCCAGCTGCAGCAGCTGGGAAGGACAGATGAGGATGCTCCTTTCCCTCCACCCATCCCAGCAGCACCTTTTTTGGTAAGAATAGCACCATCAACCTAAGGCTTACCTTTTGGTAGCATTTCTATTGTACATTAGAGTTACTGCAAAGGTTTACATCTCTGACTGTGTCAGATGCTTCCCAGGATTTACCAACCTGAGACCATCTTGCAGTCAGCACATTCATCACTGGCAATCCTGAAACTATGGTATCTGTTGCTTCAATAAATTAAACCATTTGATTGCTTTAATTTTATGAACTTGTTTCACAACAAGTCCTTCTTAGGGCACTTGAAAGAGACACAAACCCAGCAGAAACTGCCAAACATTTGCAGTAAAGAGTCCTAGGTCCTGGGTCTGGCAGACACTGGGATTTTACCCATCAAGAGACAGGTCACAGAATCACAGAATTTCTTAGATTGGAAAAGACCTTCAAGCTCCTCGAGTCCAATCATTGGTTTCACACTGACAAGTCCTTGACTAAACCAAATCCCTCAGCACAACATCTCATCACTATGAATTGCTATGGTTGGAAAGGACCACCAGGATCAGCCAGTCCAACCTTCACCCCAGCATCCTTCATCACCAGACCACAGCCTCAAGCACCACATCCACTCTCCTTTTAAACACCTCCAGGGATGATGACTCCACCCTGGGCAGCCTGTTCCAGTGCCTGAACAGTACAGAACTCCTCCCAACCTTCCCTGATGCAACTTGAGGCCACTTCCTCTTGTCCTGTCATTAGTAATTTGGGAGAAGAGAGTAGCTCCAGCCTCACTACAACCTCCTTTTAGGTAACTGTAGGGGGAAATAAGGTCCCCTTCTCAGCCTCTTCTTCTCCAGACTAAACACCCTCAGTTCCCTCAGCCACTCTTCACAGGTCATGTTTGCCAGACCTCTCCCCAGCCTCCCTGCCCTTCTCTGCACCCGCTCCAGCATCTCAGTGTCCCTCCCATACTGTGGTGACCAAAACCGGACACAGTACTGGAGGTGTGGTCTCACCAGAAGCTCATTACTTCTGTATGAGCTCTGTAGCTCCAGACACTGACCTTCCCCACCTACAGGAGTACATCTGTAGATGTAGCTAATAAAGAACCGCCTGTAGTAGTAGTCCCCACTGCGCAGTGTTGTGTCCAGCAGTGACAGGTGCTACTCTAGAACAGCATGTGAGTCCCGCCACTGCCCCTGACACAACCCTCTCATGCTGCCCCAGCCCCTGCAGCCAGCCCGTTTGTTGTGCTAGAGTTGCTGCCCCCTCACTGCAGCATGTTTACACATCCCTTCCCCGTAAGCGTGTGGAATCCGCGTTTTGACCGTCCCTAAGTGCTGCCCAAACCTTTCCGCCTCGTCAAGCTCACTACCAGCTATGCCACAGGGCACCTTCTTCCTACACACTCTAAAGCAGCGCCCCAGCAGGTCCCCAGCTCCCGTCCGGCCGCACCCGACGGCAGCAGCTCCGCGGCAGTTCCGCGTTAATGACTCCACAGGCCCCGCTCTCGGTGCCCGGCCCGATGCTGCTCAGCACCGGCGCCTCCCTCACGCTCCCCACACAGGCCCCCGACGAGACTCCAAGGTCTGTCCCCTGAGGCACCGCGAAGCACTCACAAGCCTCGCCCGCCGCGGGGCGAAGGGACGCTGTCTCCGGCAGCCGCCGGCCCGCAGCGCGGCCCTCACTCACCCTGGCGCCGCCTCTCCGGGCCCGGCCGCCGGGTCCCCCTCGATGTCCACCTCCAGGTCCAGCTCCTCCGCCGCCGCCATGACAGGGCTCCGCGGTCTCGCGGGAAGCGGCGGGAAGCGGCGGGGCCTGGCGGCGGCCCCAGCCAGCCTGCGCCCTGAGCAGACGTCGTGTGGAGGCGGAGAGATGGCGTGAGGGTAGGCGGGGCGCGCAGGGGCAGCCGAGGGCGCACCGGGCGCGGAGCGGGGAGTTCCAGGGTGCGAGCGGAGGGGAAGGCGGGGAGGGACAGGCGGGGACGGGGAAGCCGGGGGCTGAAGGCGAGGAGGAGCGGGCCGCGGCAGAGGGAGGCTGGAGCCCGCCCAGGCCGCTGGAGCCCGCCCAGGCCGCGCTCTCCGGTGCCTGCAGCTCCGCGCTGCCTGCAGCTCCGCGGTGCCTGCAGCTCCGCGCTGCCCCGCTCGTTGCGGGGTGGGAACGTTCTGAGGGGAAGCTGGGCCTCAGGGTGGCGGTTCGCCTTCCCGCGCTTGCGCCTGCCGGGGTGGCGGTGAACTGCGAGCTGCCCGCGGTGAGAGTAGTGGACGGGCCGGAGAGCGGCGCGGTTTGGGTGCGTGGCGCTTCGGGTGTCTGGCGTGCTGGCCTTGGTGCGCTTCCGAGCAGGCCATCGTGTCCTTTCGTTCCCTTAGAAGAGGACAGCCGCTGGGCGGCTCAGCGGGTCAAGCTGAAGTACTCCAATGCCATTATAAAAGTCACAGGTCCATATATTCGTAAATGTGTGTTTCATTTCACCAGAGGTGTTTGGTCCTTTGTGGAACTTGAGCATCTAATCCTATCCTGAAGGGAAATGTGAAAAGCCACGAGCTTTGGTTATCGTTGCATAGAAAATTACCTCAGGGAACTAGCCATAAACTCAAGGAAAGTGTTTCTGTTTTAAGAGGTGACAATATAAATGTTTTTGAGCCAATAAACTCTGTTGCAACCTTTCGATTCCGAACATTACCTCTTTGTGCTGGAATTGGTTTGAAAGTGAAATTAAACAGCAAGCACAATTGATCTTCACTACTTTAAAAGGCAGCACTTAAGCAAATGGCATGATGTGAAGGATGGAAGCAAAATCATTGGTAGAGTTTCAACATCTATCAAGACTCTGTCATAGGGTATAGTACAGAAAGCTTAAAGAGGATCCAGCCCAATAATGAATGTCAGTGTAGCATATAATCGTGTCCTGAAAACAACATCATTGTGTTAGCAAAGTTGGGCACACACTACTCTTCTGGTTGGTTTTGACCAAAGTGTATTTATTAGCTTGGGGGATGAGGCCAGTAAATCTAGGCTAGGGCAGCCCCACACTAGTAAATTTGACTCTTAATCTCCAGTTAGCTCGAAGAGCAGTACTGTAATCAGCATAAACCAAGCTAATACTACCTTACCCTCAGGAGAGCCAGTGCTATTCAGCCCTGTGCTACCAAGCTTCTCCCCTTTGTTCGATTGTAGCTGTGGAACAAGTTGGATCAGCTCATGAATACAACCTAGAGTAGGAATGCATGGCTGGACTGAAAGAGAGGGCAAAATCCATTTGTTTTGGCAGCCCTCTGTAGTTAGGTCTGCCTAAGCTAAACAAAACTAGTGCTATCTACTCCAAAATCTCTATGTTCTATATCCTCAGGGATACAAATGTCTCCTTATTCATAATAAGTGGCTTTTTGTTAAATGTGATTTTACTAAACAGTGCTTAACTAAGCTGTCTGTGCAAGCTAATAGAGAAAGATGAAAGATCATTGTCTTTATTTTTCAAGAGTCTTGATTTATTCTACAGGAGGTCACACACAACGTATTTAAGACTGATGCTTTTAAATAGAGTCCAATTATGAGATTTGTGAGAGAAGCAAAAGACTCATCAATAGTTGGAAGTCTTTAGGATACCTTTTTTCCATGGCCACCTTTGATTGCTGACTTGATTCTGCCTTCCCTGACACAATTCTTAATCACACTGGGCAACAGTACTATGCAGATGACATTACAAAATAATTCTGTGGTTAAATTCTGAAGTTTTTGCTTCACGCCTTCATTTTGTTAGTAACATTTTCTTTTTCAAAACTGCTACAATTTGAGCCTGGTTTTCTGTTTTATTGAATTCTGCTACTTGTAATGGGGTCTTTCTGAGACTATTGGCAGCTAGTAAATTTGCTTTTTCTCCCTGTGCCCAGTTTATGAGAGAATTCACTGCATTGAAGTGGCCAGCCTTGCATGCACAGTGCAGTGGAGTGTCCTTGCTGCAGTCCAAGGCATTGATGGCTGCCCCATGGCTCAGTAACAGATTTATCAAGTCACTGTGTCCATGTTCTGCTGCAATATGCAATGCAGTCTTTCTCCAGATATTTCTGTCATCGATATTTGTATATTTCCCTGATGTCAGAAGAGTTTGGATGATCTCTGTGTTTCCTTTGGTTGCTGCATAGTGCATTGGAGTGCATCCATCCATGTCCTTAGCTCCACATCTTCCTTTTTTAGCTAACAGAACTTTAACGACGCTGAGATGTCCCCTCACAGCTGCAGTGTGTAGGGGAGTCTTTTTCTCCTTGTCTTGTGCGTTGGGGTCAGCGTTAGCCTTCAGAAGCATCTCCACCATTGTTTTGTCTCCCCTTTCAGCAGCAAGATGTAAAGGTGATTTTGACTGCTTGTCCTTAGCGTTAACATGGGCTTTGTGATGCAACAGCTGCTGGGCAACATCGGTGTTTCCTCTCTGACTTGCAATATGCAGGGGAGTAACAAACTCTTTAGTGACAGCGTTAATTTTGGCCCCAGCATTAACTAGAAGACCAACTAAAGCTCCTTTGTTATGAAGAGCAGCAATATGGAGTGGGGTTTCCTCAGCTTGGTTCACAAGATTAATTTCCATCCCTTTGCGCAGAAGCAGACTGGCAATGGAAGCAGCCCCAGCTTGAACTGCCAGGTGCAAAGCTGTGTCCGAAGCAGGAGTTGTTACTGCAAAGTCTGCTCCCTTTTCTATGAGGACTTCTGCTGATTCAGCTTGGCCTGTTTCACATGCCAGGAGTAAAGGAGTGTAGTGCATTTCATTGCAGGCATTTATGTTTGTACCTCTGTCAATTAAAGCTGCCACAGCACCATGCAGATTCTTCTGTACGGCTCTAAAAAGAGATGACTCCATTATGGCAGGAGACAAATCTTTAGAATATTCTAATAGTGTTTTGAAGATGGATGGGTGATTGCTGTTGAAGGCTCTTTGGACTATGTTGGAATCAACCCTGGCTCCAGCTTCCAGTAGGACTTTTGCAGTGTTTTCAGACCCCTGAGAAACAGCGTAACCAAGAGCAGTCTGTCCTCTTTCATCTCTTCCATCAACACAGGCACCAGCCCTTAAAAGCATTTTTGCCAGTCTGCTTTCATCTTTAAGAGCTACCAGGTGCAGAAAGTTGTGCTGGTTCTTGTAGCTTCTTGCCTCTTCTTTCAGCAGCATCTTCAGGATGTGACTGTGGCCACTCTGTGCAGCCAAATGAAGTGGTGTCTTGCCTTTCGTATCCACACTGTACATGTAAGCACCACATCGGAGAAGTGCTTTCACTGCATCTCCATGGCCTTCCTCAGCCGCCCTGTGCAGTGCAGTTCTTCCTTTCTTGTCTTTCATGTCTATCTTTGCACCTTTGCTGATCAGATATTCCAGTATCTTTAGGTGTCCATTAAGAGCTGCAACATGCAGAAGTGTTTCACTGGAAGAGTTTAGTGTGTTGATATCAATGCCTTCCAGTGTTTTCTCTAACTCAGAAAGATGTCCTTTAGCAACTGCATCAAAGATGCTAGCATCAGTGTGATCTTTGTTGGGCTTTGCTGCCCTTGAAAGTTGTGTTTGTTTTCCTTTCCTCTTAATAACCTGTTCTTGCTTTTTTCTTCTACAACTCTCTTTATTTTCCTGGTACCCTTCACTGCTGTTTTCAAACCAGACCTTGTCTTTTTCAAGTAAATATCCTACCAGCTGTCTTCTAGCATCTCGAATGCTTTCATTTACTTCACTGACATATTTTCTCATCTTGCTATAAAGTTCTGGCTCCACTTGCTTCAAGCATGGATAAAAGAAGAGCCTGCAGGCACGTTCACCTTGAGAAATCAGTATGTCTAAAACTCGGGAGTTCTTTTCTGTTCTTGTCCTGTAGAAACTCACGACCATCTTTTTTTCTAGGGTAAAAATGCCGTGGTCTATCAGCCAGTTCAGGAGATGGTCTGGGTCATTTATGCCTTGTACTAGCTCTTCTTTTTTAGTCTTTAGGACTTCAATTGCGTAGGGGTTTGTGAACAAGCTGGTTGAGTGCATGATCACGTTGCTGTTCAAAATGTGAATTGAGCTATTGTTTGATGTTTGAAATTAAATCTGAAATAGCAAAGCAGGTTCACATCATTTCACACATTCTTTTCATAGAACTATGAACCAACAACCATTATAGTTCAGTGATAAAACTTTAAAAAATGAGAAAGAAATCAAAGCTCCCTCACCTTTGGTTTTCTAGTTGTTAGAAGCCCTTTCATCTTCTCTGTTCTTCCTTAGCAACAAGTAAAGTTTAATAACAAAACAAAAGTCTGTGATATGGAAAGATATTCCACTCGGAAGACTTCTTCCGGACTTTTTACACATAATTAGGGAGGGAAAAAAAGCTTTTGTGAACCTGATTCTTGAATAGAAGATAATTGTTTATGGAGTTTCTCTTTTCCTCTGGCCATGCTGGTTTTTGTAGGTGCCTAAGTGACCAGTCTATTAAATATGACAAAAGAAAATGCACAGCATAGTTACTGTTGCCATGATTACATACCTTCTGTGATCTTAAATGAAAGAGTACACATTGCCAGCTACGTAGGTGAAAGCTCTGTAATGTAATGAAATGAAAACATCAAGACCTAGATAAAAATAAACTCCATGTGTGGCTAGTTAGGAAAAGTGATGCAGCCTTTCTAATATGAGTTACAACTGCAGTCTGTCAGCTATAGTTAACCATAGCATGTCATTCCTGCTATAGCCTGGAGTCTGTCTGGAACTTAAGAGGTGGATCAAGGTGTGTGATTCAGGATCGATACTTAAGGTATAATTAAATAGAGTTTAAAATCTGTGAATCTGTATAGTCTTCAGTATGAGTGCAGGACCTTTATATCTATCTGTAATTAAATTACTGGTGTTAAAATTCCTTATGGAGAGAAGGAAACTGAATTTTAATCATCTATACATTTTGAAACCAGGTGAGAGAGAAATGGAGATTACAGAGTTCTGCAAGAGCTAGAAGTAAAAACTGAAAGCTTGACTTTATTTGAGCAAATGGGAAATCTTGCCATCTGTTTCTTAGTCCAGTGCCCTTTCTGTTGAGTCTTGCTGCCTTGAGCATATTTTCTTTACTAGAATGTACAATGCAATTGATAAGTTGCTAGATTTTTTTTTTCTGTTGACTTTATAAGTTACATTGCAAAGCTCATTCTATTAAAAAAAAATTGAAGACATAGCTGGGAAAGGCAAGATTTTTAATAGGTCTTTTGAAAGCCTGCCAGTTACCAAATCAGCAAATTTGACAGCCAGTTTAAGAGCCCAATAATTCCTCTGAAATGCAGAGAGGGGCACTGCACGAAGAATAGCAAAACCTTTGTCATTTAGTTAATGATTGTTAACATGAAACTGGTCTGTCGGAACGAGCCAGGTCTGAACTCAGTGTCCTCAGCTCTGCTAATGACTCGGTCTGTGATCTGCTAATTATTTAGTCTTCAGATTGGACTTAACAGAGTGATGAAGACTGATCTGTGTTTTGTGTAAATCAATAGTCCTTACTTAAAGCTTGGTGAAATGGGATCTTTATCTCTTCATTGTTACTGTTCCCATGCAATACTTGATTATTCTCACAGGAAAGTTTTGAGCTCTCAGTGGAAAATGTTAGGTGAGTACTGGCCAGGATCATTAATAGAGACAGCACAAGGATTTTTGGAACTCCCGAAAAACTTAAAAGCAGAAATGGTGATATTGTATCAGAGTCTACAGTATAGCAGGAATCTCCTGGCGTTCGTAACACAGAGTATTTTGCTAGTAAACAGCACAACTGGGAGGTGCAGTACTCCTAACTGGCCTTGAGGAGGAACATTTGAACAGTATATGCAGGCAGCAGTTCTTAGGGAGCCACACTGGGACTTTGTTTTGGAAAAAATAATCTGTAGTCAATTACTTGTTACTAGTGCAAATCACAGGCTTCAAAATAGAATTATGCACTAATTAAAAAAGTCTTCATTATAAGTATGCTACTTCTGAGCAAAGTCTGTCTTAAAAACAAGAATCACATTTGACAAGAAAATTTTGGAAGCTTGTTGTATGGATTTGTTTTTAGAAATTCTGGTTTTAAAGCCTTTATATTTCAATTAGTATTAATTAGTAATAAGCCTTTGTCCCAATAATGACTTCACAAAAAGATTAAAACCCCAAATAGCTGAGAAGAGATTCAGAACTGGCTGCTTGAAGTATGCTTTTTCTTTCTATCCTTTTAACTTAATATCTCTGCTTATTTGATATATAAATGGGAAGGGAATAATGTAAGGTTCCACACTTCTTCTCCTTTAATGAAGTTCATGAGCTCACAAACTCATGGGATCACCAGGAAGCTCTTCAATAAAAACAAGAACAGCAAAATTTAAGAAAATGAACAAGTTGGAGAGAGGGAGAGGCAAACCTTTGGCCTTTATTATTTTCTTGGGTTTTTTTTTGTTTTTGTTTTTTGTTGGTTTTTTTTTGTCGTTTAAGGGCATTAAATGATTGGGTTTTATTCTTGCTAAATACTTGACAGGCCACTTCTACTTCTTTCAGCTTCTTTAGCTCCAAGTATCTAAGGACTGTTTCTTACTAGGTTATTTTGAAAATAAAATGATGGGATTTGCTCCTATCCTCTTTCTCAGTCAGCACCTAAGGATCTTTGTGTTTAGCAGAATGGGTATATGGCCAGGCTATATAGCAAATCAGCTCTGTGTATGTTATGTATTACTCTAGAAGGATGTAGTGAAACGTTCTGGTTGGTACTGGAGTGCTGTGTTGTGCTTGATAACACACTCCAGTGTGTTGTCAAGAAACCTGCAGTGGTTAGATTATCATGACACAGAAACACTGAAAATCTTCACACAGACCACATAAGCTCTAAAGTCATTGTCAAATGCAGAAGTAAGACTTGCTGTATATGTAAGGTTACCTTAATTCAGGTAGATCTAGGTACACTGACTTTGTGGGAGGATATTCAGTTGAAAACAACCTGGTGAAGTTTAGAGCAGGCTTTTGAGAAGACAGGTGATGTTATTGATAGGAAAGATACCTGTTTTGACTTCTGCTGAGTAAGTGTCCACATAGAGAACTGTTTTAACCTAGCTGTAGCTGGGAGTCTTGAGCCAGTTATTTCTGACATGCAGCCTCAGCTTTGCTACTAATTTGTGTCCTTGGGCAAATCACTTAATCTCTGTGCCCTGTTTACACAAGCATTAAAAAAGGAAATTTTTTTCTACCTCACAGACATATCCTAAGTCTTTATTAATGTTGGTGCAGAGCTTTGAAGTTATGGAGCGCTTTGAAGTTTAGGTCCTTTGAAGTATTGTTTTCTGACTTCTCAAAGATGAACGTTTATTTCTTAAATTAACACGTGCCCGTGTTCTCTAGATTATTTTATGTTGCTATGTCATCGTCAAATCTACATTTAATTTTCCCTCTTTTAATTTCTCAAAGATGAAAGCAAGCCAAACTACACCTTGCATGCTACTAAATGTGCTGTGGGTGCTGTGGCCCTTGGAGAGAGGAACCTGCAGAGGTCACCATTTCTCCATCGAGGCGTTCTGCTAACTGCCTTCTGCTTCGCAAACTGCATGTAATGCAGCTGAATGCCTTCCTGTAACTCCCGGTGGTCTCCAGGGCATTTGTTGATAAAACTGTTAAAAAGCCAGGCATTAATAACACACTTTCAGTCACCGTGATTATTTTTGTTTCCCAATGTGTGCTTTAATTTCATTGAATACAGTTGTTTGTAATCATGCCAACAGTTTCTTGGGGACATATCTGGCTGTAGAATAACTGGTCTATGAGAGATAATAAAGGCAACATCATTATTTAGACATCATGAAGGATGGAGAATTATATCTGCAAAGCATTTCATTAATAAGCATGGCTCATGAATAAAGCTTTGGTTTGGATAACCAGAAATCCCAGCTGGTTGAACTATATTTAGGTGTAGCTAGATTGAGAAACAGCAGTGTTAGAAATGTTCATGATGATTAGGGTGTGCTTGACTTATAACACTGGAAGGGAAGGTGCCTAGTCAGAATGTCTGCAAGAGAAACAAAATGTTATGCTGAGTTTTGCCTAAAGATTAACTGCAGTACATTAAGGAAGTCAAAAGTGGAGCTTTGGCACCAAGTGATGTTGTTTGTGTTAGTCATGTTTCTGTATAGGCTTGGGGCCTTCCTGGCGCTGAGCAGACTCTACCCTGACTGATATTTAAATACAAGAAGTTCCCTAGACTAGTGCCATCCACTGAACATGTGTATCATCAGGGGCCTGAGCAGGATCCTGCTGGGGCAAGGGGAAGGCTGATCCACCCAGCCTCATGATTTGTGTATCAGACTTGCACACTGGGCTCCCATCTTACCCTCTCTGCATCTTGGGCAATGACAGGGCATAGCCACCCCTGCTGAGTCCTGTGCCAGGTCCTATACTTGAAAGAGGTGCTGTGCAGAAGGCACAGCTTCCCAGCTTTGTCTACTGCTCATAGGTGCTTTCAAAATAGAAGGTCTTAACAAAATAGCTTGACTAAACCTGGAGACTGATACTGATTTTGCTGATGAGGAAATATCATTCTCCTATTCATTGACTTAAAGTTGTATCAGTATCATGATTTTTGTCTTAGAATTTTAGAAATTTAAATGTATCCTTTCAGACCAACACCAACAGAAGGCAGTTACAGCAAAATTCCTCTATCATTAGCATAACATGTAAATGATGGAAAAGTATTAAGTTGCTAAATGCTGAGGCAGCTTCAAGGACCAGCAAAACCAAACAGATAGAGTCCAAGGTTTTTCTCCAAAATGAGCAGATTTTTTTTTCCATTTTAAAGCAAACAAGCCCTTGTGGTTTTGAGTCAGGAACATACACTTGGTCAGTGAAATCCTACAGAAGGAAATAATTTCTAGAAGTTCTTTAACTGTTAGATCCTCCTCACGCCCCCTGAACTCATTGGGCTAACCTTACTGGCAGCATGACTCCCAGGAGGATATAGCAGTGCCATGAGATCTCCCACAGAAGCCTTTTGGCCGAATTTGCTTTGTAGATGTAATCAGTGAAAAATTGTTCTGAGTTTTAAGCACTGCACAAGCAGAATTTTGTTCTTAGTTATTATAAAATGCTATAGACATGACTAGAGACTAAGGTGACTTTGGAAGGAAATAATGTTTTGCCACATCATAAACCAGTTTTAATTGCTATTAAGTTATTACAGTTCATGTCAAGCATCAGGCATAGTACAGACATTTACCTAAACAATGGCTTGCTAATGAAGTCTCCACACACACACTTTGAAATTTTGCCCTCTCTGAGGACTCCATTTACAGTAAAATGTATATAAATTATATTTATTATGTCAGGGGAATTTTCAAATCCATTTATTCCACAGCTGTTTTTGACCTGAACTTGATGGAATCTAAAACTCACTTTGATTTAGTATGGAAAACAGTTTGGGGTTTTTAAATTTTGGTAAGAAAACTTACAACTGCTCTGTAAAAAGTACAGTATGCCTAGTGGTGGTAGGCTTCAGTTTCTAGTAACACCACCAGCAGCAAAAAGGTTCTGCAGTCTTGTAAGGGGAAGAGCAGATAACAGTAAATGAGGGTTCAGTTAATTCCCTTTTTAGAGGGCAACTGAAACAGTTGGGTCTGGCTGAGTCTATTTGGTCTTCCTGATAGACTTCTTGTAATAGAGAAGATTCCTTGCATCTGTTGCCTTCTCCACAGCTGCCATTTCAGACCTCCATAAATTTTTTTTCTTTTTTTCTTCATATTCTTTGTTTTGTTTCTTGTTTCTCTTTTTACCTAAAAAATGGTTCCTGTACACCCTGCTCCCTGAGCTAGGGACTATTACGTTGTCAGTCTCTTAAGTTTTTCTTATTGCCATAGTTTTACAGAAGAATAGCAATAATTAGGACCATTAAAAACATTTTTGCAAGCTTATTTATGACCCTTGAGTGCCTATATTTCCTACATTCTTTGCTTCTCAGTTATTCAGTAACATCGTTCATTGCTACGTGGAAAACAAGGCAACTCAGGATTAAGAGTTATTCCCTGTCAGTGTTTGTTTAGCTTGTCTTCATTTCTTGGTCTAGAATGTTATATTTAGAGAAGAAATAAGTTGATTTTTGAAGACATGGAAGCAATTAATTTTTTAATTATTATTAATTTATTTTTTTCTGATCAACTTTCTTACCATTTGGTTGCAGCCCCCCCTCATCAACACGTTAAAATATTGGCTTTTTAAATCCATTCAGTTTATGTTTGTCGTACAGCAAAATGAACTTCAAACTTTCCTGGTATAACAGTGCTTGAATATCACACTCATGTAATTGTTTCCTTCCTGTTAGTGTTTGATTTTGAGCAAAATTCTGTAATTTGGTAAGAACCTTTTGTTTGTTTTGGCAGTATTTCTCATTGCTGGATGGTTTCTGAGGCATATAGAGTTAATCTTTTCCTTGTTATCTTCTCTTTCTAGTTCTGACAGCCTCCCCTGTCTTCTGTTTGAGTCCTCTGGCTCTGACTATTTTGGTTCCCCCAGCATGTTTATGTCTTCTTGTATGTCAGGAGCTGAATTCCTGTACTTCAGATTAGTTCTCCTTCAGCAAAGTGTATAAATTAGAACTATAGAGAGGTTCCTCAGTGGAGTGTAAGGTTGATTCCCGAAACTCAGGATGGCATCAGTACCTCCTTTTTCTGAATTCAGCTTTAGCATGAAGGAGTTGATTAACTGGAGCACTGAGTGAGGACCTCAGCTATTCTTCTGTCTGTTTGACTCTGTGAGAAGTGCCCTTGTTGATTTGGATAGCTCCCTAAATCACAAAGTCCTGACAACCCCTCTAGATTCATGGTGTTTGCTTTCCTTGGCATATCCCAAAACATCCTTCTCTGTTCAGCTGCACCTGTGATATTCCAGCAGCTCTCTTTGTTCCCAAGCCATTATGTCTTCCTACTCAAATTTCCATTCAAAGAGTGATTCATGCAGCAGGGGAAAGGCATGACCCAGCTGCCCCCTCAATTTCCATCACTTTGCAAATCATGTGCAGTCTCATCTGAACTGAAGCTTTCATTTTGGACTTCTCTATTCCCATTCCTGGAACTAATTATTTTATTCCTTTCTCTTGCATTCTGCACTGTGAGCAGAAGCATGAAGAGCCTTTAACTAACTAGCTTTGCTCACAAGGAGCCATGAAAACACATCAGCGTGGATTTTCTTTCCCCTGGGAATGCCTTTTGTCACCGCACGTGGTTGTTACCTGTGCCATAACTACTCTGTGGACAACGCACACGCTTGAGTCATTAGATCAGCATCTTTTTTTTTTTTTCTTTTAATAATAGCTTTCATACTCTGAATGTTTGGTTCTGATGTCCAGCTGGAGAGAATTGCACACGTCCACCAGCAATCTTTAAATGAGCTACGTGCTCTTCAGTCATTCTTTCTAATGCTTTTGATGTCTTCCATTGTCCCCTGTACTGTCCTTTTCAGTCTTTGATTATTATTACTAGCTTGTGGCTTTTTGACTCTCTTCTTCCACCATTATTTCTCTATCATAAAACCCACTCAGTAAGTTCTCCCTCCTTTATTGTAGAGTAGAATAATCCCCTATTTAAGAAAGTTTTTAAGGTTTGAGGGTTTTCTATTTGGTTTGGGTTTTTTTTCCCCTTGCCAAAGTAGCACTTCTGGGTTTAGAAGACTTTCAGAGGTAAGCTGTGTTCTCTGAGACTTCTGGAATTCCTGCCAGGTGATGTGATAGGTGCTGAAGAGGCATCCAGACCCATTGTAGTCTACCTGTTTACTGATATGGTTCACACAGAAGCAAACTCTTTGGCTCAATATGCATAGTTTGATAGTGCACAGAATAGTGATAAGCCTGCTAGGAATTTTAGAAGAGACAGAATAAGGAAAAAATGTTGATTTCTTAACAAATACTGGTGTGGTGAATTAGCTACCATAAAGAGATGAGCTAGAGAATCAGCCTTTTTCTCATGTCACAAGACATATGGAAAGCTTAGTTTCAGCTAAAAATTGATACAGCGTCATGAAAATGGGATCAACATGACAGTAAGAAATCAAAGGAGGGATATTGTAGTGACAGCTCAACCTATATTAGTAACTTCATGTTTAATTCAATATAGTATCACTATTTTAAATTGATCTGAAGCAGCCAGAGCTTGCAATGGAGTTCAGAGCAGATGTACTAGAGTGTATACAGCCGTGGAATGCTCATTAGGAATGATGGCAAATTTAACTTAATTGTAGCAGATTGCATCTCCTCTTTGCACTTTCCACACTGTTTTGGTTTGATTGTAGCAGATTGCATCTCCTCTTTGCACTTTCCACACTGTTTTGGTTTGATTGTAGCAGATTGCATCTCCTCTTTGCACTTTCCACACTGTTTTGGTTTGATTGTAGCAGATTACATCTACAGTTTGCACTTTCCACACTGTTTTGGTTTGCTACCTCTGTCACTTTCTTTTTTAATCTTGAAAATAACAAAAAAACCCACAATTATTAAACATTTTTTTGCACTCTGTAAGCTTGCTTTTCATTAGTTCATTTTACAACAGGTTGCCTTAATGTTCTCTAGATATGACTTTCAGTTTTTAATGGATTGGCACCAAAAGCACTAAGATGGTTGTTTGTTCCCTCTTTCCCCTCTTTTACTCACTGGCATAATTTCCATCCAACAAAGCTTTTCAAAAATAAGGAAGGAAATGGCCTTCCTGTACAAGCTTCCTGTGAATCCCATCCAGATATAAAGGACTTGTGTAAAAGCTTGGCAGGCAATCCCAGCATATGCCACTCAGTGACTTCCTTATTTCATGGTATCATTCCACGTAGAGCAAATGAATCTGAAAATCAAAGTAATTTCCATTCATTTTTGACTAAGAAATTTGAAATGGTAAATTTCCTAGCTGTGTATAACGCCCACAATTCAAATTAAAAGTTTTGAATGCTGACAGCATTAGTCATAGGAAATCCTGTATGAACATCCAGCACTTAAGTTGGACCTTCCCTTAGATCATGCCATAGAAGGAGCTTACAGGAAAACATTCTGTTACTCTCAAATGCTGCACTGATTTTTAACCCTTTGAATGCTGTTGCCTCTGGTATGGCAGTGTTTTGTTTCCAGATCCCACTTCCCATTTTCTTCTCATCAAAATGGCATAGGAAAAACTGTACTTGAATACTATTCTTTCCCCCCTGTACTTTGATAATATGCTAATAGCATTTTGTAAGTACTCATGTGCACATATACATCCTTCCCCATGAACACCAATAGCCTTCAGTGTGCGCTACTCAGAAGAAAATCAGTTTGAATAAAAAATATTGTTTTGGAATATTAGATATGAGGGAACCAAGTGCTTCAAATAGCAGGATGTAAAATTGTATTATAGTTGCACATTTAGGGTTGATTCTCATGCCAATATTTTGCATAAAATATTCAAACAAACAAACAACAAAAATCCAAACAACATCAAAAAAAGCACAAAAAAAACCTCAACAACAAAAAAAGTGTAGACATGCACTTAGGGGCATGGTTTAATGGTTATGATGGTGCTAGTTTGATGGTTAAACTTGATCTTAAAGGTCTTTTCCAACTAAAATCATTCTATGGTTCTATGACCCTATATACATTATGAATATTTTAAAAGACTTGGTGAAAAAAACCCACAAGACATGAACATCGACAGAAGCACAGTAAGAGCTTTGATACATGAGCTTTGCTGTCTGCAGATGGGTTGGGTAGCTCTTTTTCTTTCTCACCCAGAGATTGGATGCAGCCTGGGATAGGGCACAGGGCACTGCTACTAATGTGTTACCTTGTGGAGGGAGTAGTAGGGACCTGTCACCCACCTACTTCTGTAGCTGTCCTTTCAAAAAGGTGGCTATCATTGTCAAGCAACCTAACAAGCAGTTGTCCGAGGTGAAATTGTAAGCTAAATGCATCAGCTTCATCCTCTGTCCTCACACATGCTATCTGGGGTTAAAATGAGGCAAAAGAGGAAGTTACCACAGGCAGCAGTTCTAAAGGCAGAACCTTAGATTTCATGGCACTAGTCTGTGAATGGCAGTGGGACTACAACTGCTCAGAGAAAGATTAACTGGACATCAACTTCAGTGTCAGCATTATGTTACTGCCTTAAAGAACAGACTCATGTCATGATGCTGAGAGGGCAAATACATTAATACCCACATGGTAATCACCAGCCTCCAACAAGCTATATAGCTCAGGTCAAATACCTGAGCTAAAAAAGCTAACCTGGCTTGGTAAATGAAACTCTAATGTGGTCCTAACGTGATCAAGGTATGACAGTAACATGGCTGTGTTGCACAGGATCATTTTCACATCACATGGCTGTTAGTTTCTTTGTCTGTATTTAAAAAGGAGCCATCCCACAAGGGACATTATGTCTCTCTTCTTCTTCTTTTTTTTTTTCCTTGAGAGATTCCCAGTTACAATTTTCATTTAGTGGGAAAATCCCACACATGTAGAGTTACTGTGGAACAGCTGGCTTAAATTAAGCCTTCAGACTTAAGGAAGGAGTCCCAGAGCATAAAGTATCAAATAATAGCTAAATTCAAGACGAAGATGAGGCTTGTGATGTTAGGCATGGCAAGCAATATTAAGCAAATAAATGTAAGGAATCATAGGGGTTTATAATGCTGTGAATCATAGTACTCTAATTTTAGATTAATAGACAGCAGTGTTTAAATATAGGTTAATACAGTTCAGTAACTGAATCAAAATGTGTTTTAATACAGCATTGTTCATAGGTGAGAGGCTTTTAGATAATGTAAATATTGATGGATGACAGTAAAAGAAATATAAAGCCATTATGAATTCTCAGTGTTTGAGAGCTCTGAGCTTATTCTGCCTCATATTATGACTTCTAAGAGCTTTTCCTGTATTTTTGAAACTTCATTATAAATAGTTATTTTTAGTTGCAGAGGCAAAAGTGGTAATTTTTACTGGTAGATGGGGAGTTTATGTTTGTTTTCAGCCTATACCTTTAAAACTTTTGTAGCTCATAGGCTTGTGGAGTCATAGAGTCATTTAAATCAGGGTGTTGATCTCCATGAAGTGAACTTTGTTCTGAGGATCCAAACGAAAGGAAGGATTTAGGCCAATAATTAGTTCTTTGCTTTGCTGTTTTTAGTTTCGTTTTTTAAGCCAAGACCTGGACTGGTCTTGGAAAAAGGAGAATTAATTCAGTACTTCTGTCCAGTAGATCTTCCCTGTGCTTCATACACCCAACATTTATGGAAAGTAATGTGTGGGACTATGAAGTAGCTCCTCCTGTAAAGCTATTGGTGGAATTTGAACTCAGTGTCATTACTTGCTGTGCTTGTCTGGTATCAGCTGAATCCCAGGACCTCTGAGGAATCTGGGCTTGGTTTTGTTAAGTTTACTACAAGGTCTTGCTTGTTCCCATTTCTGTACAGTTGAAGAAGACAAGGGGTTTTCTTTCTTCTTAATGTCCTTAGATGACAACTGCCACCATGGAAGCTAGACCCTCCTAAAGAAGCAGGAAAACCTGACGTCCTTAGCAGTGTGCTTTCAGAGGCTGATAGGCCTGCATTTCTATGCTGTAATGGGCAGTATATTCCCAAAGGGAACAATATTGTGTTTTCCTTCTTAGATGGGACTCTAGACATGCAAAACCACTTAAAACTAACTTTCAGGAGAGAATACTGTAAGAAAGGCCGCAGAAAACCAGGCAGCACAGTTCACCTGTGGGGTTGCTAGTGTTCCTAATTTTGCAGCAGGTTTGGGAATTGAGCTGTTGCTAACAGAAAAGAGTAACTTTGTAAGATCTTTCCTTCCCTGCACCCATTTTGTTGCTTTTGTCACCATCCTTTGTAATTGTTACCTTCAGAGTTTGAGTGGAGATGTAACTTTTTCCTAGTAGCAAATAGATGTTCATAGTCTTAACTCTGAGCATTTGGTTACCCAACTTGCCACATTCAACCCAAAGGCATATATCCATGGGAGCAGCCACAACTAAGATGAAGTTGAACCCCAAGCCTCTCTCGCATTGCCAGTGTGGCACTTCCTGTCCAGTGAAAAACACAGAAGCAGTCTCTGCAGATAAGAATGATAACACAGTCAACCAAGGGGGCCAAGGAAATAGCTTGGAACTAATTTTGGGTGTGCTGGTGTGTTTTGCAAGTAAATTCAAACCAGACATGGAAGCCAGTATCAGGAACATGTGCAAGAAATTCCATTTATAAGCCTTTGAAAACTAACCTCACTGCCCTCTTAAATAATTTGAAATATATATGCATAGAGTTAGTCATCTAACAAAAACAGTTTCATAGGCAGGTAGAACAAGGACTCACCTTCTCATTTGAATTAAGGAGTGCAGGGAAAATGTTCACTGTAAAAGTCAAACCATGCTTTATAGGTTCATCCATATGGAAAGTTGAGCTTGTTTAACCAAAAGTGTGAGTTCAAATTAAGTTAGTCAAACTGGTGCAAAATCTGCCTGGACATTTTGTTAGTGTAACTGGAAGTTGGAAGGATGGATTTAAGAGTTGTGACTCAATTTATGGCAGTTTGAAGATTGCTGGTGAGCATTTCTTTCAGGAGATGCTACATCTTTACAGCTTGTACCTGTGTTGATGTTCTGCCTCCCCTATTGCCTCCCGTCTGTCTGTAAAGCTGTGTGGTTAACTGAATAAGGGAAGCAATGCAGCTTAAAATAAGCATTCTGCAAGTGTATGTAAGCACAGGTGAGGGAGTGCAAAAGAAGAGGCAAAGGAGGAGGAGAAAAGCCACTACTCAGGTTGACACCAGTGGGGGAAAAAAAAATAAAGCTTACATACATCAAAGCTGAGCTCTCTAAGGCCAAGAGGTGGATTTGTCAGTGCTTGTCTGGCAGCAGCAGCCCTTGTAGCAGCAGTGGCCAACTGTTCAGTTACTGCAGTCCACACACTGGCATATAAACCTAAACTGCTTTATTAGCAGCTTCTTCAAACACCACACCTAAAGCTACCTGAGGTCATAGCATCGTAGAATCATTTTGGTTGGAAAAGACCTTTGACATCATCGAGTCCAACCATTATCACACTCTGCCAAGCCTGGTACTAAACCATGTCCCTTAGCACCACATCTTTGTGTCTTTTAAAAACCCCTCCAGGGATGGGGATTGAACTGCTCTATGCAGCAAGGCCCCAGGATATATCAGCCAGTCAAGAAAGACTGTGAAATACTTGTGGAATAGGTCGAGCCAATCGATTTTTAAAAGCTAAAGATGTGTAAGTTTCTTAAGAACAGTCTGGTCTGAGATTAAGCAAATTCCTGGTAAGAAAAAGTCTCTTGGGAAAAAAAGTGTTTTGCCCTTACTCATTATCTTTCTTACTTTCTGCTCTGGAAATTCTGATATCCTTATTTCCCCAACATAAGATACCATGATTTTAAAACATGTTTTCTTTCCAATGTTTATCAGTGGCCTGGTTTCCAGATGTGCTATTTTCACCTTCTTTAGGACTGAGGCTGCTTTTTTGTAACTGGCAATGAGCGTTTTGAGAAAGAACCAAACTGGTCAATTGTATTGTTTAACAAAACTTATTCAGAAGCAAAAGCTGTCACTAAGCGTGAAGCTTAGTCAGGGGCACTTCCCCAAATGTGCTGCACTTAGGTTTGGAGGGTGCAGAAGTGGGAAATAAAATTCAGAAGTCTCTAACCAAGGTCATGTATTAAAAGCATAGATTCATGTGCAGCCTGCTTTTTCACAGCTCACAGCTCTGAAAATTGACAAAGGTGCTGCTGTCTGCAGTGCTGCACTGGAAAGATACTGGTTAGAAATCTCAGCTTCAAGGAGAAGGAACCTGTGCAAAATTCACTAAATTGTGGTGTTACATCATTTGAAGAAGACTTTGCTGCTAACTTTTCAAGGGCTAGCTCTGGGCAGTGATCTTGCTGTAGGCCAACTCTAAATGCTTGTTCTGATGTCAGCTATACCTACTGCATGGCTTTGCATAGTTTTTTTTCTGTGATTTTGCATGTTAAAGCACCCTGTTAGAAATACTTCATCTGGTTCAGTTAGGAAACAGGGAGACTGGACAGTCTGTATGATAGCAAAGCCAAACAAGAAACCCAGAAATGGATTTTGCCTTAAGATTTTATTTTCTCTTCTTCAGATATTTGGGTCAGACACAATAAGGATTGTATCTTGACTGGGACCCTGAGACATCGTTGGAGAGTTGACACTAAGGCTTGTTTTTAGTCTTGTCTTGTAAATAGTTTTGACAGTGTATGTTTGAGGATGTTGTAGTGTTTCACATAGAGAGTGATTTGCCATTGGAATGGGCTGCCCAGGGAGGTGGTGGAGTTGGTGTCCCTGGAGGTGTTCAGGAAAAGACTGGATGAGGCATTTAGTGCTATGGTCTAGTTGACTGGATAAGGCTAGGTGATAGGTGGGACTGGATGAGCTTGGAGGTCTCTTCCAACCTGCTTGATTCTATAATTCTATTAGTCTCTAGGGAAAAAGAGCTTACATTGTGTATATCGTGCAGAAGAGTAAAGCTTTGCATATGGAAATTGGTTCTTCACTGATATGTAGTGGATGTTTGCAGACCTTCTCTGCTCAGTAAAAAGAAATGTCTCCTGAGTCTAATCAGGATAATCATTATGCTCTGGTTTCATCCTAGAGGCTCCTGGGTTGAAAGAAGGAGATTGCTAAGATGTAGACACTTCCAGTTAGCAAATACCAAATCACTCTTACAAGGCCTGCGCTTTTCTGTTAACTGCATGAAGCTGTGGTGCCTCCTAACTTAGATAACCTAGAGTTAGGTGTCAGAAGTTTAATGGAATAAATCTCAAGCTGTATCTCTGAAGTGTTATGGCTTTGAAAAGAAACCTTTTGTCTTCCACTTCTCAAGGCAAAATTAAAACAACCAGAGCTTGCAAGGTGCAGCAGCTCAGAGGTTTCACTGCTGTTAAAGGTTCTAAAATTACCTTTGGACACAAATGAAAATGAACTTTTTCTTTGCTTGCCAAGGTGCTTTGATTTATGGTCACATAAAGGTCAGCAGTTTGAGAATAATATCACTTGAAATAGGTAGGCTCCAAGCTTGGCAGTGTTAGGCCACGCCTTTAAACTGAGAAGTAATTCATTGAGTGGAGATCTAAAACTTAAGTTATCTTTCTTCAACATGGGTGCTATGAGTTTGAATAGCAACATTCACTGAATTATGCCTGCATGCTGCATGTTTTCATGACTTGTTATCTGGGACATAAAAGGCACAATGACAGCAGGCATCTTAGAGTCATGCCCACTAATCATCATTGTGGATGAGAATTCAGAATAGCCATGGATGCTCAAACTCTTAGTGTCTTCTGAAGTGTAGTTATTCCGTGATTAAAATGATGCCCCTACTTGTTGCAATGATTACTTTAAAACTTCAGGGAAACAGTTTGTTTATTTATGTATTTGTTAGTGTATTTGAATGACAGCAGATTTCATCAGCTGCCTTTCCTGCCTACTACACCGTGTAAGCAGAAGCTCCTGTTGCAGACATCTGTGCAGCTCATTCCAGGACTGTTTGCTTTTGAGCTCCATCTGCTGGAATTGCGTCCCGTTTCCCACGTCTTTGGTGTTACTCTGCTGCGAGGTTTCATAGGAATTGGCTCTAATTTAAAAGAGAATAAAGAATAAAGTTCACAGTTCTGAGGAATTTTTAGCAAGTTGCCAGTCTTTTTGTTTAAGCAGCCTAAAGACTGCTTGGAGAATACAAGGCTCGAAACACAATGTAATTGTGAGACTGAGGGAAACAAGTAACAGTCCTTTTTTCACTTTTGTTTACAGAGTCAGTTTCTAGGTATTTTAGAGAGATTTGAATTAGTCAGGTCAGGTTCTGTATGAGATTTCAAAAAAAAAAGGTTACTCACTGTCCTCATTTTTCTGAGTTGGGTTTTTGTTTTGTTTCCTCCTGATGTCTGTTGTTACTCTACAACTAAGACAATTAGCAATGCTTTCAATATTTAATGAACCATTCTTCCTCAGCATAACTGTGTTTCTAATATTTCAGAATATTTAAGGACAGAGGGGACCGTGCTGTGCATCTAGTTTGATTTTTGTAGTTCCATTGTTTCCTAACAAAAATGTACTGCAAAGAATAATGTGCAGAATTGGAACAGAGGCTCCTGCTGTGCCAAGCCACTCTAAAAGTGTTTAAGTAGTCAGAGGATTTCATGGTCCATTATATGATGACTTTCTGCAAGTTTTCTTTGCAGGAAGCCCCATTCTCTGTTCAAAGGGTGTATTGAAATGTTTGCGTCAACAATAAGGTATATGTGTAGAATTAGGCTTGCCACCAGCCCTTGGGTGCAGAGACACTGCTGTTGATGCTGTCTGTAAGCCTAGAGAACAAGCTCTCCTCTGGAAGAATTGCTCTATCAAAAAGCAAGCCACCTACATGTAGAATTTGCTTTAGTTGGAAGGTTAATACTGGCTTCCTTCTCTCTGTCCTGAAAGCTCCATGTTACCAAGGCATAGTCTGTTTCATAGTGGGTTTGTGCATATGGTAATTTCAGTATTCTTTCCCTGCTGTCCAGCTGCCTGTTAACAGTACTTTGTGTTTGCTTATGATGTTTGCAACTTGATTTTGTTCTGCACAGCAAACTTTGCCTGAACTGGTTTTAGTTTCTTGATGTGGCCAACTGTACCTAAGTCTTGTGAATAGGGGTAGAGAGGAGGAGATGGAGAACAGAGAAAGCACTGGGCTTGATACTAAAGATAAATGTTCTCTTTTTTTCCCACTTCTGCCTTGTACTTCTCATGGTCATGGTACACCACACTCCATGGTGTGCTCTACAGGTGCCCGAGCTTGTTGCAGCCTGAACTGGTCCATCTGCCTCTGCAGTCTATTCAGTAACACTGCCCAAGCTCATAACCCTGGAGCATCAGTCAGGGTTGCTCAGGCAGGACACTGCTGCTCCAGCTGGACAACTCCCAGTTTTGCCAGGGATCAGGCTCCACACTCCGTGCAGTGCCTCTACATGCTGTATGATACTAGATACCACAGACAGCATAGAAAAATCCTTTTGGCTGGAAAAGACCTTTAGGATGTAAGCCTGTTCTGCAGTAACCTGAGTGCCTGCAAGTTAGATTCTTTGCTTCCTACAGAGTTGTGGAGATAAGGTCATTAACATGTATGCAGAAATGTACTTCACTAAAAAGCCTATTTAGTTCATCTGAAAATAATCATTGTAATTGATTTCTTAGGCTTCTTCATGGGACAGAACTGACAGTTATTTTTTGTAACTGCCACTGCAGAGTAAGTTAAATTGCTACTGTTACTTCTGTAATGACAAGCACTCGGGATTTGAAATTGATCATAGCTCTCTTCTGTTCATGGAATAAAAGTGTGAGTGTTTGTTGGGTTTAGTACAGACCCAAATTCTAATTAATATTCCCGTGTCCCAGACATGTTGTTCTGATTAGAGGCTCTTTGCCTAGGCATTTCTGTGTAGCCTGCCCTGTTTGAAACCCTGCCTTTTTCTGACTTCACTTCCTGAATCCGTTGACAACACTCATAGCCAAACAAAATACATGTTCACAATGCTGTTATTTGCAAAATATTCCCTTGTGAGTACAGCTGGGGCAACAAAAAGAGAGTTTCTCTCTGGATCTCAAAGAGAGCTGACTATTCCTTATAGACACGAGGCACATAGTGCATTAAGCAAGTGTTAAAACTCTGCATTTCAGTGCATACAAGTACAGGCACAGCTTTCGCTACAGTTGTGCTTATTGATCACGCAGTCATCCAGTAATAGACCAAGAGTGATGAATTTTAATCTGTGCTGAAGTAAACCAGATAGCAACAGGCTTATATAGCCCACCACACTGTTTACAAAACAGATGGAGATGGAGGGAGTATACCCTCACTTTGCCCTGTCTTAGGCCTGCCCCTCAAACAAGATGTGGGACTAAAGAAAGGGTTCATCTAAATATCGTATCTTCTTGTGAAACTACAAAGCTGGCACTAAAATCCACCTTCCTTGGCAATATGTTTTCTGTCTGGACACAAGTGCCTCCTGAGCTGGACTAAGGCAAGTGACTCATGTCACAGAAAGCAGCCCATCAGACAGTGTCCACTTCAATGAGTACTCAGTAACTTTCCTACCTGTGCTGCAGAACATGGTACTTGAGAAAACACACAAGTGCAGTGCTGAGTGTCTGCGTGTGCGTATGAGGATAGGGTGGAGCAGACTGTCACTCAGCTGTATTTAATTAACATAGTATTTTATATAATGTATTTATTTTTTACGTAATTAGGTGATTAAGCAAAATGCTCACTTGTAACATCTATTCCATAACCCAGTGCTGCTGAGAGTTAAACATGCACCTTTGCAGGTAATTAATCTCCTTGCCCTGCTTATTTTGCTAGTTGGCACTTGCTAAATCCCTGTAAAACCACACCCAGCAGTGCTGTGTATTATCCCTCTGCTGTCTATTCCTACATATGGTCAAAATCAACTTACCTTCCGGGTTGCTGACATCAGCAAAATGTACTCTTGGCAAACTCCAGTATCCTCCTAGTAACTCTTTGTTTGGTTGGTGTTGTTACAGTTGTATTCCTCTGACAGCAGCAAACACCATCTAAACAGTGCCCACCTTGACACTCGGATTGTGACGTGGAAGGAGATTACCATATTATCATATTTTAAGCATTACTACAAGCTCTTGTGATCAAATCCATATAATAAGGAAGTGGGGTGGAGGGAAGTTAAAGGAAAGATACTGTGATTCTTACAAGGAACCTACATTATTTGCAAGTTGCAGAATCTCATTTTGGTAACAGTAAAGGTGTACATATATCTAATTACCTAGTCAGCTTATGAAGTGACCTTAGACAAGACTGTCCCATCAATTAAAATTATGGTTATTCCTATTTTAAGGAAAAAAAAAAAGACAGATTTTAGACTGCCTGCTCTAAAAAGTTAGCATTCACTAATAATGAATGTCTCATATTTTCTGTCTGTCTTTTGATAGCATCTCTTGCCTCTTAGCTGTTTGGCTCTTAAAGAGAAAGGAGGAGGACATCTGCTCTCCCTTCAGATAGATGCTTGTTAAACTAAATGAATTTGGTAGTGTTGAAAATCCTGGTGTACTAGTTGTTTCCCCACCCTAAGGTATATATTTGTATTGCCACTGGACTAAGCCCCAAGATTACTTTATGAAAAATGAATGAGTAATGCCAGAGAAGTTTTTTTCAGCAAGTTACTGAAAAGAGGCAACATACGAGTCACTGCCTTAAAGCACGTTGTGCTTTTGATTTCACACTAGGTTGTTTTCCCAGCTTTTTTACTCCTAAGGAGTTTGGAATCCATAGCAACCCCCACAGGGGAAAGGATTTCAAGATGGGGAAGAAGGTTATAAAACTATTTCACTGTTGATACCAGCATTGTCATAAATACAAGCATATAAGGGCCAGCTCCTGATTAGGAAGGAACATAGAAAAAAAGGTGAATGTTTCTATTTTGAAGCCTACAGCACGTTTTGTTTTTTAAAATACACCCCTTTGCCTTAATCTTCTTGGGGGCATGAATTTAATAAAAAGCATGTCAGATCAAGCAGCCAGCTACTCCAATTATGGAGCAATTTCACGCACTGGCTTTCTACCCCTCTACCTGTTTAAAGTTAGGTGTTGGAACTGGGTCACCAGAATACAGCAGGCAAGCGAGGCAGGTTCCCATTAGGAGCTACAACTTCACAACTCAAAAAGTTGTACTAATTTAGCCACTGGGATCTAGCTTCTCCCTCTCCTCCTCACATGCTCTCCAGCACATGCTGTAGCTACAGAGCAAGTTTAGCATAATCTTTACCCTTTAAAGTTAAGCATAAAGGGCATTTTCCCAACTAAGGTACTATCCAAAAAAAAAAAGTGTGAGGGGAGAAATACATTTTAATTATTTTATTTTTCTTAAATATAATAAAACCTTCTAGAATTTTTCCAGAAACAGAGACATTAAAAAAATTATACTTTATTACAAATGGTAAACTCAGAGTGCTAAAAAAACAAACAAACAAAACAAAACCAACCTCTTATTTACAAACAATACTGGGCAGTGCCCAAGCAAACAACATAAAAATAACTTACAAAGTCATGAAGTAGTTTATTGACATTAATCAACTTTCATAAAATAAAATAAAAAAAGGTATGTACATACACAATTTACTTGAAGGCAGGCAGAATAGTTCTGGTTTGTTTATCAGCCTCCCACAAACCTCCCTCCCACCTTTTTTTTTTCTCTTAAGTAATACTACATAAAGCAATCTACAATTTCTATTGCAGTTTAACCTTTAATACTGAATGATCATCGAATGTTAGGTCCATGCAGGTCTTGGTCAATGTTAAACGAAGATCTGACATCTCATCTGAGCAGGAACAGCACTTCTCCCGGGCAGTGCTGGCTGCTTCACTAACTCAAGCTGAAGGCTTGCCAGTCTTTCCACACATGCGCTTTGCAGAGCACAGGCAGGACTCAGCCTTTCAGCTTTTACCATTAGCTTTATGCATCTGCCACTTCTGGGGTTTTGCTTTAGTTATACCACAACAGCACAGTTCTTTTAAGACAGTCTCTTCAAAACGTTTGCAACTGTTGTGTTAGCATTAGCTGGCACCCGCTGTTGACATGGTTCATGACCTTCTGCTTAAGCTGTGCAACCTGTTCTCTGAGCATGTTGGCAGTGGATGCCAGCTCTGAGTTTTGAGCTTTCAAAGTTTTCACTTTTTCTTCCAACCTGGCAATCCTTTCCAACTTCCTTTTCCGGCATTTGGATGCCGCAATTCTGTTTCTCATGCGTTTTCTTTCGGCTTTGATTCTCTCCTGTGACTCCATGTCAATAGGGGACAGGGGAGGAGTTTCCCCTGGCATTTCAGGTACAGTCTGAGGCTCTTCTTTCAGAGCCTGAAGCCTGGGATGCTGCACTGGCATCTGGGGATTTATGTGATGCTGGGTTGCGTAGCCCATGTTGTTTGCGTTGTAGTTGGGTGCAGAGTTGAGCGCGTTGGGGTTGAAGTTGCTGAGATTGGCATACACCGGGGGCTCGCTGTGCAAATTCGCGTTGAAACTGCTGTTGCCGGCCATAGAGGACACAGGTGCCATGCCGCTGTTAACAGGTTGTGCGGCGGAGGTCACGCTGGGCATGGTGTTCTGATTGTGCAGTTCCGCCAAGGCTCTCACAAAGCCTTCCGCGAACCCCTCTTGCTCGTCGGTGACATTTTTGGGGCAGAGAAACTGCGTCGGGGTCGGCGTGGTGGTGATTAACCCGTTGCTGGACTGGATGATGAGCCGCTCCAGTTCAGGTGAAGCCAGTTTCAGGAGTCCCACGTCGGGGGAGGTGAGGATGTCGGCGTTCTTGTTCCTCAGGTGCGGCTTCAGGTTGCTGGATGGGTCGGACAGGTTCAGCGTCATGTTCTGCTTTAGCACTTTGGCGTTATTATATCCATACCCGCCGCTTTCCGGCGGCACGAAGCTGGCGTTCAGGGCATCCTCGTAGAAAGTAGGCTCCATCTTTGCACTCATAGAACAGAGTCCGCGGAGTGGCGCCGGGAGCTGCGGCAGCGCGGAAAGGCTGCCCGGCCGCCGCTTGCGCCCCGCTCCGCACGGCTACCCCAACCCTCCCGGCCGCGCAGGGACGGGGGAAGGAACGCCGAGCCTTACTTCTCGCCGGGGCGCGGAGGGTCCTCCCGGCGCGGGCCGGGCCCGCGGTCCCTGCCGCCGCCGCCGCCGCCGCCGCGCTGAGAGTCCGCCTAGCCTGGCAGAGCTGCGCGGGGTTTCAGCGGGGGACCTCGCCGCTTGTCTCTCCGCCTTCTAGTACCGCTGCGGGGCCGGGACGCTGCTCTGCCGCCGCCGCCACAAGTTGCCGCGAGTACTTTTCCCCGCCTTCCTGCGCGCCCTCCCCAGCTCCGCGCTGCTGTGCCGGCCGCGCTCTACCCGCTCCGCTCGTCTCCACCCGGCGGCCGGAGATCGCGCTGCCGCCTGCCCCGCGCTCTGAGCCCGCTCCCGGCGTGGAGCCCTTCACTTATCAGCGACCGGGAGCCCGCTAAAAATAGCCCATGATGTCACCCCGCGGGCTCCCCATTGGCTGCCGCCGCCTCTCCCGGGGGAGGCGGGCCGCTGGCCCGGCCCGGTGCATATCAGCCGGTCGCCATGGTCACCCCGCCCCTAGAAGCTTCTCAGCGCCGGCGCGGGGCCTTGTGGGATGAGGTAATGCTGGCGGCCCGGGGCATTGTGGGCTGACGTCTTGTTTTTGAATAGCTGCTTGCCGCGGCCGGAGCGACACCGGGGTTGGCCGCCGCCGGCGCCTTCTCAACGGCCACCTACCAACCGCCCGCCGGAGGCCGGGGGCGCCGCTGCCGCCGGCGCCCGCACGCCGTCGCTTCCCCCTGCTTAGTTTCCGCGGCAGGTTGGTTGTGTGGCGGCCGCCCCGGCGGCGGGCTGGACGCGGGCCGCGCCGTTTCCGCGGGCCCGTTTCGGCCTGTCGTATGTGTCCCCCTCCCCCCCCCGCGCAGTGGTACGGCCCTTCAGGTGGCGCTGCAGGGGAGGCCTCACGTGATTTCCCCTCCGCGCCGCCCGCCCCGCGCCTTCCAGGCAGCGACGGGGGCGGGGCCCGGGCCGCGCGCGGGGCCAGGGCGGGCACCAACCGCCGCGGGGCGGCCCCCGCCCACGCGCCCGCGGCGCTCCCCGGCCGGGACGCGCCCGCCCCGCCGAGAGCCCCCAGAGCATCCCCGCCCCTCCCCGCCGGCCTCCCCCGCCCTTCCAGCTGGGGACGGCGGCTGTGTCGGGAGAGCCCCGTCGGGCGGGAAGCTTGTCCCTGTTCTCCGAGCGCCGCCAACGCTGCCGGCCGTGCAGAGGGCGCTCAGCCGCCCTGCGGCGGGGCTGAGGGCCCCGTGGGGCCCCAAGTGCAGCCCCGCGGGTGATGTGGGTTTCGAGCGATACCGCCCGTTCGCTGTGGGGGTGTACGCAAGGGCACGGCTTTGCTGTGGCGGTGATTGAGTCTGTCGCTTCCCGGCTTCCAAGGCGTGCCGGGATAACAGCGCGGGGAAATAAAACCTGAGAGGAAAAAGCCTGGCTCCAGATGGGCTTCTCTAAACTCGTCCTCCAAGGGGAGGGGACAGCGACTGCCTAATTTTAGAAAGAGTGCCCTAGTATTACTGTGGAAGTACAGGTTCGCCGGGAAGGAAAATAAAGCAGCGCTGGAGTGGAGGGATCCTAGCCGAGGAGTAAAGTCTCTGCTGGTGGCGTGTACACCTCGGAGCAACAGATGTGTGATCTTTGCCTGCTCTGAAGTGCTGAGCGCATCGGCGCGGTGCCTATCTCTAATAAAGGATATGCCTGCTGCTTGCAATTATTTCTCTTACCTTCCCCCTCCTCACCTTCCCCGCACACACCCTTTGCTCCGGGAGGTGAGAAATTGTGAATGCTGACAGGCAGCTACCTCGAATAAAGTGCGGCAGCTATTTCAGGACAGGCGGTTGACAATACGGGATAGGACAGGGACTGAAGGGCTGTACTCTTGTGTTGTCTACAGTGCGACAAGTGCTCCTTAGGCTTGCGACATAGAGCTGTTACCTGCCGGCGAAGGGTGGTCTTGCTTTTTATGACAGCGAAGAACTCGGTCTGTCAGGTTAGATCGCTTCTTACAAATTGGTGAAGCTGACAGACTTATGTCCAGGTTTGAAAATGCACTTTCAAATTCTCTAGTGCTATTTTTTCCTAGACATAATGACATAATTACCAGTTACAGTGTAGGAAACAATATCGAAGCAAACAGAAACACAAGCAGCTGTGAAAGAAAAGTGTAGACCGAACTCCCCTCTGTGAAGATGATTTATTTTCCTTCTCCGTTTTCCCGTGCTCTTCCCACCTGACTTGGTTTGACCACATGGTGGGCGCTGGTGTTACTTTGCATGCTGACTGGATTTAAACACATAGTACTTGGGCTTTGTAGGTTTGTGTGAGCAGTCTGTTGAGTCGAAATACAAAGTTTTGGCTGAGTAGTGAGGGCTCACAGTGTGCTGCTGGTCTGCACCTTAAGGTAGGCAACATCTGCAACACAGACAGGTAACTCACACTACTCCACTGCTGCTCTACCTTCAGCTGCAAATAGTTCAGCCAACAGCAAGGTTTTGCATATGCATAGGAAAATCTCTGAAATTCATTAAAGCAGTGAATGCTGGAAGTTGTTTAACTCCCTTTTTGCATACAAGATAACTGGAGGACAGTGACTGACTCTCCTGGCACAGGAGCCAAGGGGCATCAAAGGGAACTGTCAGGTTGAGAATAAACCAGAGAAATGTCTTCCAAGAATCGTAGTTAAGCTGTGGAGCTCCTTGGCAAGTGTTGTGTGGACTGAGGGATTCTAAAGTTATTAGATGAATTCACAGCAGAAATATCACATAAAGACTCTTGAATGCAGTGCAACTGCAAATGTCTTGTGCCTAGGAGAGCATCCCAAGACATAACCGCTGTGTGAATGCCCTGGTTTTTGTGCCTCACCAGGTACCTGCTCTCCACTCGCATCAGAGGTAGGGTGTTTGGTCTGACCTGATGGTGACCATCCTTGCTCCCCTGAGATGGTCCATAAATGATGTGTTTCTGTTGTGTCAGCCTGCAGTAAAGGGCTTGTCTGTTCAAGGAAGATATTACAGAGATATGCAGGACATGAATTTCAGCAAGTTTGCTGTGTAGAGATTTTTATTGTGAAATAAGAAACACTTTTAAGCTAAAAAAGATGTGGATTTTTCCCTGCTTTCTGTTACATAGGAAGCCATGGAAGTAATCTGCTTTAGTCAGTCTTCTGTCCAGACAAATAACACTCATTAAGTTTGTTCTGATTAATTGTTGACATGTTTGTTAGAGTTTCCTTGGTTTGTTTTATCTTTTGGGGGGGCAGGGGGTGTTCTGTGTGTTTCTTTTGTCCTAGATAGTCAAGTTCTGACTACAAGGAACACAGTCAGTGCAGCTTTAACCATTCTCTTTAATACATATTTGTTTAACCTCGAAAACTGTCTTTATAGTCCATCCAGTTCAGCCCCACTGCTACCAGTACAAGTTTTCCATTAGCTTCAGTGAGTACTAGATCGAGCTGGAGGGATTAATTTAATGCAGTTTAATTTCTTTCTTTCTTTTTTTTTCATCCTCCACCCATTTTAGTTTTCTACTTCCTTCCTTTTACAGAGGTGGAGTTTCAGGACTAGACATTCCAGTTTGCTGGAGACGTGTTGCTGCTGAGGCCTGTAGCTATGGGGGACACCCTTCAGTCCACTCATTACATTAATTGCTACTCACTTACAGGTTATTTGGTCCAGGCTGGCAATAGACAGTCAAGCTGGTCGTAAGGACTGTGTGTAGCAGGAGAGCTCTGAAATCAAAGGCAAACGCTCTTAGGTACTGTGAAGGGATTTTCTGCCTAATTCAGGCCCAACTGGTGAGTCTGCCCTTATGGAGGGTCTGAGCCCTAAGCTCACCACCAAAGATTTGATATGCTACAGATCAGAAGTGAGGCCTGGGAATAGAGAGGCAGTGATCCTTCACAGTCATTAGCCAAGGAGCTGGGAAGGTTGGTGGTTATACCCTGATTTATTAAGCAGCTACTACTTTAGGGATTTTTGCCTCCTTTCCTGATGCCTTTAAGTATGATTCCTTTAGCAGATGAAGGAACACTTGCTGACCTGTTTATACACCATAGCCATTTGCATGTCGCCATAAACTAACTTGTGGGTAGGGATTGGGAACAAACTCCCTAGCTCTGCTGCTCTGAGAGGCACTTGTAAATGAATATCGTGTCCATCTCCTCCACCCTCTGAGAGCAGCAGTAATGCAGATTTTGATTTATCAAGTTCTCCACTCAATCAATACAAGACTGACTGAAGCAGTCAGATAATCTGAATAATTAAATGGCTTTTCAGGCACAAGTTAGGATTTCTTATACGTGCCCCATCCGTATAAATTATATTTGGTGTCCAGGAATAAATGGGTTCATCACTTTGTTTCACTTCTGTATCACAAATGCTTTTGGCTTATTTCTAGAGCATCTGCCAAAAGTCCCAAACCAAATCAAACAAAAAAAACCCCCAAAACAACAAAACAAAACCAACCCAAACAAAAAAAAAAAAACAACCAACACAACAAAAACCCAACAAACAAACAATCAGAAAAAAAAACCCTGAACAACCCCAAAAAAAGAAAGGAAAAAAAGGCTAAAAGGCAGCTTCTGGTCTTTTCTATTTGAAACAGTATTGACAGAAAGAAAATGCTGCTTTCCATACAGTTTTTCTTTAAACTTAGCAGTATTGTACCATCTCTAGAGTTTTGAGAGACTTTCAAGAGCCCTCTGGATGTGTTCCTCTGTGACCTGCCCTGAGTGGTCCTGCTGTGGCAGAGGGGGTTGGATTCAATGATCTCTGGAGGTCTCTTCCAACCACTACCATTGTCTGATTCTGTGATCTTACTTCCCCCTCATCAGATATATTTCCACAATGTTTTTGTTACCTAGGCAGTTATTTTTGGTTTGTAGATATTTTTTGTTTTCACTCCATGCTTTCAGATGTGGTATCTTGATTCATTTCTGTGTGAAAAGTGGGAATTACTGCATCTTGCTTTTCACTTGCTTAAGGAATTACTTATAAAGCAGGGTTCTTCAACCAAGGGAGACACGAGTCTGAGAAGTCAGAGGGAGCAAGTCTTTTTCTTTTATTTACCACATCTGAGCATAGTGAAAAAAAGCTGAGAGTGAGAGGGCACAGAGTTCCCTTAGACTAAGTGGAAGTAAAATAATTCACAGATGCTCCTGCTCCCAGTTCCTTCCCAGTCCCTCGTGGTGTGTTTTCATAGCTGGTTGAAGTCCACCCAAGTCTGCAGTACAGCAAAGGTGTGGCAAAGAGATGCCACCTCATCCAGCCCCAGCTTCCATGACTTCTCTTGCTCTTTGCTCCCAGTAGTACACATGTGACCAGGTGGAGATCCAAGAATAAAATCTGTCTGAAAGCTGAGCTGTAACCAAAAAAAAAAAAATAGCTTGAAGACACAGGAGAGGAGTGAGAGTGCAGAGGCTAGGGGGAGAGTGGGACTCACAGCTTGAAGTGAAGGACCCTGGAAGCAGATCTGTTCCACAAGACCAAAAGAAAGCTTGTCTTGAGCTTGTCTTCAGTTTGCACATGAAAAATGCTCCTCAGAACTACAGGCACTTGTAAATGAATATCGTGTCCATCTCCTCCACCCTCAATTAGTCATCGCATAACCAAGCCGTACGCATTTAGTCCTTTTCATCTTTCTTCTTGTCAAGCCCTTTAGCCTGTCCCCCTCACCTACTCATCCCACCAATCATTTTAATTAATCTCTGAATTTCTTTGAAACTAATGGTTTGTGGAATGGAGGAAAATGAGTAGGTTAGAGAGACAAGATTGTGAATGATGGAGGTGGGGCAAACTTAGAAGACTTTGCAAGACCTGTTGGGTTACCTCTGGGGCAGGACAGCAACATTGTAAACACCAAGAAAGACTGCAGAAGTAAGGGAGGAACCACTAAAAACGTTTTCCATTTTCTTAAGAATGTTGCCTGAGCAATTCAAACCCTGTGTGTTTATGTGTAGCAGCATATGAATGAAAGACTTGATACGATTGTCTCTGAAGTGCAAAGGGTCATCTTCTCTTCAGCCAGTAGCTGGGTTTCTTATTATTATTTTCACTGAGTTTCTTACTATTATTTTGCACATTCCCAGCTAGCTTGATAGAGGATTCCAGTCATTGCAAGCACTCAGAAATGTATTTTCAAGTAAATAATAACCTCTCTCTATTTTTTAATGAAAAAAACTATGTATTCTATAATTTTGTGATAAAAGACCTGGTGAAATAGATGTTACCTGCTTTGTCTAGAGACGAGTCTGAAAGGAACCCAGGGGCCCTTACCTTGCCCCTCTTGCTTTTTAGGATGTTACAGATGTAAATGTCACACCACTAATGTGCCTGTTCGTTATTTCTATACCCTAGTGTGGCCGATGCTCAGAGAAACGGAGAACTGGGCAAAGTTCCCATCCTGTGGAGCTTACAGTTGGAAAAATCCTCTCCACACAAAAAGGCTGGCAGAATAACAGTTGATCCACAGTGGGAGCCCAGAGAGTGAAGGTAAGGAGTAGAGGAGGCACTGGAGGACATGTGGCATATGGGAAGCAGACGGCTGCACTCAGTGTTGTGAGCTGGCAGTGTGGAAGAATTTACCTTACAAATGGAAACAAAGTAATGGCGAGTGGGGAGGAGGCAGATGAGCACCTCTAGAAAGACATTTATTGTGTTTGGGGGCACAGATCCTGCTGGAAGCCTGCAGTTCATATGTTACTGAGATGTGCTCTCACCGTGGAGAACTGAAGTTAGCTTTCTGGCGTTTTGATGTTTCAGTAAGGACATTTTAAACTAAGTAGTGGCAACAGAATGCATTGATTGATGGTTGCCAATTGTGACTGAAAGCCTCAGGACAAGTGGATTTAACCATTCAGAGGACTCAGTTTTGATTAGGGGCTCAGAATGGATACAAAATGCCTGGATTTGTAATTAATAAACAATCTGGCATCTTGTCAAAGCTGACACCTCACTCTATCTTAGCAGCTGTTGGAACAGTAGGCTCCTGGCAACCTGGGATAAAGCAGTGTGTGCAACAGGAGAAGGAAAGGAAGCAGGACCAAAAATGCCTTGTGTAGAGCACCACGGAGCCCAGGGATTTCCAGTGAGAAATCCAGCTTTCCTTCTCTGTGCTGCGGGTTCAGGCTTGGACATGGGCAGAGAAGTTCACTTACTGAAAGTCACCAGGGGCTAGTGGCTGACAGATGTAAGGACACCTGTCTGGATCCAAGTCATGTCTCTGACTGGAGTAGCAATAAACAGAGAAAGCATTCAACAGTGAAAGTAGGTCCTGCAGGTTACTCCTTCCCAGGGATTACAGTGGTGGAGCCTGTGGGGAAGTTTACGAAGTGCCTGCTCATGTAATTCTACTGGGAACATTCACTCTGGATGACAGTCCCTTGTGCTGGAGTCATGCTGTGGGTGCAGCTAGGGTTGCCAAATAGCCAAGGAAGGCATTGAAGGGAGGAAAAGGGGTAGGACAATACCTGAAAGCAGAAGCAGAGCTAAAGTTTTGGAGAAGATGCTAGTAAACTGCTGCTCTTCCTCAGTCCTATCTGATTAATAATGAACAACCTGATCTCGGAACACAGCTGACACACCACAGAGTGACTGCCTAGCAGCTCCTCACTGATCTGGGCAGTCCTGTCCCCTCATGTGATGGAAATGTCCCTGAGTTATCCACAGCTGCCCCATAGGACTTCTGTTGGAGACTAACCAGAATACTCAAAACCTTCAAAATTGCTGTTCTTTCCTCTTTGAGTTGGTAAAAATTGTACATAGTTGGGCACAACTAGAAAGCCATTCCAGAATTGGCTGTATGGTATTTAGAGCTCTGGGTACCAGCAGCGGTGTGCACACACGTGCAGAGGCTTCTGTGCAGCTAAGAATGGGGCTGTGAACTCAGGTAAGTGGTGTGAGAGAGGGCAAGGAGGTGTGTTGTAAGAGCTAATGGGACAATGTAGCTGCCTTCTATATAAGCATGTTTTGTGCTGATGTTTTCCAGTTCTTGCATTCCTTACAGTCAGAGTAGGAAAAGGTGTGTGGCTGGCAAAACTGCAAGCCCAGACAAAGCACTTCTGGGTGTGGATGCTGACAGCCTATTGCCAGGTGCTTCAAATAGGCATTTATGTCAGAGATCTGAGGTCAATTCAATGATAGCCAATTTCGGGCCTGGATTAGGACGTAAATATTAATAAGAACTGTGGTATATTTCACAGTTATGTTATTGGTCTGCTGAGGATTTACCTAACTCTGTAGCAGTAGTGGTGTGGAATCTACATCTCCTCGGGACAGCCAAGAGAATTTACAAAGTGAAGCCAAAATTTGTTCACCTCTTTAATGTAACTTTGTGAGTTTCCTGAGGAGTAATCTCATTTACTGTGTACCAGTAGAGAAAAATCAGAACAGAGTAAACTCAACTGGGATACACCTGTAGTCTTTCCTGGGTTTGCCTTCCTGCTGGATGACCCTTAATCACTTTGTGCATCTGTGTGGCTTGGTTTTGCTGCCTGTGAAACAGGCATAATGCCAACGAAGATGTGCAGATCTGTGGGGAATAAAAGCTTGTACAAGTTGTCTGCACTATTTTTTATTTGTAAAAGTGCATTAAGGAAAAAGGTACAGAAAAGGAATGGAATGTCATCTGGAAGAAGATCTAGGATTAACTTAGTGATATAAAATACCTGTTGCTGGCCCCATTTGCTTTTAGAATGTCAACCATTTCAATTTTTATTGGTACATCAACCTCATAATGCCTTTTGAATCTGGCCAAGGACTGGAGTCTGGCACTTAGGCTTATGCCATTTTCACTCTCGAGTCACTCTCTGACATTTTGACCAAATATCTTCCATGTACTCTGGGCCTGCTTTTTGGGAGGAGTTTTGTTGTTGGTCTGCCTGTTTGTTTTTATTTTCTTTACGTTTAAAGTCTCTGCTGTGAGAGGCTCTTGACAATGATCTGAAGTTGTTAATGTCAGAACTGTTGTGTAGGAGGAAGTATTACATGTCAGCTTCCCAGAAGTAAGTGACACAGTGACCTCACACAGACAGTTTCTTTAAAGCAAAAGCTTTGACACTTAGTCCAAAGCCTCAACAAGAAGACCACGTGAAACGCAGAAACCCTTCTGTGTTATGCACCCCCTGGGGAAGAAGGTGAGTGCAACAACGACTCCCTCCTCTCAGGGGTGGATATTGCTACTCCTGGGAGGTGAAGCTTACCAGCCCCCTTGGAGACACTTCCATCCACTAAATCTGCCTATTTTCCACACAGATGTTCGGTTTTTAAATGCCATGCATATACAGCAGTCATTTAAAGGAAATCTCAGGAGCACTTTTTAGCAGCTGTAAATCAGCCCAATTTACAATGTCGTTGGTTCCCCAAGTGCTTTCGGCCAGCAGTGCTGACAAAAGAAGCAGTCCTGCCCTCTTCCTGCTCCCACGCTGTCCCCTCCCTTGCGCTGCTGACACAGCCATGAGGTGAAATGTGTTGGGAAATACATCCCGTTCAGATCTATCCCAGAAAAAAACCTGAATGGCTGGGGAGGAGAGAGGCCTTTGCTGCTTTTCATGATGTCACCAGCATATCCCAGGTTGAAATCCTTGTGGAAGCACCGTGTTAGTGCCATTCTCTGGTCTCTGTGCAAGCCAGGAGCTTCCCCTAGTTCTGGCCAAAAGAGAATTGTGCTGCAGCTGGAAAGTCTATCAAACGAGTTTCAAAACATTTCATTCACCCGTGGTCCTCAGTTGCTGCTTAATACACCTTTGCCATAGTCGGGAGTGCTCCATGAGCCTTGTCAACATTGCAGTGGAACAAAGGCTGGTCTCAAGACTTTGTGTTGTGTAAATAAACCTTGTGCCTAGCAGGGTGTCACTGAGTTAATGTAAAGCCTGAAAAGGGGAGGGCGTGGGAGCAGCATGCCAGCGTTAACATTCTGTTTTCTGCTCAGGATTGCAACAGCATTGCAACAGCCCAGCCTATCTGAGCTGCTGCACGTACCCTAAACATGTCTCTGCACTTGACTTTGATATGGGTGGTGATAGAGCAGTATACCTTTCTGGGAAATGGTAATGGACAGCAAGGGTTTGTTCGAAGGATATTCCAAATAAACAATAGCAGCTCTCTTCTTAGAGCACTGATGCTTTCCAGGTGGCCCACCAGGCAGCCAGAGAGAGGAAATATATGGCAACGCTCACTCGAGGGTTAAAGCTTCACGGCGAGGAGAGGGAATGCTGAAAATCCCATGAACTTTGATAGTTATGCTTATGTCTTTGAGGTAGTTCTGACTCCTTTTATTTTTTTTTTTTAATACATTTTTCTTCTCACAGGTCAGTAATCAGGGGATGGTGAGCAGGAATAACCCCCCTGGTAAAAATATGCAGGCGGTTTTGAAACAAGCAGCATTTCATATGCAAAGCTGTCTGCTGAAGTCAGTGCCCAGGGTGGTTTTTTTCAGGCCTCATGGGAAGTCCTACAAAGAGCAAGCCACCTTTCAGCAAGTGTTTTTTTTTTCCCTGTTAGATTCAGAATCCTCTGCTGAGTTTTGTTTGGTTTAGAACGATTTTTCCACAAAAGGCAACAGAACCTTTAAAAAAGAGGCTTAATAGAGCTTACTGCCTCTCTTACCCCTTTCACAGAGTTGCAGAATGTTAGGGGTTGAAAGGGACCTCCAGAGGTCGTTGGATCCAACCCCCCCTTATCTCTTTCCCTCCTCTCCAACCACTGGGAGCTCTCTAAAGTGTTGTGGTATCCTAGAGATTAAAACCAGCGTCTTTAATTCGTACTTGCCTTGCAATAGCTCTGACTTTCACTGCCCTGTCCTCCCCTCTATTGGGAGTGCATGTGTGAGCACTCCCCCTAATGCTGTTTATACGCTTGCTGTCAGGTTCAATAAGCAGTTCCTTAGCAGGGCACCTTCCCATGTGAAGGAAATGTTTCCAGTTCTTGTCTTAGCTCCTGCTTCCTCTGTGTCCAGTGTCTTGACAGAGCATAATGGAGAACAACAGGACTGAATCAGTAGCCGATAAATTAACTGCAGAACCTCACGAATCTCCTGGTGGCTCAGTGGTAGGGCAGCTGTTTAGAGGGCATTTTCTAGGTGTTCCAGTTATGTGGGTTTTACGTGGTGCCTATTTTAAGTGTAGGCATTTTATTAATAGTAGATCTGGAAAATGTTAGAACTGTAGCACACATCAGTGCACCTCTTAGGTAACACCGAAAAGAATGTGCTAATCTGTTTAAGGACTCTCTGCATAAATGGGGATATAGGCAGAGATTCAAGATAACGTGCAAATGGCAATAATTGCTCCTAAGATGAAGGAAAACTGACAAGCAGCGTGGTAGGCAGTAGAAGTTTAACTAGTTTCATGCCATAGGTACTAAATCTTACTGCTGGAGTCTCAGGTCTAGCCTGGGGACTGGCAAACCCACAGCTAACTTGTAGGACCAAGGATTTTCCCTTCATGAAGGGGTGCACACATGTAAAATTTCCCAGAGCCAAGGAAAGTGCTACAGAAGTGGGCAGATTTTCAGCTTTGAAGTCAAAGAGATACTTTCATTTTCAGTATCTCTTAGAGCTTCTTTTTGCAAGACCGGGAGCGTTAACTCTTGTGTCTGAGCCAAAATTCCAACCTAAGCAGAATGTACTCATCTAAATTTCCCTTTTGGTTTCATTTGGACAAGGTATTCTTTGGTGTAGTGTTGCTGTGTACTGTTACAGCAGTTGCTGTGCTGGGAGCTTGGGAAGGCGCCTGCCTGGAAGAGGTTACATAAAAGCTAGACCATTATAAGCTCAGAGAAACCCCTGAGTGTGATGATTAAAAAGAGAAAACAATTAGGGAAAACACATCAAAGAGTCGCAGCGAGAGTCCTAAAAGGAAAAATACTGATTATATTTGTTTTGATTTTGTCTTACACGAGGTTAAAGATGTGTGGTGTGTCCTGGGTCGCCACCCAAAGGGGTGTGTACCTAAAGACAACAGAATCAGACTCCAAGGCTTCAGTGTGGTTTATTTTGGTTGCAGGGCTGGAAAGATAAGATATAATTGTACCATATACATAGTGGTGCTATCAATCTGATAGATTGTACTGCCCAAAAACCCCTGACCACCTTGCTCACCCTCTCTGCCTTCTAATCTGTTTCTTGCAGGATAAGTCTTAGCTTTCTGACCTTTCAAGAACCTGTCAAGTTTGATTTTTTTAAAACAGTCCTAAAGATGTTTTTGTTTCTCCAGATGTTCCATTCTTCTCTCTGATGAAAGCAGTCAGTGGCTTGAAATGGGTAATATTGATTCCTGAAGCTTGTGTGCCAGTTCAGGTTCAATACATTGTGAATCTTAGGGGCTAAAAATGGTTTAGAATTCCATTCTGGGTCTAGGAATAAGATATTGATAGTCTTGTTGCTCACACTCCACCAGATTCTAATAATCTTCTTTAGAACAGTGCTAGGTTCATTTAAAAAAAATTGGTACACTTGGTCTGCCCTGGGAACCATCTTAGGAAAGGTTTGAACTAATGAAATATGCAAAGTGTGGGTTAAGGGCTCTTCTTTCATGTGGAAAGGGGAAGAAACATTGTAGTTAACCAACCAACCAATAGCAGATCCAGGAAGGGAACTGTTTATTTAGTGCTCTCACAGTGTTTCCTTTTTAATGTACCTTTTCACAGCTTTTCAGATGGGTTTAATTCATGGAAACTTGCATATTAAATGATTTTTTTCTTCTGATCTTTGTCCATCAGTTACTCTGACTTCAGCAGTTAGAGCATGTTGGTGTAGTAGATCTCAAAAAGCTAAAGGCAAATAACTGAAGAGGACTTTGGAAATGAGTGAATCTAATCCCTATAGACTTAGAATTTAGAGGAGGAGTGCATCTGAGTTTATTTTCCCATTAATATATTTAATACATATAAATTGGTGTGCCATTAAGTATGCTACAGGTTCTTGTTGATCTGGCTTGTACACATTGTGTGACTTCTTTACTTAAGCCATGCAGCCACCCTAAGAAAATCAAAGCAACAGAGTGTTTACACTGTCCTGTGGAGAATGTTGTCACTCATCTCCGGTCCATGTCCTTTTTGTGTGTAAGATAAAAAGACATCCAGTAGATGCCTGTATCTGCAAATGACAGACAGCATCTCAGGAGTTCCACTGCTCCCCTGGCTACCTCATGTCAATGATCTTTAAGGTCCCTTCCAGCCCAAACCATTCTATGATTCTGTTGTAATTTCAGGCCTTTTTTGATTTCATGTGGGAAAACTCCCTGGCAAAAGTCAGCATTATTTTCCCACATCAACAACAATAAGCATAAAAAATGCAAACATGCAGGGCATATGAGCAGACTCTCTGTGTGCCAGTTAGCTGATACATTGACTTTGCAGGTTGTGCAAAATGCCTTTGGCCTTCATAGAGCCTTCCTGAGTTTGGGTGAAAGCTGCTGAAGGAATTGTCTTGATCAGAACAAAATGCTCTAGGTGAAAGATCTGTGCAATTTCTTTTATAGCCTTTTGCTATCTTGATTTGGTGGCGTGCTGTAAAATCCACCTGTTGTCCTGGCTTGTTTGGAACTCAAGAGCAGGTGATTGACATGAGAAACAGGGTGGAGAGTGGATGTAGACAGTAAAACTTTCCTTCAGACCTTAAAGGCTAGGATATTTTTTTTCTATGTCTGGGACATCATGCATTAGGTAAATGGACTTTTTGTTCAGATCAGGAGTCTAATCTTTTTTACCTCCTAAAAGAAATATAAAGAAGTCACTCTGTTTATATCACCAGAGGACTTGGATTCCTTTAGCTTTGATCTGATCCTCACAAAACATTAGATGTCCTTGCCTTTGCCTTGCCTTTGCCTTGCCTTTGCCTTGCCTTTGCCTTGCCTTTGCCTTGCCTTTGCCTTGCCTTTGCCTTGCCTTTGCCTTGCCTTTGCCTTGCCTTTGCCTTGCCTACTCCTCTTTGATATCAAAGCTGAAAATGTGATGTTGCTTTACCACAGGCTCTATGCACTATTACAGCTATACAACAATACATCTAAAGCCTGGCAGAGTTTATAAATACATGAAACATGTAACTTAACAGTCACTTGTGCTGAGTCTTCCCTTTCCCTGTCCTACCTTTGCTACTTAGGGCACTAATGTTGCATTAATATGTGCACCAAACTGCTGCATTTATCTTCATTTTATCCTTTCAAGTCACAACAACATGCTGGAACAAAAGCCATTGTCTAGAGCAAACCTTAATTCTTCTGAGGGCATCCATCTGGATAGACTTGTGGTTAGAGAAGGGCTGGTGCTCTAAAGTATTCATTCCACTAATGGTCTCATTGATTTTTATTGACACCATGTGCAGGTTGCACAGAGTCTCAGTCTGAGTAAGAACTGCAGAATCTGTGCTGGATTCAAGAACTTCAGGCGTACGTTACACTAAGAGAAGGTTTCTATATCTGGTTTTAGGATGCTTAATCAAAAGGAGGGCTGAAGAGCTCAGAAGCAGAGAGTTGAGTCTGCAGCCAAGCACGAGGAGTACAGTTGGTAAGCACTGTTAAAAACCAGGTGCATGAGTTTGAAAATGTTGATCCAAATCACATTATTATAAGTAGCAGGGAAATGTCATGACTTACTGAGATTAAACAAAGACCTGCTTAGAATCTTGTGACTTCAGCTCATAAATGGATTTCATCACTCATTACAGCTGCATAAACAAATGCATGTGGGATATATATGCCTGGTTTGGTTTTGGAAGTTGTTTTTAAAATCCCCCCAGCGTTTTTATTTGTGTTGGGTTTGTTTTTTTCTTTTTAATTGCTCCTAATGAGCCAGAGTTCCCTAATTCTGGAGTCATGCCTCGTGTACCTGGGCAGCATAGCACAGCCATTGCTTTTAAGGGAATAGTTTCCCTGCTTCTCTCCCTTTCTGGCAGCTGAACTGCTTTGGCTGCAGGTTACTCAAAAGGAGAAATTTATAATATGAAACCTAGTGTCAAAACTTTTATTCCTTTTATGAAAGTATTCTTACCCTAGTGTTCCTTTGGAGCTCTAGAAATGTAATCCCAGCCCAACCACCAACTGGAGAGAATCTATGCCACGTCTGAGCTCATACTGAATAACCTTGTCACCTATCTAGATATTTTTCACTTGTTTAATGTAACTTTTCGTGTTGCCTGTGACCTCATTTCTCCTAATGGGCCTGTCAGGGAATCTTAGAAACATGTGCCCTGTGATTATCCTTAGGTAATTAGTACTTCCCCCGTGTTTTCTTGCCAATATGTTGCAAGTGGGATGTGGCAAGATTAACTAAAGTTTTGGTCTTCCTGTTGCAATGGTTACCTGAAGGCACTAATGATGGCACTGGGTTGTGACGTAGAGCAGACACTTGTCTGTGCATTTGAGAAGTAGTACAGATCAAAACTGTCACAGCCTTTTCCTATCTCTAGATTAAAAGTTGCTGCTTTCAGCTAAACTTATGCTGTTCAGCATCAAATGGCAGGCAGTTACCAAAGTTTAACCTCAAGTTTACCAAAGTTTCACCTCAAGATTATCAAAGTTTAACCTCAAGAAACAAAGATGGCAAAACATATGGGTGATTCTGTGAATTTCAGTATGTCATTTCATATGCAGAAGTGGGATGCTGTGTTATTCCTGGATGGGTTAGTGTCTCATCTGAATGTTACACTTTAAATTTTTTTAACCATATCTAAAGGAAAATTACTTTTCTCTCTCTCTTTTTTTTCCTCCCCCAAAGAAAAATATCTCAAGGACACTTCATTTTTGTGGCTGTCTTTGGAGGAAGCTTTAAAAATCAAATTAAACCAGATATTGATAGGGGGGAGTCACAGCCTTTTCTTTTGACTTCTGAAAACTAGAGTCAGGAAAGTAAAAAGAGCAATAACATGGGACAAGTCATTGTCAAAAGTGCTAACATGTACATCCCACACAGATGGATTTGGTTTGAAGTGGTTTAGCTTGGTTTTTCTCCCTAGAAAAATAAAACAGCTAGTAAAAAGAAATGTAACTTAAACAAATGAAACTGGAATATTTTTTTGCTTTGGTGTCAAGCAGCCTTAACTTTTAGGCAGCTGGGGAGGAGTCTTAATGATGTGTGTTCCTAAAGCTTGCTTAACCAAACTGCTGAGTAGCGTTTGAGGCTTCGAGTGTCCTGTCCCCCTTCTGTTGAGTCTTTGGAAAATCCAGCTGCTCATCGCCTGGGAAAACTTGCCCTCTTATGTAGGTAGCTGAAAAGATGCCTGACATGAGAGACTGGCATTCCGCCGCGTTGCCTCCAATGCCTTGAAATGTCACATTAAAATCAAGCACAGTTCACCCACAAACCATCTGCCTTTACAGGTCTGAAGCTCAGCTTTCAATGAGTTAAGCATCTTTGCTTCCTAATAAGGCCCATTTGAAATGTTTGAAGGCTGAAGACACCAGGGCTGTAGGAAGGGCCGGGAGTATGGCTGTGGCCAGTAGTGGGCCAGGGCTTGCTGGGGAGCCCAGGCTCGCCGCACCTTGCCGGGCTGGCTGCGCAGCCGCCAGCAGGGCGCTGGGAAATACCTGCCTGTTCTCCTTATAAGGCCAGCCAGCTGCTGCGGGAGCCCTGCTCCTGCCCCAGGCTCCCCGGCTCTGCTCAGCCGCAGCCCTAAAAAGGCAGTTCCTTGCTCCCGCTTCCCACAGCTGAGCTCCCCGGGGAGCACAGCCCTCCCAAGGCAGCGTTTCGCTTCCAAGGAGAGCCGCGCTTGGGGATTTTGCTGTTGCTTCTCAAGGAAGCCGTTGTGTTTGCAAACACTGCTGGGGTTATCTTCCCGTGCAGAGTGCGGAGTGCAGTGTCTGAGCCTGCAGACCGCCCAGCACAGGCCCGCTTCTGCATCCCTGCAGTGCCCGGTGAAGCAGCTCCGAGCCCTACTCTTGGAAGCGTATTAGGTTATGGTTTTATAATAGAAAGTGCTCGGCAGCAATACGAGCTCAAAGCAATCCCCGTCCTTTATCCTCCTTGCCCTGGCTTCCATGCCTCCGCTGCCTCTTTGCGTGTGCACAGCCTCTGTGGGGGCCCTGCTGTCTTCTCAGCTGGATGTGTTCCGAGAGGCAGAAAGGAGATTTCTGCTCGGAATTGCACTGCGGCTTCACAAAACCTTCTGCTACTGTAACTTGAGCGAGTGGTGGACAGGAAAGGTGTGTGTGGGAACTTTGTAATTAATGCCCCATGTTCTTCCTAGCAGGAGCCCAAAGCTGCTGTTCTCTTCACTTTTCAAGTGCTGAATATTTTATTAGGTATTTTTCCGTATTTAATTGAAAAATTCTGCAGGATCTGATTATTGGCTGATTTATTTCACATGCCAAATTCCAAGCTTAGTTACAGTCTGATAGATTTTTAAGGACAAGTTCTTCACTGAAGCCAGGTTTTGGAAAGGCTTCAATATGCTAATTCAGAAGGGATTTTACCTTGGGTTGGATTGGGTTTGTTTTTTGGTTCTTATTATTAAATCAACAAATCATCCCAGCCTCATCTGAAAAAATCAAGAGGACTGTTTTTCAGCTTTAAGATGTGTGAAATTCTGGCATGTGCAGTGCACAGAGTGGTCACATACTTGTTTCAGAAAGTGGCTTAAACTAATTCTTCTTCCAGGGGGCTGCTTGGGAAGAGTCCCTGGCTGGTGGCGTTCTCTGGAGCGTGCGAGACATTGGGGTGCAGCTTGTGCCGTCTGAACATCTTGTTTCCGGGCACAGCAGTTTGTCTCTTCAGAGCCACATGCTTCCTTAGTTTATCAGGCTGCTCCTGGCAATTCTGCTCAACCTTTGGACTTCGTGGCCTCTCTCAGGATGTAGCGTTGGTTCCCTAATATCTCTTCTCTTGTCTTTTGCCAAGTTTCCAGCAGGCTATGAGGCTGTGACAAGCAGGGTCACAGGTGTTGAAGGAAGTCAGCAGCTCAGACTATTGTTATTACAAAACCAGATTCCACAGTTAAAAGGGTGAAATGCTGCTGCTTCTTTTTTTTTTTTTAATGAAAATGGCATGGTGTTCTCTAGCTCGTTTTCCTTTTGTGCCAGTCCTAGGTGTGTGCCTGTGGATTTAATAGGTGGGGTTAACAGCGTTGATGGCATAGATTAGTAAAGAGACTATGCCATAAACTCATTTAATGCACATTGTTAGCTATTGTGTGTTTTCTAATGTTGTTTATGCACTGCTGGGTCCTTAAATCTGTCATAAACCATGTTAAAACAAATTACTCACATGTTTGAATTCTAGGAGAGGAGATACTGAGGAAGAGACAGAGATCAGACAGTAAGGAAAAAGGTGATTAGAGAGAAAAGTTGATCAGGCAATAAGGAAGAGGGCAATAGTAGCTCTGATATGATAAGACAAGAGATAGTGTGTCTGACAAACAGCCATGGAATTTGATAGTTCATGAGGAAAAAAGCACAGCTCTGGGTTTTGGACTCTAAAGCAAGCAGAGGAGCATTTAACACAGTCCCGGTTGGCAAGGATGCTCCTGTCTCTGCCAGACAAGGTGGGGGCCAGTCAGAAAAGATTGTGTTGGAATATGATAAATGCCACTCACTGAAGGAATTCTTGTCCTTAGCATTTTTGGCCAGCTGCTGGTAGTGGTCCCAACAGACACTGTGTGTCACGTTTTGTGACTCAGAGCTTTGGAGGATGTATGTTGTTGGGAAGACACACACATGAAGTGGTAGTGGGAGGACTGCCAGGAGGATGCTAGTTACTTTGAATTTGGAAAGTGCCCACATGTAGTTTCACAGTGAAAAACAACTTTCCTGCAAAGCATCCTCTCTCCCATACTGTGCTGTGAAAGCAGACTAAGCTGTGGAAACCAAGAGCATCTTCTCCTTCTACTAGCTGAACTAAGCTGAGTCGTAGAATCACATTTCAGAGAACAGAAACCTACCTAGCTCAGGAGATTCCACTGCTTTAGCCATACAGATAAAACAGTGAAAACTTGTGAATCTTTTGAAGGTGAACTTTAGAAAACCTGGGGCCCCTTCAATCCCAGAGGTGCTCTGAAGTCCTGCTGTCTAGTGGTTATCCTCCTGTTAGCCCTGTGTGCAGTCTAACCTCTTTGTTCGTTCTCTAATCATCAATCTCCAGTTAATTCAGTGAGACTTGTTGTGGAAAAAGGTGACTAAAGGTATCTGAATTTGCCCTTTAGCCATGTGAGGAATTGAACTGCAGTTCTGATAAGGCAGGTTAAAGCACACTCTAGAACAGAGTAACATTGTTAAGCCATGCATATGAAATGTAATCTGTGTTTGGAAATGGGACCATTATCAGGAAATGTCACTAAGAGTCTAAGGAATCTTTAACAAATAGCTTATTGCTTCCAGGGGTGGGCTCTGGAGGTAGTTTATGTAAAGCTAACATTTTAGTGGTAGTGTATTTGCTCAGTAAGCAAGCCTGCTTTCATAGTGAGAGGTTTTCAGCATAAACAGCAAGAGGTCATGTGTTCTGAGCTGTCAATGTCATTGCCACTTGTGACAATCAAACTTGGAGACTCAATAGTCAGAGCTCAGCTCACTTCTTGTTGCTTTAACATAGTATGTTGGAAATTAGAACAGAGGAGTTAGCACTGGGCAAACATTCATTGTTAATTGACTCCTGGTGGCTTGTGGATCATATTCATTGACATTTCTAAGGCTGTTATTGTTTCTTTTTCACTCATTGTAAATCCTTCTGTTTTAATACAAAGCTAAACTCTTCAATGCTTACAATAGAGATCCTAACGGCAAATGAACTAGATAAAGCCCTGAGTAACCTGGTCTGACCTCAGAGCTGACCATGCTTTGAGTAGAAGGTTGAAGTAGATGTCCTTCGGAGGCCCCTCTCAACAAGAATTACTCGATGGTCTTGTGATTTGTGATAATGATTAATGCTGGGTTTGTGCCTCCTTTGGGGGGGTGTCATATTTTGCTCCTTTTTGAGATGGTTGCCCTTCAGAAAAGGCTGTAACCCCGGGCTCTGTTACCTGCATAGCTCTAATCACTGAGTCAGTCCCACTGAAGTGAAATTTTGAGTAGGTGTCATGTTATCCTTGAAATAGGGTTACTCAAACAAGTGTGCCACTTTGAACACAAGGTAGTGCTAGTCACAGGTCCAAGTGTTCAGTTTGTGGCAGGAGCTAGACCATGTGTTTATTACCCACTTGTAACTCAGATTTAATGGAGAAGATCTGATCTGGCCTGCCAAAAACTTGACAGTGTATGATTAGGCTTTTAAAAGTATGGCTTCAAGATTTATTTGGGCTGGGAAGGAACATGCAGTATATTATCACCAGACCTGTGAGATGCCTTCTCTGTATTCTCCAGGTTGTACAATTTACATAGCAGTAGTAGTAAAATAGTGTCAGGGTGCTTAATACAACTCATAGAGCCTGAGTGTTTTTCATGGGCCTTAAGAGCAACGTAGTGGTGATACTAAAGGAGTTTACCAAAAGGAAGGTGGCATTTTCTAGGGCTTTCATCACAAGTAGGTACAGCCCAGTTTTTAAAGGTACTAACCAGCAACACCTTGACGTGCTGGGCTGTAAAGTGCAGCAGAGCAGCAGCTGTTGTGCAAGCTGTTTGATTCTTGTGGTGAGGCTGGGAACCTTAAAAATTGGGTAGGGTAGAGAGCAGGAAATGGGAGCCATTACAGCTGTCCCAAGGGAAGTGGTTCCACTCGTGAATCACAGTCCTGGGTTTGCTGTGCTGTGTGGGAGTGACATCCTGTCCCAGACGGATGTTGCCAGCTTCAGGGACCTAGCAGATCTAAATGCCACAGGGGAGAAGGAGCAGGAGGTTCTCAGCCCCACCAGCATCACTCCTCTGCAGCCTGCTGACCGTTGCTTGGGCAGCTGGGGCAGAGGAGGATCAGGACACGTCAAGCCCTGTATGCAGCATGAATTGAGTCATGTGGCCCATTGCTATGCAGATGAGCACAAGGTGGCAAGGAGTGTGGTCCTTTACTGAAGAGTTTGACCACATAGGCCTTGGGTTACCCAGTGGAGACCAAAACCTGCTAGTGTGTGAGACAGCCCAGGTTGCCAAGTCTTGCCTTTTCCTTCCCCTCTCTGAGTCACACAGCTCTGGCAGAGGCTGGAGCCTGTCTCAGTGGCACAGGACTCTCCTGCTCTGGCTCTGGCTATACTTAAGCATGTCTTAGAGGAAACCCTCTGTGCAGGCCCCTGGGCCCTCTCTTGCTGTGCCAAAGAGCTGCCACACCTCAGTTTCTTCAGGCCATCTTGTCAGGGCACCACTGGCTTACTCATAACGGATGCAGACATCAAAACCAAGCAGCCCCTCCTCTGTTCACATGCTCTGTGGCTCCTAGAGGCTTTTTCAGTGCTGGAAGGAACATGCCCCTTCCCTTTGTTCCATCTGCTCAAAAGCCTCCTGCAGGAGCTGTTTCTGTCTGCCCTGGGGAGGAGAAGGCAGACATGAGACAGATCCTGGCAGATGAGTGTTGCTCTTATGTGACCTTCCTAAGCCAAATAATGAGATGGCCATGAGACTCTATGTTGGTGGCACAAGTCTGCTGTCTGTGGTTCGAGAGACACTGGCTGATGTGGAGAAAGGACAGAGCTGGGTCTTCCACTTGTGTATCTTTCTGCACTGATTAAGTGCATCTTCTTCCATTTCTGAAGCAGAGGTGCACAGAGCTGTGTCATATCTCACTCACCAATGAACAGATGCTTTTAAAGGTTTCTGTTGTTCATAAATCATGGTGGGGAGAAACTAACATCTCAGTCCCCAAAGCTGCTTCTGGTAATGCTGTGGCTCACCAGATATCTTTCATCTCAGTCCTTATTTCTTGCCTGATCATGGAGCTGGATAGAGGTGCAGCAGCACCAATCATTTTGGGAACTTGGGCCTTGGATATAAAGTTGAGTTAATTTTTATGATATTAAGAAGCTGTTACAATGGATTTTTTTGTATCATGGGATGCCTTTGCAGCAGTAAAATCTGTCATTAAATCTTACTGGCAACTCATGAAGGGGCCTGCAGTTTTGGATGAAAGGTGGCACTTATCTAGCAACATTAGCATGGGAGTGAGAGTCTCTAGACCTGATGGGAGTGACCTAGGGCAGGTCTGCTGGACTTTTCTGGATGGATTTCAGTTTTGTCTGCTCATATGTCAAGTCAGACAGTTGTAAACTGTTTCTGTTAGAGAAATTAAGTGCTCATGTTCAAATAACTTGTGGCCTGAAACAGTGACCCCTGATAAGGACCTGAGTTTGTTAGGTCAGTGGTTAGCTTTTGAGGCATGGAACTCTGTCTGTAGGTTTTGGTATTTCATATTCCATCTGACCTGCATCTGTTGAGCTCAGTTTAGTTTGCAGAGGATAGGTGAAGTATACCATAAAGGGGCTGTAAAAGAGATTTGTTAGAGAGACAAAGGGGAAGACCTCACATAGGAAGTCTCAGGCTACATGGGAGGGGAGAAGAGATAGGTGTACCTTTGCCACAGAGGGAGGTTTAGGTGGAGGGCCACTCTAGTTCATAGAGAGCAAGCTGGTCTGAAGGAGCTGTGTGGTTCGGAAGAGAGGCGTTGCCTGGATCCTGTATGTTCCCAGAGGACCTAGTGTAACCCAGAGCATCTGGTAGAACTGTATGAAGGTGAGACAAGGTGATCTGAACACAGCTGACAAAATTCTGGGTTTGCAAGAGAAGCTTTGCCCATCTGAACTCACAATTGATCTGATCTGCTGTGTTTTCACTATCACACAACTCACCGGGATTACAGTGAGCTTATCTCCTTCTTCAGCTGGGGCTACAGGGAAAGGTGTATGAGAGTTACAGGGGAATCATTAGGGACAACTGAAGGCCCCTGGGTGAAACACTTGGACTATACACTCCAAGGGAGGAGTACTGGGAAGAGGATCCACACTGTGCACTTAGAAAAGCCAGACTGGATTGACACTTGGACTTTGTTCATTCCACAGAGGCTCACCACATGTTGTACAGTGTGGGTTCAGAAGTCAATTACAAGTTCAAATAGGTAAGGATGATCAGATCTGTTGGCTAGAGACGGTGCTCATCTCTGCTCTCACCAGCATCTCAGGAACAAGGCTTTCAGGGTGAATTCCTCACTCACCTGTAAGCTTAGGAAAGAGAAAACAGGCCACATGGTATGGCCTTAATGAAAGGAAGATGCAAAGAACCTTGCAGAGAACTGGAAAGCGTGGAAGTGATTTTAGCAGTGGATGTGTGTTATCTTCTAAAAGATGGAAGAATACTTGCCAAAATTCTGTCTGTTCTACTGGAAACAATTTATTTTAAGGACATCTGATAATAATTTCTGCTTTTTTTTTTTTAACTTTAAAAAGTATGAAGAGATTCCTCTGCTTTAGGGCAGACTGAAAGCAGCTCAACCCCCTGACTATCCCTCAGTAACTGCCGTTTCCTGAAGCACCTTGGAAGTTTGTCCTTTGGATTTCCATATATAAAACAGCCATCCCAAAGTCGTGGGAGGCTTGCACAATGCAGTGAAGCAAACTCTGCACCTAGACACTAACCCCACCAATCTTACAACTTGTTCTGTGTTTGTTATTGTATGATTTTGAAGGGACAAGTTAGTGAATTCAGGAGGTGGGGTCCCCTTGCTTGCTGCCACATTTCAGTTGTTTCTTTTTAATGTAACAGTACCCCAGTCCTGGATGGGGAATATGCATGAGGCGACAGGTGGATGCAGATGGAGCACTAGGAAATTAGGAGGTCAGTTCAGGCCACTGACACCAGGAATTGGACAAGGTCTCAGGCTAAGATTCTTAGTAAACCTTCAATTAGATATTCAAACTAATGAAAGAGAGGCTTCACCATAAAGACATCCTCTTCCTGGTGGTTTCTTGTACTCCTGGATGCCAAAGCTTGTGGTCTTAAGTGCACAGATCTGCACCAGTAGCCTTAATGGTACAGCTCAGCTGTCTGGCCCATATCACTGGAGCTTTGGAGTGCAAGCGAGCTGGATTAGCATTGCTGATTAACCTCTGCTTGTTTATAGAATCATAGAATGGTAGGGGTTGGAAGGGATCTCTGGAGATCTACTGAGTCCAACTCCCCTGCCAAAGCAGGATCACCTAGGGCAGGTCATACAGGAACACATCAGGGTGGGTTTTGAAAGTCTCCAAAGGAGACTCCACAGTCTGTGTGGGCAGTCTGTGCCTGAGCTCTGTCACCCTTACAGTAAAGAAGTTTTTCTTGATATTGAGGTGGAGCTTCCTGTGTTCCAGTTTGTACTTTTTGCCTCTCATCCTATCATAGGGCACCACTGAAAAGAGACTGGCCGCCTTCTTCTTGATATCCAACCTTCAGATATTTATCCAGATTAATAAGATCCCTTCTTATTCTTCTGCTCCAGGTCTCTCAGCCTTTTCAGTCCCAGAGAGATGTTTTAGCACCTTAATTGCTCTTACAGCCCTCCATTGGACTCTCTGCAGTAGGTCCCTGTCTCTTTTGAAGTGGGAAGCCCAGAACTGAATGCAGTCCTCCAGATGTGGTCTCATCACGAAAAGCAGAGGGAGAGAAGAACCTCCCCTGACCTGCTGGACCTGTTCTTCTTAGTGTACCTCAGGATACCGCTGGTCTTCTTGGCCACAAGGGCACATTGCTGTCCCATGGATAGCTTCTTGTGCACCAGGACTCCAGGGTCCTTCTCTGTGGAGCTGCTTTCCAGCAGGTCAACCACATACTTGTACTGGTACATGGTGGTGTTCTTCCTCAGGTGCAGGACTCCTCACTTACTCTTGATAAACCTCATTAGGTTTACCTTTGTCCAGCTCTGCAGCCTATCATCTTCCAAGGTGTTATCCTCCTGTCAGTGTAATGAGCTAGAAAAGCTTTGGCATCTCAAAAAGCAACTCATGTTTTTGTCACTGCCTTGACTGGTAGGCTCAACCCAACTTCGTGTGATTCCTGTGCAAGTAAGAGGTGTGCTCAGTTGAGCAGCTTGGAAGTTGTTTTGTCTTCCAAAAGAGTTTTTACAGCCCTTAGTTATGCACTTCAAAAATAGTTTAGATCTGGAGTCTCCTTCTCTGAAGTCATTCAAGACCTGCCTGGGTGTGTTCCTGTGTGACCTGCCCTAGGTGATCCTGCTCTGACAGAGAGATTGGACTCAATGATCTCTGGAGGACCTTTCCAACCCCTACCATTCTGTGATTGCTGCTGCAGATGAAGCAAGGTTTGAGTGCAGCTGTTGGTGTCACACACTGGTGGCACATAAAGCAGAGCTTTATTATAGTTGACTTTTAAGGATACCAGCACCTAAAGAAATTATTTCTGTCTCTCCTGCCTATTCTTTCTAACTCTTTGTAATGCTTCCAGTGACTACAATGATATAGTTAGATAGAAGAGCTGATCTCCTGAAGCCTTACCCTGGAAATGAACTCCACTAATCAACTGCTCATGACTCCAACAGATGTTTCTGGTTTCCAGACAATTAGAACCGCATGTTCTACTAGGTTTTTTCTTCTTCTTCTCATACTAGCAGCCAGTGCCCCGTTACACATGTGAGCTTCAAAAACTTGTCACATGATACCAGGAACAAATTGTTAAGCCAGTCAGCAAAGGTCAGGTTTGAAGTGGTGGTCCACTGAAGACAGCTGAGTCTTAGAAGCCAGAGGAATGGTTTAGGGAGCCACCACATTGCAGTTTTGTTGTAAATGCCAGTGCTCTATTTCAGCCTCTCATATGAAATTTGGGAATGTCAGATGAGCTCTGGTCATAAGTTTAGAGTGAATCACTTTAGGATGTGGAGATAAGGTTAAGTGATACTTGTGAGGATATGAGTATTGAAACCACAGAGAGGGGCTGAGGATTGTTTATATGATGCTGTTCTAGAAGGACTTATCTCCTGTAGCAGGTCACAGTCGCTGCATTTTCAGACATAGTAGAAATACAGATGTGAAGGATTTACTTCTGCTTTGATTTGTTTAGTCTGTTGCAACTAACTTAGCCATTGCAGGTTTTTCTAATTGATATGTGACAGTTGGATCTTTGATCAATCACTGTCTTTGCATGATTTGGGCAGAAGGAAAAGTAATGTGGGTAGAAGAGATGTCAGTCCACAAAGATGCAGTCTCCTCTGCTGCCAACAGAAGCAGAACTACTTAGTGGAAGCGAAGCACCTGTTCAGAGAGTACAGTGGAACCACTGCAAATTGTAGACACCCTTCTTTGGGATTAACACAACTCATTCACAAACCATTTTTCTGTTAACAGTGAGCAATTAACCATGAACCTTCCCCTACCCACAGCTCACCCATGCTGGATTAATTCAGGAGCCGTGGTAGAGCAGAGCTGAGCAGCCACTATCAGGAAGTTTATTGTTAGTCTGGCAGGCTCCTGACCAAATGTGGGATACCATAACCAACTTGCTGTTGCTGCTGGACTTGATTGTCACCATAAACATGAGTGCAAAGAGCAGTGTGAGCTGCAAGATGTTTCCTTAAGCGAATGGAAGAAGAGGGGAAGCAAGGGTAGAGTGGGACATTAAGTGTCTTAGGGTACCAGCTACTACAGAAATGTTTCTCTGCTGATAAAGATTTAATCAGTTTAATCAGAATATGGCCAACAATGTGTATTGGATGTCTTCCTTGTTGTTTCCAAGCTAGTGATGTGCTCTCTATATGAACACCACATTCCTTCCTTTATTTTAAAGTCAAACTCTCTCCCCCTGGTGCATTTTGCATGTGTTTGATGGAAGTTGAACTTGGGTTGAAAGCCTGGAGTGCAGAAAGATTTCTGTCTGCATAGAGCTGATACCTTCTTTTTCATGGATGAGATGGCTGGGTATGAGATTTCTTCTTTGCTTCTGCTCTCTCTGTAGAGATGAAAATTGAGAAGGCCATAAAAAATGGGTAATGGAAAGCCAATAGATGATCCTGGTTAAGAACATGTGCTTAGAGTGATGGGAGTGGGAGAAGAAGAATCATCAAAGAATCATATAAATCTAAGCCAAGGGATGACAGAACTTGTAGAAGAGCTTGATTAGAAGTGCTGAAGTTGGCTGGCAAGCCATGGAGAGAAAAGACAATATTGATTTGGAACTTTGGCAAGTGCCTTTTGAAACTGAGAGAATAATTACTTTGGTGGAACAAAGCAGCAGGAAGTGGACTTAGCAGAGTCTGGTATGAACATGAAGGAGGAGATGTTGCAGTGTTGCACATGGTGAGCTCAGCAATCTTAGAAATAAAAGGAAGTGGGAGATGGAGGACTCTTCAGTGGACAGTACTGAAAAAGGCAATGCTGGGAAAAGAATGGGTTTGGGTTCTCTCAAGTTAGCAGAAATTTAAGCAAGCATAAGCATGTGCTGTAGAGAGAAAAAAAGCATTAGGGCAGAAGAGAAGATGTAAGGATGGCTAAAAGAAAACAAGGGTGATTTGTGGATCAGTGGGGAGGCTAGAGGGGAAACAGATAAAGAGTTTCTTTCTGGGATGTGAGAGGGCCTTACTGGCAGACAAGAAGAACACATTGTGTGTTATCACTTCATCTCTTGGAAGTGATAAGCTGGGTCCAATGCAGAGAGAGGAGAGGGGACAGAAGCAAAGGGGTATTTGGGCAGCAAGGTTTGAGGGCAGCTCAAAGCTGCTGAAAAGGCTGCTAAGATCGTGAATAATATGGGTTACAGCTAAACCAGAGGTGATTTTCTAGTGTTAGAAAGGTGACAGCACAGAGAGGTATGGAAATTAGTCTCCAGAGGGAGACTTTCATCAGGAAATTTCCTCTGCTTTTGCAGAGGAGCCCAGTATGGGAAAACAAAGAAAAGGATTAATGGAGAAAAATAAAACGTGGAGAGAATCAACTTGTTGATGGAAAAGAGGGAAGATAAAAGTAGAAGGACTGAGGATGAGCAAGATGATGCTAATGTGCTAATGGGAAAGAGCAGATTCAAGATCACCATCAAGCAGTGCTGGAAGGGGCTTAGGAACAGACTGAACTAGGAAGCTCAACAGCAGAGCAGTGGAAGGTAGAAAAAGCTTTCATGGAGTTAGGTCAGGCTGTCAGGGTGGTGCTGCAGCTGCTTCCTTCTGATGTATCTGAAGGTATCTGTCAAGAGGTGACACTGATGAATAGCGATGGTATTGAGTAGGTCTTTTGGACTTAACTTCCACAGTGGTGGTCTTGCATCTGGAGATTGTGAACAATGTTCTACATTTTATAGAATTATTTTGATTGGAAGAGAACTTTAAGATGTGTGGGACTAAACCATGTCCCTTAGCACCACATCTATGAGTCTTTTAAAGACTTATAGGGATGCCACCTCCCTGGGGAACCTGCTGCTGTATTTGGTAACCCTCTCAGGGAAGAAGATAGCTTGTTACCATGTTCACCTTACCTTTGAAAGCAGATCTGGACTGTATAGAGACAAAACCTCTGAACGGTCAGTGAGTGGAATTTCAAGTGGTTTCCTAGACTGAAGGTAGCTTGGTTCCAGTAGTTCCCAGATGTACAGAGGTGAGAGTAAGGGTACGTGGTCACATTAACAGAAGCATTTCCACTCCCCGTTCTAAGGCAAGAGCAGTCAGTAAACCAAAGCCTGCTTTGCTTGTAACCCTAATTAAAGAGGTCCTGTAGATTTTTGGAGGAGTGTGAGAAATTGTTACCTTCTGCCCTGCTTCCCTGCCTTGAGACCAAGATGCTGGAGATGCTCCTTCTGCAAAGGGTTCCCAACATTGTTACATCTGCTGTAGGCTGGACTCGTAGTAATCTTGTCTGTGTCTAAAGCCCAGGACCTGGACGAGCAGATCCCCTTGCGAGGGGGATCTTGTCTGCTGGCAGCCAGCCACAGGGGCGCCTGTGGGCTCCCGGGGGATGTCTGTCCCTGGCCCCTCTCGCTGCCGCGCTCATGCTGTCGCTCACACACACACTGTGGCACCCACGGGAGTCAGCCGCTGGCTGCACGCCCGCAGAGCACACCAGGGAGGAAACGGCTGTCTCCCGAAGCCCGGGACTACTGAAACCAGATCATAATGCACAGGGTAAAAAAAAGCAAACACACACAAAAAACCCAACCAAAACCCAAACCCCCAAAAGGCAGCCCCTGCATTGTGGCGCTCGCTCGGCACCGGAGGCATCCTCGGCCCCGTGATTCACGCTGAGCTGGCCGCTCCATCCGGCAGCAGCCCTCCCAGGCAGCCACCCACTGCAACTGGGTGCCGGCGCTGCCGCTGCTGGCACCGAAGCCTGCAGCGTTTCAGGATTCTTTTGTTAGTCAGGGCACTGGCACTTCCTTTGGCATCTGGCAGTCTCCAGGAAGGCTCGTGTGTGAGCAGGAGCTGGTTCTTTTGCTTTGCTTTTTGTTATTATTTTGTTGGTTTACACGTTTGGAACTGAAAGTTTGATTCAGACTCTGCCTTGCTCTCCACTTCCTGTAGGCTGAAATCTCTGTTTTCTGATGATTAGCCAATACCAGCTGTTCTGGCACCGAAGATGTCTCAAATCAATCCTATCCTGTCTGGCTTTCCAGGAAGAGGGCTGCCCCTCCCCTCTGTCTCCACAGCCCCTGTCATCCAAGACTGAAATTTATCAGAGCTTCTGTGAGCAGGAAATTAGCTCCTTTACAACTTGTTCTCCACTGCTTCTTATTCGTTTTATTGTTTTAACATTTTCCAGAAAATAAGGTAGAAAACAAACCTGCTTCCTCTTTAGAAGAGCTGTGCTGTTAACCTGTGAAATGCTTGTTTCCCTGGCAGGCTGCTGCTTATCTGTATTGCAGAGCCACAAGATTAAAATCAGTTAAAAGTTGAACAGAGATAATGAATAAAACCACTGGAAAACACTCATCCTTTAAAATCCTGAAGATAAGGATTTCTACATATATGCATCAAAGCTGAAATGAACACGAAGGGAGGGATAGGCTCAGGAAAAATGGACTGAAGGGTGTTGCCTACAGACTTAGGAATGTGTCTGTGAGGAACTTATTTGGAGGGCCTGGGTCTTCAACATGAATTTTAAGTTGAATTGACTTTCCTGAGAAGACGAGCACCTGCTACTTCTGTGCATGTGAAACTCACCTTAGAATTGCATTCAAGTAACAGAGAAATGGTTTTTGTTTATTCTTTGCCCGACTTCTAGCCTGGACATCCCCCTGTTTTCTGTGTGTCTTTTTAACAGCAGTATTGGAAGACATTTTTTTTTTGGTATGCAGAGGGAAGACACTCTCTTAATTAGTATCAGACGTTTTTTGGTGTTGTTCAGCATTAAAAATAAACCTCTGCCTTTGCCAGAAGTAAAGTTGGCAATTGTGTGCTCCCTGCTGCAGGAAAACAATGTCTGTCTTCAGAGCTCAGAACCAAGCTTTGGCACCAAAGCGAGGCCCAGTGTCCATTGATCTCAATGGAAAACCTATTATTAGAAAGATCACTGTGACCACATCCTGCCATCATTTTGTGCTGAGAACTGCCACTGAGGTCAGCAGGAATTTTGTGCAAATATTTATGGCAGGATATGCCCCACTTCAGGGCATCCTGAGGGTTGACAAGCCCTCAGCTGAATTGTTCCTTCTTCGTGTTGATCCTATCAGCCCACTAAAATCTGACCCACCACCAATTCAAACCCCCGCCCTCTAAGGTGCTGTTGCCTGAAACTGAGTGGCTGAGTCCGTGCAATTTGAAGGCAGACGTGAGGCAAGGTTCTGGCATTGCACAATGTTCTGACTGATGATGCTGTGCCTTGGACACTGAATGGGTTGTAGCCTTCTCAAGAACTTCTCAAGAAAGCAGCGAGGAGCAAATTGGTGCTGTGATAGATAGTCCTGTGGCTTTGGCAAGTGAAAACTGTTGCTAATTGAGAAACCCAAGATTTTTGTTTCAGCAAATGCTTTGCATATGTGACTAGTGCAGCTAATTTCCTGCTTGCCAAATTCACTTCTATCAACACTTATTGGAACCACAAACTTGGAGAGCAGAGAGAATGCTCTCTCCTTTATCCTTTTGATATGGGGAATAAATGAATTCTTTTTAGCTTACTGTACATCTGTGTTTTCACTGGACAGCAGAAAACTGTGTCACTGACTCATTGTTTGATCTTGGGTAAATCATCTAATCCTGTCTATCCCAGTACCCTTGTGTGCATAAATAGTGTAATGACTCTCATCTGTCTTTACGAGCTGCTAGAACAACTTTGGTTTCTATAGTTTTAGCTTAACTGTAGTCTTTTCCACGATGTTTTATTGGAGAAGGGAGGCTCTTACCTGAGTCAAAGCCAAAAGGCTTCTTATCCCTATCTGGTACTGAAATAATCACAAGGCTTTATGATTTGTGTAAGGGACAACACTTTAACTGAAATCTTTCTAATACCTGAAGGATGAGGATTTTATAGGAACTTGAGACTGCAGAGGTGTCTCTGATCAAATGGCAATCTGGCATTTTAAACTTTAGCTGTCAGAGCCCCAGTGGGCTTTTGGAAGGTGGGGACAAACCTGTGCTGTGACCCTAAGTTATCTTCTTCTAGGCTGTGCATGGATTCCCTAAAACAGGTGAAGTGGGCACCACAATGAATTGATGCCCACCTGAAAGAGCAGTTACACTATTGTCTGCTGACATGAAGAATATATTCTGGATTAAAGGCTTAAAAATGTATAAATCTAATTAAAAGCTTAATCATTTCTCTGTGTATCAACAATTATGAGGAGAAATGAAAGCCAATGCAAGCCCAGAATAGAACCCAAAAAGATAAATGGGCCACTTCCACAATAGCAAGCCTGCAAGACATTTTCAACCTAAGACTGCACAAGACGATGCTGTGCATCATGATCTCATAGGATCATAGAATGGCTTAGGTTGGAAGGGACCGTAGAGATCATCTATTCCAACTTACCCACCTCTCAGCTAGACTTGGCTGCTCAAGTCCTCATCCAGCCTAGCTTTCAACACCCCCAGGGAGGAGACATCCACAGCCTCCCCTGGGCAGAATGTTCCAGAGTTTACCACCCTTGTACTAAAGAGCTTCTTCCTAGGGTTCAGTCTAAACCCACTCTCCCTCAGCTTAAACCAATTCCCCCTTGTCCTATTGCTAGACACTCTTATGGAAGGTCCCTCTGCAGCCTTCTTGTAGGCTCTCTTCAGGAATTGGAAGGCAGCCCTAAGGTCCCTCTCTGGAGTCTTCTCTAGGCTGAACAACCCCGGCTCCCTCAGCCTATCTTCATAGCAGAGGTGCTCCAACTCTTGGCTCATCTTTGTGGCCCTCCTCTGGACTCACTCCAACATCTCTGTGTCCTTCTTGTGCTGGAGACACCAGAACTGGATGCAGTATTGCATCCTGAGGTCCAAGACTAACATGTGGTTTATGGCCTTCTCTTCCTCCTGTAGTGATATGCTTGAAGAAAATATCACTCTACTGCTAAGACAAAATGTTTGGCTAAGAACAGAGCTTTAGGTAGAAACGAGCAACCTGTTCTAGTGGGAGGTGTCCCTGCCTATGGCAGGGGGTTGGAACTGGATAATCCTTGAGGTCCCTTCCAACCTAAACCATTCTGTGATTCTAAATGGATTAATTTCAAAGAAAATGGTCTCGTGGAAACCTCCTTCTCTCAGACATAAAGCTTCTGGAGGGAAGAGACTGCAGGATATGACGATCTGAGAGTAGAGGGGATGGATGGTGTTCTTAATAACAACACCTCTAAGGGATGTGGGAGGGGAAGGTTTGTGTTTGCTACTATACTTTTTTTCCCCTAACTTTGGTGAAAAGAGCTTCTTTTTTGCTCTACTTTTTCATATCATTGTTATCCCCATGCAAGAATAAAACTAAAAGCTAAAACCTCAACAATGGTTGTAAAAAGGAGTTCTTGTTTTCCAGCCAGTTCTGGGCCACAAAAGTTCTGTTTGTAGAGGGTTGTAGTGAGATTTCCTTTTGATCAGGAAAAATATTATCCTGATGCTGCACCTTAGTCAGATGTCTGATTCCCCCATGGAGCCTCTTGTGGAGCAGTTTGCAGCCATGGCACAGGCAGTGGAGACAGCTTTGTGGTTAATGTGCTGAATCGGGACTCGGACTCGGCTCAGTTCTGGCTTGCCCGGAGATTTCTTACTTAGTATTGGGCAATGCACTTAATCTGCCTGTGCTTCAGCTTCCTATCCTTGAGAGTTTGCCTGCATGAGGCATCAGTGAATTGCTTTAAGTACAGATGGGATACTCATTTAGTACAACCTGTTAAGCAAGCTAAACCTATTTAAGGTCAGCTTAAGCTTTTTTGGAATAGGTCTAAGCTAAAGTGAAACAGCTCATTTTCAACTCAGTGTGCATATTTACAGAAGTGCATCAGAAAATCTGGTGCCATCAAGGTAATGAAGATGAAAGGTCCATGTGCACGTGTCCTTGCAGCTAAAACACCTTGTTTTACTATCTACCTTGTTGAGAGGGACAGAAACTACCTTTTTGCCAGCTCCCTGCACAAATGATCACACAACTTGAAGGCAAACCTGCAGGTGTGAGTTTTCCAACAACTTGATTAGTTCATAGATTCATAGGATGGTTTAGGTTGGAAGGGACCTTAATGGTCATCCAGTTCCAACCCCCCTGCCATGGGCAGGGACACCTTCCACTAGATTGAGTTGCTCAAGGCCTTATCCAACCTGGCCTTGAACACCTCCAGGGAAGAGGTATTCATGACCTCACTGAGTAACCTGAAGCCTCCAGTGTCTCCCTATCTTCTCTGTAAAGATTTTTTTCCTAATCTTCAGTCTAAATCTCCCCTCCTCAAGCTGAAAGCCATTGCCTCTTGTCCTATCATTACAAGCCCTTGTAAAAAGTCCCTTCCCAGCTTTCTCATAGGTGTCCTTCAGCTACTTGAAGACTGCTCTAAGGTCTCCCCAGAGCCTTCTCTTCTTGAGGCTGAGGAGCCCCAGCTATCTCAGCCTGTCCCCATAGGGGAGGTTCTCCAGGTTTTGTGGCTTTTTCTGCGCCTGCTCCAGCAGCTCCACATCCCTCTTATGTTGGTAGCATCACAGCTGGATGCAGTGTTCCAGGTGCAGTCTCACAAGAGCAATGCAGAGGGGCAGAATCACCTCTCTTATCCTGCTGGTCACACGTTGGGCCATTGTGCTGGGGGCTTCCCCACTTGGAAAGGCTTTATGTTGATAGGTGTTTTGTAGGGAGGATGGGATACTCAGACTTCAGGAGGGGTAAAAAAACCTCATAATAAAGGTTTCTTAGAAGACTAATAGAAAGCAAAGGAAATACACAATGAGAGGAGTCTTCACATTAGTCTCCAAATTCAGTGATTCTATCCCTGCCTTTGAATGAAAATGTGCAGGTTGAGTCTGCACAAAGAACTAACTAACATCACTGAAATAAATGAAAGGGACTCTTTTAACTGCTTCCTTCTATTGTCTTGCCTTACTATCTCCTCTGCCACCAACGTTCCTTTTTTTGTTGTTGTTGGTTGGAACACCCTGGGTTTTTTTTGCCCCCCCCCCCTTTTTTTTTTATTCCCAGGAATAATAATGACAATAATAGAAAATTACTACTTTGCAAATGATTTTGGAAAGCACATACAGAAATCTTTAGGAGTGAAAATAGCTGCAATGAATGATAGTTGCTACTAGCAATGGAAATGTTTGGCTTGAAATATTAGGGGAAAAAGAAATTCATGACAGAGATGCTGGAATTTCATCTGGATAGATATAGGCATGGACTAAGTGCATGATCTTCTCAGGCAGTGGAAGGGTAGAGGGTAGATTGTGAATACCCTGAAGCCCTGACCTGTCTTTGTAAAGTTCTCCCTACCACAGGCACCAAATGTACTTTACTGCAACTCAAGCACTCCAAATGAAGAAGGAGAGAGAAATTAGTCTGAACAGGAAGCTTCAAATATTCTAAGACTAATTGAGTTTAGATAATTAAGGGGGGTTAGAGCAGTAATTCAGAGGAGAATGGGAGGGGAGGACAGTTTAATTGAGATTGCCTGTCCATCTGTGAATTCTCCATGCAGCCTTCTGTGACATATCCCAGTTGTCATTCATTCTGACCTAAAGGAGTTGATGTCATTTGTATTGACTTTATTAGTTAACAACACTGCAGGCTTCCTTTTGCCTTTCGTGGCTTTTCCTGCCCTGCCTCTGTTGCAGTGTGTGTGTGGCAGTTGTCTGTACTTTCCCTGACTGGAGGAAGTGCTGTGCCCTGCCACATCTGCCCTTTCAAGATCTCATGGGATGCTGTAGAGCCACACCAGGAGTTGAAGTGCTGAGGATCAATGTTTGTGTGTTGTTTTGTAGTTCAGTAAAGGCCATTCCATCCATATCAAAGCTGTCTTTGTCTCTGCTACAGCAAGGCAGCCAAAACAGGAATCAAAATCCAAACCTCTGCTGCTAGGAGCAAGTTGATGGTGATGATAAGCTTGGCTGCCTCAGTAGTTAACTTGCCAAGTTACCAAGTTAGTCATAACTTGCCAAGGGAAAAGGTTTCAAATAGCTTCACACTGACCACTACTGAGAAGACAACTTACTTAAAGGATTTCATGGTATGTTCTGCACCTTGGGATCAAATGTGCCTATGCTAGCTGCAGTGCAGCCACATGGATCCCTTCCTGCTCTGCAATAGCCTGTGCAGATGCAGCTGGTTGATGCCTTACAGCTCAAGCTTGCCTTCTGTCTTCAATGGGGATGAGCATGACAGAGAGACACCTCAGTGTGGCACTGCTGGCATATGAGGTTTGGAAACAAGAGGTAGGAAGCAGATGAGCGAGGCCATTCTGCGGTACAGGAGATGTGCCAGTTGTTGGAGATGGCATTGAAGAACTCAGGGACATTGATACAGCTGCTGTCTGACAGCATGGGCAAATGCAGAGTGCTGCAAGAGTCTTGTTGATCTCTGAGTTTTGATTTGGTATTGAATACATGAGAAATACGATGGTAGAGCTGTGTCCTGCTCAACCCTCCCTCCCTTAGGTTGTGTTTACCCGCAGGTGAGTGGCCTGAGTTCCTATTTCATGCTGAGTGGTACCCACAGACACTCCAGAGATTTGAACAGGGCTGGCCCAGCACCGTGCCAAATGTAATCGAGATCAAAATGCTGCTGCAACTGCAGCAGATCACGTTTCTTAATTTAGAAAGAAGCCAGCAGAACCTGAGAGGAGTGACCATGAAACCTCTACAAGCATGGACACAAAATGTCCTTCTTCTGCAGTGTTTGTAAGTGCAATCAACTTGACTTGGGCTCTGCAGGCTGTTCTTTCAAAATAAGACCCTCTGAAATTAGTCAAGGCTTCTGGAAGTTGGACTGTCTGGGGTTTTCTTCTTATCTTCTCCTGCTTTCACAGGCATTGCAGTGGAGGAGTTTCAGTGAAGCTTGAGGGGCCCTTTTCTGACAGACCATCCTGATTGCCCTGGGAGTCTGCTCATCAAAAACCATAGAACCATGGAATCAGCCAGGTTGCAAGAGACCTCTGAGATCATCCAGTCCAATCTATCATGCAGCCCTAGCCAATCAACTAGACCATGGCACTAAGTGCCTCAGACAGGCTTTGCTTGAGCACTTCCAGGGATGGCAACTCCACCACCTCCCTGGGCAGCCCATTACAATGCCAGTCACTCTCTCTGGGAAGCACTTTCTCCTAACATCCAGCCTAGACCTCCCCTGGCAGAACTCCAGACTGTGTCCCCTTGTTCTGTTGCTGGGTGCCTGGCAGCAGAGCCCAACCCCACCTGGCTACAGCCTCCCTGCAGGAAGCTGTAGACAGCAGTGAGCTCTGCCCTGAGCCTCCTCTTCTGCAGGCTGCACACCCCCAGCTCCCTCAGCCTTTCCTCACAGGGCTGTGCTCCAGGCCCCTCCCCAGCCTTGCTGCCCTTCTCCAAACACCTTCCAGCACCTCAACATCTCTGTTGAATGGAGGAGCCCAGAACTGGACACATCACTCAAGGTGTGGCCTGAGCAGTGCTGAGCACAGGGGCAGAAGAACCTCCCTTGTCCTGCTGGCCACACTGCTCCTGAGCCAGCCCAGGATGCCATTGGCTCTGCTGCCCACCTGGGCACACTGCTGGCTCATGAAGAAGCAAACTCTAGCATGTTTTCATGGGGAGAGCCAGGCAAAGGCTGTGTGCTAACCTGCTGCCATCAGGTGTTTTGCTAGTGATTGTCACTGTTACTACCCCTCTGGGGCTGTTTGGATATGCGAAAGTAGAGTAAATAATCAAGGAGGATGTTCCTAGCTGCTAATTTGCAGTGGGATTTGATCCCGGTCCAAGATTTAACACTTCCTTTCTCTGCCAACCGCATCCTAAAAATAACATATTTTCAGGATGTTGGAGACCACTGGAAACCTGTGGTATTTGGCACTTGAACATTGCCTTTCGTCTGGAGAGCTCAAAGCAAAATGTTAGAGGCTCACCACATCTCCTTGGAACTGGGAGACATTGAGCCATTTTTGGAATTTTTGGGGGATGTAGGTAAACAGGAGGCAAAGTCTTAAATGGCTTTAAAAGGTCTGAATTCAGTTGTTGAGTGACACCTGCTTAAAAAGGATCTTTACCTTGGCAGTCTCATGGGTCTTCTGTCTGTGGCTTCGTGGGGCCAGGAGAGAGGCATGTGGTGCAAGTAATGGGGGTGCAGCAACTGAGAGGAGAGTTTCTTCTGTCGAAAGGTTACAGCTCCCAGTGAAGTTTGGGGGCAAGTTAACTCATTTAGTGTTAGCTTTGGAGATTGTTTTTTCCTCCTAGCTAAGCAGGGCTTTAGACTGCCTCCAGTAATCAGAAGTCTGATTACTGCTGGCATAGGGAATGTATTTTTGAGAGAGGCCTTTCTTCTCATTTGGTTTTTGTTTGTTTGTTTTTTCTTTTCCTTCCCTGCATTTTTCTCTTTGGTCTTTACTTTGTCATTACTGACATGGAGATGGTGGAAACAACTAAACAAAATGCAAGCATCATCTAAACAAAATGCAAGCATCATCTGACTGGAAGAAGAGCAGAAGCTTAGGTCTGTTTGTGTAGCTCAGCTGCAATGTCACCTCGAGTCAAGAGGGTTTCCCCCCCTGTTCTGGAAGCTGCCTGATCTGCCTGGAGTCTGATGTGTCAGGCCTTGGGAAAACAGCTGCTTGCTCTCTGATGGGAAAACAGCACATAGGTGGTGGGCTTCAGCCAAAAGTCCAGTGAAAGAGCTTCAATACTAATCTGAAAGGCAGGCTGAGAGCAAGACAGAAGTTCCCCAAGGAAATGGGATTTACTTGGATTCTCTGTCTGAGCAGTCAAGTGCTTCTCTTCCAAGGCTGAGAGCAGCAGCAGACCCTCTTCACTCCGAGCTGAAGCACAGCTAAAGATTTCTCGTGTTTGGTAGTTGTGATTGCTGTGCTCATTTTGATAATCTGCTTAAGTCTCTCAAAGCATCTGTAATTCAGTCAAATTGGCAGAGGGAGCAGCTTGCCTGGAAAACAGCCTTGCCATTCATTCCACGGTGGTGTGTATGTGGTGGTCATCAAGGCCATGTGCAGTGGCTGAGAGCAAGGCAGGCTCTGCTGGGCATCGCTGTCTCTAGCAGCTCACACCTCACTCCGCGTTCCTGCTGTGCCACCTCTCACAAACGGGAGGTGGATCAGGCCTTGCATTGCCACACATCCTGGGGTGTTTTCATTGCTGGGAAGGGGGTGTCCTTACTCTTTGATGTTGGTGATGTGATGGCGTGGAGATAACTAGGAGAGCCTCCTTCCTGTGAAGAAGCGTGGAATTGTTTCTTTGACACAAAGAATGAAGTCACCTGCCTGATGAGAGCTTGAAATGTTAGGGAGCTCTCAAAACTGCCCACAACTGTTTGATCTGCCAAATCTCAGGGAAGTTTTCATTTCCACCCTGCTTGGGGAGGCTGGTTTTGTTTTCTTTGAGTGGGGTGGCTGTACTGTATTGTCTACCTGACTCGGCACTAAACCAATGTGTGAGCTTCTGCTTGCCTCATCTTGCCCCATCTTGACAGGAGTGAAGGAGTGCAGGTGGATCATATATACTTCTCCCCCAGTATTGATGATAAGGTACAAGTACTAAGTCTGGGCAGAGATATTTCATGCCTGACTCTTGCATCATGCTTAGTGACCTTCAGCCTCTTGCTTGTGTGGAGACTGTGGGGACCTTTTGATTTACAGCACTGCTCTTTAAGTGCTTGTACACCTTGGCAAGGGCCAAATTACTATTTCAGTTCAAGTCTGTGGGTGATGAGTGAAGAGACACATTTTGCACTCGTGTCACACTGCTGAGAGATTTATTTAGTTTTGAATGTTACAGATTTCATTTGAAGTTTAAAAAAAAAGGCACTTTTTTTTTTTGCCTGAAGATGAAAAAGCCTTGATGAAACATTTCTGTACTTCTTACTTTACTTCTCACTCCTCAGAGGTTGCTTACTCAAGGAATCTCTATTGCAGTTTTTCCTCCAACTTCTGATTGTTCTGGGCCTTTCTCTCCATATTAGTCATTTCTGGCTCTTGCTTGGGTTTCTTCCAGTACCCTTCTCTTCATCTCCACTAGAAAAGAAAAATCTTTCCTTTGCATCTTGTCTCTCTTTTCCCTTGGCAGTAGACAAAAGGGAGGCACTGCTTGTGGAAGAGTAACCACTTTCAGACCTGTGAACACAAAGTGAGGCTGAGAGAATCAGATGCGCTCCAGCTCAGGGGATGCTGTGCCTGGTGTCGAGATGGAGAGATAATAGATGTTTGGAGGATTCCTGCAGTGCTTCTGGGCTGGAGGAGCAGAAATGAAAGAGAAGACAGCTGTGAGGGGTGCAGATACTCATTCCCCGTCTCTCTGTCTACACTCTCTGGCCTTCTGGGCCGAGCAAGCAGGTGCCTGTCGGCTGCATTGCAGTGGGTATTGCACAAGAAGCTGTAGGCTGGTGGAAAGACTCCAGGGAGCCAGCTTCAGCCTACGGACAGTAGGTTTGACTCCCTTAGTCTAGACACTCTCACAGAGATTACGTCAAGAATAATTTGTCAGTCTCTATTTTGTTTTCCAGTGGCATGGGCAGTATTTACTAGTGCTGAGGTTCTCCTCTTTCATAGTCTATCATACAAGAGCAGCTGGACCACAGTTCCTGTGGCCTTTACAATAGTATCAGTGATCCTAATGCATAGGAGAATGAAAGGTATAGAATGTACCTAGGCAGGCACATCCCAGTGAGAGGCAGGGACATCCTGTATGTGGTTCAGAATCTCCACTTCCAGCTGATGGTCCAAGACCCTCAGATATTTTAATGAGATTGGCAGATACTCAAACATGTCACTCAGGTTTGGGAGTAAGTTCTGAGGATCCATCACTGTCGCATTAGGAAAAGATTCCTTCAGCCTCAAAGCCACTGATGAAATGAGTATCACAAGTCCAGTTTTTACACCATAACCCTACCACTTTCAGGTACAGTCTCTGAGCAAAGTGACAATCCCTGGGGAATGGAAATGCAGCCCAACTTCAAACATTGCTTAAGTTGCCTTGCATAACAGGGCACTGTCTCTGCGTTTGCTGTGGAGTTAATGAACAGAAGACTGAGCTGCTTTTTGCAGAAGCTTTTCAACTAAACTTCTGATCTCATTCACTCTCTGACATAGTTTTCTTCTTGCTGTGGACTGGAGAGGAGGTCTGAATTAGGTGGAATAAAACTGTAAAATAAAGCTATGCGTGTAACCTCCTTTTTATTTCCTCCCTTATTTTCATGACTAGGATTAGAAGTTAAGTGCTGGTGTTTTACACCCAAACTTCTGGACTTTGTTCCTTCCAAGGATGTTATGTCAAGTCTCTATGACACAGAGAAAGGGCACTGAGTATGTACTGAAGTTCTGATATGAAATGGCCCAAGTCTACAAAATATGAACTGCTTAGAGTGTGTTTACTGAAGTGCTTATCTTATAATATGCATCAGGATAATACAAGCTTTGCAAGACATGTCTTGTAATGTTTTGGATCCTCCCCTCAAATGACTTTAAGAGCATTAAACTGTGCAACTTAGTTGTCAGGTAGAGGAGAAACCCATGGAAAAAGAAATCTTTAACTCAAAACAAGAATCAAGGAACTCTCTCAAACGCAGAGGATCAATGTTGTTTTATTATTAAACCACTGTGCTGTTGTTTCCATGGAAACAAAGAAACAAATATTTGGAGCTGTGTCACACCTTCCACCAAAATTCCAGTTAAGAATGTTTTGGAAAGGGTTTCTGTCAATGACAGCCCTCCTGTTCTCTGAATGACTGCTTTGTTCAGCCTCCTGGACTCCTGCAGAAGCAACAAGGTGAAGCTCTGCACTCACCCTCACCAACATTACTTGCCTTTACAATTCTTTAAGAGGAATTAATTGTAGCAGGAGGTCTTTGTCTGGCACAAATAAGTTTGAGTCTGCAACAGTGACCCAGATGAAATGTGTGGCAGCAGCAACATTTAGTGGTTTGCTTTTGGTTTGGGTGGAGTTTTTTAGTCCATGATTTTCTACAGATCAGTCTTAACAACACATGAATTATTTCGCCTTGAACCCAGAGTCATCTGTTCAGAAGTGGAAGACAAAAACTCTGTGAAATGCAACAGATATCTTGGCTAAAATAATGTTTTCTTTACTAAGGTAATAAGATCCATCTCCTCATTACCAGTGGGAAGAGATCTTTCCATACTGCCAGATATCTTTTACCTGAGGCACCCCATCTGTTTATATTTGCAGGTTGGGGTGAGAGGAGGAAATCTGATCAAACTTAGCAGGTGCATCTCTCTCTTCTCTTTGTCTGTGCACTTGCTTTCACCTGCAGATCATCCATCACCTTTTAACTACTTTAACCACAAAGTTTCCTTGATACTTTGTTTTCCAAGCAGAGAGTTTAGTCCAAACAAGGAGTAGTAAAATACATTGACTCTGGTTTTCAGTGTTGGATCTTTTTAGTGACTATAAGGTCAAAACTGACATTAAATATCTCACCACTGGGACAAGCATCATACTTCTCATTTCCAGCATGGAAAATAGTTGGCAATGTCTCATTAAGTGCAAGCCCATTTTGCAACCTTTCTCTTGCTGGAAGCACTAATCACCTTTTTGGTGTCTACCCACATATCTATTTTCGCACAGTTCATAGAAGTTTAATATCTCAGAGATCTCTTCTGCACTGTGAAACATCTTTGTAAACTGCTGGTTGGTTCAAAAGTTATTAAAGAAGGGAGGAGGAAAGGATATTTTTGTAGATATTTATGTGGTTTTCTGATGTGTGAAGAGACAGCATAATGAATATGACTCTGGCAAACTGCACTCCTCTTCTGAATTAGAGTTCAGTGTCCTCTGTTTGCTCCATGTAATACCACTTGTACAAGGATGCTGAAGCCTTCCAAATGTGAAGTGAAAGAAATCTTGGTGTCTAAACTTTCTAAATTGTAGTGGAAGTTTTCTCATGTTTCCATCTCAAATGAATGATGACGCTCTAGTCTCAAAACTGCTCAAAATGATGACCAGCTCTAAAAATCATCCTTTTCCAATTACTGGCAGGCTAGAACATGGGAAAACCTTCCTTGGCTGTGGGGTGAATGAAGTGTTCTGAGGCCTTTGATGGAACACACACTGTAACACCTCTCAGTGTTATCAAATAGTCAGTCAGGAACCCTGGCCATATGCTGTTTGAACTGAAGTCAGAGAGCATGTTCGTGGTCACTGGAATATAAAGTGATGAGAGGAACATACTGAAGTGAGGGGCTAGGCAGTAGTGCTTTTTATTGGTAAAACCCTGCCTAAGAGAATTAGTGTAGAGCAGAAGTCTTTTGCCCAAGCTATTGGTTATCTTTGTATCATGGCTGAGCACATTTCCTGCCTCACAGGAGTATGTAATTCAAGAGGTGTCCCTGTGAAAGAGAGCAGCAGCTTTTGTTCTCCAAACGCAGTGTTGTCATGATTGAGGCCACATGTTCCCTTATGGCCCCTAATCAGTTTGAGGCTGATTCCTATTTAGTTCCTTTCAACTACTGTTATTCCAGCTTTATGCTATTGTAAATTCACTCCTCCTCATCCAGTGATGCTGGAGTGACTCTCTGGTGTGTCAGGCTCTAGGTTTATAGACACTGATATTCTTCTAATGTACTTTTGCTGCATTATGCTGGGGAGTATTTTTCTACATAATGATTCACAGTAACTATGCCTCAGGCAGTGGTTTGAGCAAGGAGGTTACACAGCAAAGCTACAACACTTGAAAAGATCAGTTTGGGGTTTAAAAAGATGTGTGAGAAGCAGAGGGGTGTTCCTGGGCTCACCATGGTCTATGCAATCATAGAATCATAGAATAAGTCATGTCCAACTTATCACCCAGCCCTATCCAATCAACCAGACCATGGCACTAAGTGCCCCAGCCAGGCTTGGATTCAACACCTCCAGGGATATTGACTCCACCACCTCCCTGGGCAGCCCATTCCAATGCCAATCACTCTCTCTGCCAACAATTTCCTTCTGACATTGAGCCTAGACCTCCCCTGGCACAGCTTGAGACTGTGTCCTCTTGTTCTGTTGCTGGTTGCATGGGAGAAGAGACCAACCCCACCTGGCTACAGCCTCCCTTCAGGCTCCCCTGAGCCTCCTCTTCTGCAGGCTGCACACCCCCAGCTCCCTCAGCCTCTCCTCACAGGGCTGTGCTCCAGGCCCCTCACCAGCCTTGCTACCCTTTTCTGAACACATTCCAGCACCTCAACATATCTCTTGAATTGAGGAGCCCAGCACTGGACACAGCACTCAAGGGGTGGCCTGAGCAGTGCTGAGCACAGGGGCACAAGAACCTCCCTTGTCCTGCTGGCTACACTCTTCCTGATCCAGCCCAGGATGCCATTGGCTCTGCTGCCCACCTGGGCACACTGCTGCCTTATGTTCAGGTACTATCTGCCAGCACCCCCAGGGCCCTCTCTGCCTGGCTGCTCTCAGCCACTCTGTCCCCAGCCTGTAGTGCTGCTTGGGATTGTTGTGGCCAAAGTGTAGAACCCTGCACTTGGCCTTGTTCAGTCTCATCCCCTTGGCCTCTGCCCACCCATCCAGCCTGGCCAGGTCCCTCTGCAGGGCTCTGCTACCCTCCAACAGCTCCACAGCTGCTCCTAGCTTGGTGTCATCTGCAAACTTACTGATGCTGGACTCAATCTCCCAGTCCAGATCATCAGTAAAGATATTGACCAGGACTGTGGCCAGCACTGATCCCTGGGGCACACCACCAGTGCCAGCTGCCAACTGGATGTGGCACCACTCACCACCACTCTCTGGGCCCAGCCCTCCAGCCAGTTCTTGCCCCATATCAGAGTGAATCTGTCCAAGCCAGGAGCTGCCAGCTGTGCCAGGAGTTTGTTGTAACAGACAGTGTCAAAGGCCTTGCTGAAGAATCTGAACGTGTTGCAGAGTGGTGAAAGATAGCTCATCACCTTGCAGAGGGCCATTGTGAAAACTCTTGTCTTCTACATGAAGCTCCTGCTGCAGTTGTGAAGTGAGGGCTTATGGATGTTTGAGGAGTCACAACCCAGGTTATCAGGGTGGTTGTGCATTAATATTTTATACTTACAGCTTATTTTCCAGGACTGTAATTTCACTACAAAATGCAATTGTTCCTGCTCCCAGTTAGTGCCAAATTTACTTTGATAGTGGATGATATTTTCTTTGTTGTGAGTACATTCTTGTTTCATCCAATGTTGATGATTAGATAGGTGAAATCTTTTAAAGTCCCCCAAACCAATGAATCTAAACCCAGAGTGTAGGAAAGCTGACTTCTAGTCCTTTTCCTCCAAAGAGACTTGAACCTCTTTCTCTAGCTTCCAGGAATGGTCTTAATCGTTACATGTTAGGATGGGGTTTTTGTTTTGTAGAGAGAACATTTTGTTTTCTGGATCACTCACTGAAGCTGGTCTCCTGCCCTCAAGTTGTGTGTCAAGTCCACAGGGCTGCTGATTTATAGGTCAGGCTTGATGCTTTCTGAGGTTCTTCAAGGAAAGGAGGAGTACAAGTAGAAGGTGCTTACTGGGGCCATAGCCCTGAGTACGGTCTACTGCCCGGTGAGGAATCTGGTCCAAGTGTGTTTTTGGCTATACTTTGATTAAGGCACAAGGAGCCAGTGTCAGTTGTTTGTTCCACAGAATTTAGAAGATGAGTTTGTCTGCCAAGCAGTTTTCCCCCAAGTCTTCGTAGTACCGACACGAACTGAACTAATGCACTCAGCAACTGCTGTGGCTAAACCCAGCAGGACTGCATCCCAGCCAGTGCATTTGTGCTTAAACCAGTGAACTAATGATCAAATCCACAGCTTCTAATTGCAGCCAGTCCGTGGTGTTGTAAACATGATGCAGATGGCCTTGCTGCCCTATTAGCTTCCAGTCCAAGAAAAAGAAAATCAAATTTGCTGGTTGCTGAGCCCTGGATGTGTAAGTCGCAGCCTGACCTCGTTACTGTCTGTTTGTTGACTGAAGGAAGGCACTAGAACTTCCCTCCTTGCACTTTCACTCTTCTTTCTGTTAGTGTGCTCCTTGATGTTGGCTGCAGAATTTGCAGAACTGAAACATGTCATTGGTAGGAAAACACAGAGTTGCTATGGAGTAGTAAAAACTGATTATTCCTCCTCTAGCCTGAGTTACTCCCTTAGCAACAGTCCCCAGCTACATCTGCTGAGCCTGTGGAGTCATTTGCCCGTTAAAAATGTCAGAGTATGTTGATTCTCTCATGACTGCTCATAGTATCTTCATTACTTGATTTTGTTGGAGACCAAATTTGTCCCAGCTGATGCTTTTCTTTGACTGATCCAATTGAGTAATTATGTACGTGCTTGAATACCATAACCTGAGTAGTATGACTAACTGGAGTATGATTCCTCTGCTGCTGAAGAGATTGTGGATGTTTAGGTGGGTTGGGACTGTTATGAGCCACTTCATACTTTAACATGAGTTTTGTAGCATGGCCAGCTATATACTTTTGGGTTTTTTAAGTGTATTTTTGACAAATAAAAGATACCTTTAATAAGTTTTGAAAATAGAAGAACTTTGTTCAGTAGCAGGAGAGTTCCTCTCTGTCCAGTCCTAAGGTGTTCAGATGTGCTTGCAGTTTTTATCTGGTTTTCTGTGATGGAATCGTAGAATCATAGAATCAATCAGGGTTGGAAGGGACCACAAGGATCAGCCAGTTCCAACCCCCCTGCCATGCCCAGGGACACCCTACCCTAGAGCAGGCTGGACAGAGACTCATCCAGTCTGGCCTTAAATACCACCAGGGATGGGGCCTCAACCACCTCCTTGGGCAACCCATTCCAGCCTCTCACCACTCTCATGGTGAAGAACTTCTTCCTCATGTCCAGTCTGAATCTCCCCACCCCCAGCTTCTGTCACTCTCTGAGAGCCTCCTTTGCTTTTTTGTAGGCCCCCTTCAGATCCCAGAAGGCCACAAGAAGGTCGTCTGGGAGCCTCTTCTTCTGCTGACTGAACAGCCCCAACTCTTTCAGTCTGTCCTCACAGCAAAGCTACTGCAGCCCTCTGAGCATCCTCGTGACCCTTCTTGGGACACACTCTGGCATCTCCACATCCCTCTTGTACTGGGGGTTCAGAACTGGATGCAGTACTCCAGGTGGGTGCATATTACTTTGGCATGAACCCTAAACAGGGTTTAGATTTACTCCAGTTAAGAATCAAGCTTTTTCCTCTGAAATAAGTAGTGATTTAAATCTATGATCAGCCTGCAGTGAGGTCTGGGAGACAACACATTTTTTGGCTGGACAAGTCCCTGCCTATAGTCCATCTTTTCTCAGTTGTGTTCCAGTGGTACTGTTTTTTTTTCCCAGAGCAAGTAGGAGTGAGGAGAAGTGATGTTCAGAGGGAACACTGGGATCTCTGCAGCTCAGAGCAGCAGGCCACCTACAGAGGGGTCAAGACAGCTGTAGGAGTGTGAGGAAGACAACAGAAAATAAGCTGTAATGATTGTAGTGAAATATCTCCCCACAAAATGCAAAATGCTTTGAGACCTTGAAAGTCTGCTTTGGTTTTGTGTTTATGCAGCATCTGGAATGCCAGAGCCCTGATCTCTGAGGGAGGGTACTGGGTGCTGCTGTGATAGAAAAAGTGAAAAATAGTGAGAAAACCACTCCTGGGACCAAACCTGAGCTTCTCTGTAGTAATGAGATTGCAAAGAGACAGGAATCTAAGAAGGTGTTTGACAGTCTGTCATTGTGACCAGTGAAACCTTCAAGGTCCAGTTAAAGCCTCATAAAGAGTAATTCGGTGATGTTTGCATATGTAAAATAAAATGCTTTCATAGCTCAGCTTTATGGGCATGTATGGCCTCTAAGAACTCTGCAAACATTCATGTTGCTTTATGAATGTCATGAACTCCAAATTATTTAGCAGATTTTGCACCCCCTCCCCTCCTCCTTTTTTTTTCTTTCCCTCTGCAGACTTTCACTGTTGCTTACAGCCCAAACCACAAATAAAGCATTAAAATTATTGATGTGAGCTAAGCAGGAGGGCTCTGGCCAAAAATAGCAGTATTCACTCAGGCTCTTTCTCTGTAGCTCTGGAAAAATTATTCCCAGGCTACAGCAAAGATCACATTTTTTCCTTTCTTCACTAATAGCAAAAATATTACCTTTCAAGTGGGCTGTTATGCCTGCAGCTGAGGGATAAGCAGGTTGGACGAAGTTTAAGGTAGCTAAATGAGCAGGGCTTGCCGATCCAGCCTCCTGCTAATCCAGTGAATGATTTATGATGCTTTTCTCTCCTGGTGCCTTCCCACCCCCTATTTTTGCCTTCAAGAGAATGGCAACATGAGGCAAATGGGCAAATGAAACTTCATTTTTGACCTAACTGAGCTCTAGGAGCACTGTTCTTTTTTTTTTTTCCACTTTAATGGGAGCAGTTTGAGTCCATGATTTGGTTTGCAGAGACTGTGTTTGGACAGATGTTCACAGACCTGCCTTAGAATAGGATAGAACAGAACGGAATGGAATGGAATAGAATAGAATCAACCAGTCTGGAAGAGACCTCCAAGATCATCCAGTCCAACTTATCACCACCTTGAGATGACCAAACAGAGTTTTAACCACAGAAAATACATGGGAAATCTGGAAAGAGTACAGGCATGCACATGTGGGACTTATGTTGTATGTCTGCATCCTCTCAGAGAGATGCAGTCCACTGGCAATGATGGGAGGACAGTTTATTCTTGGGTAGGAATACCATGTGTGGTACTCTCTTAAAGTCAGAATCCCGGATTTGAGAGACATCTTCTCCCATATCAGCAGTACCATACAGGAGGACTACTGTGGGTTGGTCCCTAAGTGTACAGAGGACTGTGCATCACATGCTGAGTGGAGTCAGCCCAAACTTACTCCCAAGTTTTATAGGCAACCTTGCTGTGCCTAGGGCTTGTCAGATGTTTCAGAGTCACTTCATGCAGGAGCTGGTATGTCTTAACTTCCATGGGGTTCTTCTAGATAGACATGACATGTCACATACATGAATACAGCGGTCTTGACAGCAGAGCTCTGGGAGAGCTGTGTGAGCAGCCTTTGAGTGTGAGGCCCATCTCCCACACTGCTTTTCTGCCTGCCTCCTTCAAGAGCGTACGGCACCCTTGCTGACCAGTCCCTTAGTTTGTGACACTCAGTAGGTGTCTGATTGGAAGGAGCTGAGCTAGCACTTGGCATACACAGAGTTTCAAGCCTCCAGAAGTGAAGTAGCTGTTTTATGGGGCTCAAACTACAGCCCTGGGAGCTGTAGCAAACTTACATGGTCCCAGGCTGAGTCAATACCAGTGGCAGGAGGAGCCCACCAATGCTGGTGTGGGAGGGACAGGAGACTTTGGAAGGCAGGTGAAATTTACAGAGAAATAGAAGTGATCCAGTAGAGTGCTGAGAAAGAAGGTGAGACAAGCAAAGGAGAAGGTTCTATAAAGAAACAAATAATCCTGAGGTGAAATTGCTGAAAGGAGTGAGAGGCACAGAATTGATACTGTCCCTTACACTAAGTTGCCTCTGATGCATTCAACTCTAATTACTAAGAAAATTGGCTGTTGTTCTTCCTTGTGTGCTAAGCACTTCTGCTTTCTCCACTGAGATCAAGGACAGCACAAGAATGGAGGTGATTTGTTAGCTGGTGCTCCAAGTGCTTTAGAAAACTGGAGAGCAAGTTTTGGAGCTGGGCTTTCTTGCCACCAACACCTAGGTTTGTCTTTTGGCAGGTCTGTAACAGCCTCATTGCTTGTAGTAAGATCATAGAATCATATAATCCTTTGGGTTGGAGTAAGCAGGAATCTCGCCAAGTACACAACACCAAGGTTGTGCAGACCTTGAATGTCTCCAGGGATGTGGCCTCCAGCACCTCTCTGGGCAACCTGTTTCAGTATTCCACCACCCTCAGTGTAAAGAACTTCTTCCCAATATCCAGTCTAAAGATGAGTACAGCTATTTCTTATCTTCTCAAGATGATTTGAGAGAGTACATTTATTTATGTGAGAAGATAGGTTTTTGCCATCTCAGAGCAGCATCAGTACAAGGAGTGATCATTGCCAGTTTTAAAACCCATCCTTGACTCTATGATTCAGAAATAAAATGGTCATGAGAACCTGATAAGCCTGTAAAGCTCAGCTACAAAGAGCTCATCCTGTTGATGAGCTGGTAGCAGAGATGGGATGGGAGAGAAAGTGGACAAGTGTTTGAGCCTGCTCTGCCCCAGCCAAAGCCAGCTGAACTCCCAAAACCCCTGTGTTGTACTCAAGCTGGAGACAAATACACAAGGATTAAGAACTCAGTAAGCATCACACATCAGATTGTGTGACTTGAGGTCATTCCTGCACTGCTCTGTGTAAAAGGTTTTACCTTGGAGAATAGTAGCAGCAGTCCAGAGGGAGGGCAGGCAGAATGTGGGGACTTGATGGCTACATGGAAATAACAAGAAGAAATGATGCAGATTTAGGGCTGAGGGAAAGAAAAGCTTATAAAGCTGAGAGAGCAGTGGCAGTAAAAGTGGGACCTACAGAAAAAGAGAGATGTGTGCCTCCAAGGCCCCTTGGAAATGTGGAAAGAAACACATGCACATGATTGTTGTAGGAGTTTTTCTCATTAGATCAAAAGGACAACATCCCAGCAATCTGTTGCTTCTGTAGAAAACACAGCATCCAAGAGGAGGAGGAGACACATGTGGGCAGCAAGAAAGCTCTTGAAAAACAACTAGGGAGACAGCGTGGAAGAAACAGCTTATGGGGTGGGGTCAGAGCAGTCCCAGTGCAGTCAGAGAGGAATGAGAAGGCAGCTGAGTGGGTGAGGACAGACACCCTACTGAATGTTGACTGTGGCACAGCCTCCATCTGTCCTTCCTTGGTGCACCCACTCTTAGTGCTAGGAATAAGCTGTGATACCATGGAATCAGATTGCTGTTTGTGATGGTAAAGCTGCTGCTGAGAAACACAACCTTTGTTTCCTAGTGAATGATAAAGAAACAATAATAAGTGGTGTTTACAGGCCTGGCTTGTTTATCCTTCTTTGCAGCAGTGCCTTTTCCCTCTGTTCTGCCTGTGCCCTCCCAGCCTGCAGACCCCAGGCGGCACATCCACGGGTGACTTACCTTTCTTAAGCTCCAGCAATTCATGGCTGTGGGACCAAGGCACTTAGATGCCAAACAACTTCCCCATTAAATAATCACCACAGGGATTGAAGCTAACACAAAGCTACATCCAGGAATTCAATAACTTTCACTGTTGACAACCCAGCAGAGTTTCAGCAATTAACATCTTCCTGTTGTGAAGATTCTTCTTGAGAGCTATGGAGTAAAATAAGTCTGAAGTTGGCTGAATTGTGTCTTCCAGCTTAGGCACTAGTCTAAAAATATTACTTTCAGAGAGAAGAATACTTCCAACCTTGCTTAATTCTTGATAAATCCATCAAAAAGACTTTGTCTTTGTAACCTCACACATCTTCCCATCAGGAAACTGGACAGGAATATCAGATGAAAAAGAGGATTTTTTTCCCTTTCAGACAGTTCATAAGGAGAGGACAGAGCTCTTCAGAATCAGCCACACTATGCTACCTTAGCTACAGGGCAAGTACTCAAATATCTGCAATATTGGCACAGAATGAAAAGCAGACAGAAAAGTCAGACCAACTTCCAGACCCTAGGTTTGCTGTCAGATTAATTCTCTCTTGTGTACTCAACACTTCCCTTGCGATGGCATTGATGCTGAGATGGCTCTACAGCTCCAGATGGCTGAATTTTGTGCTGCTGGTAGAGTCCTGTTTCAGAGAACAGTTCTGCTTAAAAACCTCAGGGCACAATGAGATGTCAGAAGGAAATAAACAAATGTGCTTTTATTTCAGCATTGAGTTTCTTTTGGAGGTCTTAGCCCTCACTCTTGGTAGGAGTTGACTGACTGCTCTGCGTGAGGGTCTTATCATGTCCTGAGCCTGACTTCAATGTGGTCTGCATTAGAGCCAGGAGAGGTCACAGCAAAGGTGGGTTGTGTGTTCTCCCTGGGGTACCAGTGTGTGTGTAGGTTTGGCTTAGGCATATTTAAGGCAAGAAAAAAAAAACAAATCCAGAGGAAAAAAAAAAGTAGCCAAATCTTTATGCATGTTTTCTTTCCAGAGGGAGCACCTGTCTGGGGGAACACTTCACTGCATGCATTCATGAGGAGCAGGAAGGCAGCTCTATTTACTTGGCTTCATTAGTGGCAGACCAACTTCTCAAATGAGCACAAAGTTCCTTTTTTTTTTTCTTTTTTGTTGCCAGCTCCAAACAGATAAAATTACTACTTGGTAAATTCCATGTTAACCTTTAAGGCTTTCAATCACAGCAGTAAATGCTACTGTGCCCCAGTTCCTGCTTTTACTGAATTGTATTCTAAGCACCTTAATTACAGTCCGTGCTGCCTGATGGGCCACGGAAAAGGTCGTCTTCCAAAGAGCTTATGATAACAAGGGTGGAGTGATACTAGTCCTTTTTCGTCTGTTGGGAAAGAGAGGCCTTTGCAGAGAAGATTAATAGTAAACAATGTTCATCTAAATATATCTCAGACACAAAATGCCACATTCCTTCAGGCTTGCCTTCTCAGGGGGCACTGCCATGAACCATCCGACTGTGGGGATAGCTACAGGAAGACACGCTGCTCCTCTTTGGAGCAGAGCTAAAAATGGGGCATATTTTTGTTGTCCTTTTAGTGTGGAAGCTGCTGCAGTGCAATGAGGTCTCTCTTGCACTGCTTTTAGCAGTTGAGTTCAGAGCTTCTAGGTTGAGATCTAGTTCAAGGGCAGAGAAGTGAACAGAAACATTCGCAGTGACTTCACGGTGCTTTGAACAAATTCTCCACGCTGCTGCAGGAGAGGAGAATCAGACTTGAGCTTTCCAGATGGATTAGTCCCCCCACCCTTACAGCCTGTGTCTGCCTCTTAACTTATTTAATTATTTTTATAGGTCAGATCAAATATAAGTTGGAGGCAGCTCACTTCTAAAGTCTCTGCTGTACTCAGTATAGCAAAGCATCTGGCAGGACGATTTTGTTTCTGCCTCCCACTGCTAATGGCATGGCTTTGGGCCTTTGGGTAGGCAGCCTATCCTTATCACCTTGGCAGGCTTCCAGCTCCAAATAATAATCCATTAACGTCTGCCCTGCTGGCATTCTTGCCAAATACAAGGGATATCTTTTAAATAAACATTGGCAGTTCCCAGTCGGAGGAAAGAGAAAGGGAGTAGAGGAAAAACAATCCTTGACATTTCAGTGACTTTGCAGGGCTAGCTGACACCTGGTACCACCCTTATCTGCAAGTGTTTATGCAGAGCTGCAAAACACAGCTTCTTCTGTTGGCTCTTTTACTTTCTTTAAATAGAACTGGGAAGGCTCATAATGATAGGAGTAACTTCCTTGGAAAAGCACTCTTTGCCTAGTTCTTTCCCCCCAGGCCGGGGAGCCCCCTGTGTTAACATCTGTGCTCCTGTTTTCCTCTGAAGTACAGCAAGAATAGCGTAGCAGGCTCACATGCCTCGTACTTTGCCAACAACATTTTTTCCCCCCACAGTTTTCCTCCCTAGTGGATTAGATACAATACAGATTTACTTTCTTGGGGGCACTTTCCCACCTGACTTCCTATCTCCTCATCCGTCAAACCAAACCGACACATTGATCTGCCAGCAATCAGAGCAACTGGAGCTCGCCCCATTCTCAGCATTCCTTGGGAAATGCTTTTTCTCTTTCAACCACTTCACTTTCTTTCTCTGTGGCTGAACTCTCAATGACAGCTCGAGGTTTATTTTTCCAGCTGTTGTATTTTGCTTAATAGCAATAAAATTACTTGTTTGGATATTTCACAGTATCAATAAATGAGCTGTCTAGGTTTTATTTGTACAGTCCAGTTAAGATCAGGAGTAGAAGTCACTCTTCCAGAATGCAGTTGGGAGACAGTAAAATATTTATTGTTCAAAGAATAACAGAGGGTCAAATCTGGAGTTTGCTTCCCAAGTCTGGAGCTGCGTTTCATTTCTGCTCACTTTACCTTGACTCACTTATTGCAGTGATGCTCTTTTAGTGTATATTAGCCAAGGACACAAACCAACTCTCTTTTATTCCATCCTCACAGCAAGTTAATGAACATATTGGACAGTAGATTGAATGATTTGAAGTCTTGATTGTAAGGATGTTTTAGTGCTTATCTCTCTCTTGCTGACTTGGTTTGCAGCTGCTCCTTTGCCAACATTTCTTCAAACATTATATTATATTCACAGCATTCATTTTCTCTTCTCTTTCCCCTTTTTGTCTGAGTCCTATCTTTCCTTCAGTTTCAAAATAAACACCATCCCCACCCATGATTAACCTTTTTATCAGGTTAGCATTATTACTGGATTTTCTGATGTGCAGTTAAAAGTTTTCTCTAACCCCATTACTTATGTGTGGGATGGGACAGAGGGAGGCACTCTGGCTGCTAAAGGGCAGAGAGACAGAGTGCAGGATGCTTTTTTTGACCAGATCCTCATTTTGGGACATTAAGCTTTTATGTCTCAACACTTCCCTCTTTGAAGCATAGTGACATTTGAATGTGTGAATGTGTTTTCAATGAAGATAACTTAATCAGCAGCACTGAGGGCTTGTATATGTCCTAATTAAAATGGAACCAATCTGGGTCTCCCAGTGCCAATCTTTGTTGTATTTTTAGTTCAGTATATTGCTCCACCCCTGGGCAGCCTGTATATGGTAAAGCCTCTGCTATTTCCTGCTTAATTATTTAACACTGGAGCCAAACTAGTTTCAGTTCCTGAAGCAAAACCAAGCAAAGCAAATGCAGTTAGAACGGAGTTAACTGGAAACATTCCCAAAAGATAGCAGATTTACTCCCAAGTTTGTACCAATCCACCTACAGTGGAAAAGAACCATCATCTGCAAATCATAACCCCTTCAGTCTGTGTAAATTCTGTCTGGACACTTCCAGCCCTTTGTTAATAGTCTATACTTAAAATGAATTATGAAGTAGATGCTGTAGGCTCTTCAGAAGCAGCCTGTAATTGAAAATACTGTTAGGCATCTTTGCAGTGGAAGTTATCCCCTTAGCTGTTGAAATATTGCATCTGGAGTGTAAGAAGGCAGCAAGAGAAGAAGTCTGTAATATTGAGAGGCTGCTTAAAATAGGCAAATGCATGTTAAGTAAATGCAGGTCCCTAAACTGCATTAAGGTGATACAATTGTGGCTCTACTTTCATTGTTTTGTTAGACTCCACTAAACCCTAGGTGCAGGAACTTAACAAAGTCTCTCGTTTTGCTAGCCAGGAAGGTCCTGAAATGCAAGTGTGCTCAGGTAGGGGGAGAGGAGCCAGCTGCTGTAGCTGTCTGGGCTAATAAAACACTTTGGTAAGCATAGTTAGCAGGAAGGAGCACTCTGGTAGTGTCCCTCTGAGCCCAAAGCTATTAACTGACTGTAGTGTAGGAGGGTCTTCTCCCCAGAGGAAACAGCATTGCTAGCCCCTGAAGTGAATAAATACCGAGCTGCTGCAGTCAGCTGTTGATCTCTGCCAGGTGAGGTGAGGTCTGCATTCTGCTTTGCTGAAAGGAATCCTAAAACCCCCTTTGTATAGAAATCCAGAGGATTTCTGCAGAGCTGTGATGAGCACTTGCTTCCTTTAAATGATGAAGCTTGCAGGGCAGGGAGAATATTTACCATGGCTTGCTAAAGAAAGGCCTGAATTTCTCCTCCAGGAACTATTCAACCCATTCTTCAAATCAGAAGAGTAGAGATCTTGAAAATGAAGTCCTGCATGTTTAGTGAACATACAAAGTCTGATACAGTACAGAGGTCCAAGCTGTGTCTCCCACTCTTGAGCCTCCCCCTCTTCCCAGGGGATGGCTGATGTGGAGGCAAACATGTAGCAGAGACTGGAGAATCCATGTAGGAATTAGCCTCAAGGAGCAAACCCAGTTCAAACCTGGCTTTAGCAGCTCTTCTCGTCATAGGGTTAGCTGTTGAAATAAAGTCATGCAGTAAGAGAGATGCTTTGCTTCCAGCCTCTGTCTTTTGGAGACTCTGTAAGTATTTTCTAGCCCAGATTTCAAGACCACCAATGTGTAGCTGTGCTGGAACTAGTGCTATTTTTAAGCTTCCTGTGGTTTGAGAAACTGTCAGAGTGTTTTGTCTGAAGGATCAAGGGATCCAGAAGACCAGTTCTGAGTTTCTGGTACAAATGCTGAATGAACACAGAAGTCAATAGACACTCATCTTCTGTATTGTAGCAGATGAAGGAAGGTGAAAGATCTTAGCTGTGCTAATGTCAATCCAGAGCAGCTCCAGCAGCTGCAGGCTTTAGTTAAATAAAGGTTCTTTAACCCAGACCAGGAAAATCCCTCCACTACTACAAAACAAGTTTTTCCACTCTTACGGGTCGTGACCGTATGCGGAAGCAACCCTGGCTGATAACCTGTTGCACAACTGATACTGAGTAAGAGCCGTCAAAGAGCAAAGTCTCTGCACCTGCTGACCTCCAGTCTGTCTAGCAGGCCTGTCCAGGTTTGGATGATGTCAGCTGCCATCTCCTGCATGCATCCAACCATTACTCAGCTGTGCACAAAAGATCACAGAATCACAGAACGGAAGCAGCTCCAAGCATTTTCTGGTTCTGCCTTTCAAAAGACGCCGCCTTTGGTGCCAGAAGAAACAGTTCACATACAGAGATCTGTGTGTCCTAGTATATGTCCTACTGCACATGGGAAGATGCTCTCTGTCTCCTATCTGCATCTGTGATGCTCTGACCTACCTGCTGCTCTGGGGGTTTTGTTGTGGGCTTGTTCCTGGAGCTCTGTTGGCTCTCACTGTTGTGGCCGTTCCTGTGCTATGCCAAGCCTGGCATAACATCTGTTAAGACTACACAGTAAAAGCCCTTTCCTTTTTCATTGCTATGACACCACAGGTGCTGTTATGTGTGTGACATGCTCCCTGTGACACAGCCTCTCTTACTCCACAGCCATCTTTTTTTCTGTCTCTCCTGCCTGTGTATTCGCATGCCCCACAAATATCAATAGCTGTGATGAAATGGAAGAGTGACACAGTGGCAGCATTTGTGTGTTGGCATAAGGGAAGAAGAGAACAGAGAAGAGGCAAGAGTTTTGTTTTTATGCTGACTGAAACATCAGAGTGGCAGGAACAGTGGCACTTACAGTAATGTCACAGTCTCCTGAATAATACAATCCCATCATTGCCTGGAAACCTTGTGCTTTTGCAGGGATGTGTTTCACTCTTGAGTAACTGTGCAGCATCTCAGCAAACGAGGGTGACTTTATGCATCCAGCTAGGAGAGCTCAGGCTTAGTCGTTGGCCACAAGACTTCCTTCCACCACTGCTACTTGCATCAACCTTGCTATGGAAGGAAACTTGGCACCATCTCACCTTCTAGACCTCATGTAGCCCTATGCTCTCTGCCTCTGCGAGTGGAGGAACTCCCATGAGGCTCTGATCATAGAATCATAGAATAATAGAATCAACCAGGTTGGAAGAGACCTCCAAGATCATGTAGTTACCAGCAACCAAGATCAACCTATCACCCATCCCTCACTGTACAAACTGAGCAAAAGCACTGCATTGCTCTTTGCAATCCTGCAAGTTCCTGGAGCCACACAGCAGACTTTGAGGCATTTTCCCTCTTTGTTTCATTATGCATCTCTGTTTCCTCATCTGAATCAACTTCAAAGAATTGACATCTGGTCTAGGTGACTGGATAGGACTGGGTGATAGATTGGACTGGATGATCTCAGAGGTCTCTTCCAACCTGGTTGATTCTATGGTTCTATGATCTTTCCCACATCTTCTGAGTGTGGCTGCTGTTCTTTTTAAGACCTTCAGTAATGGAGCAGTCTCTTCAGATGGATTTTTCAGAATCCAGAAGCCCTTCTTGGGTGACATTAGAGCACAGGAATCAGCAGTATGCTTCTGCCCATGAAGAGCATAAGAGGCAGCATAGACACAATGTTTTTAGCAGACACTTTTGTATGAGAAGTATCACAGCAGGTCTAGGGAGCATCTCCTGCCAGTCTCCTCTGCCCTGATGAGACTACATCTAGAATACTGCATCCAGTTTGAAGCTTGCTGGATCAAGAGAGACAGGGATCTGCTGGAGAGAGTCCAATGGAGACCTGTGAGGATGATTGGGGTACTTGAACATCTGTGCTGTGAAGAAGGACTGAGAGACTTGGGGCTGTTTAGTCTGGGGAAGTGAAGACTGAGAGAGGATCTGGTCAGCCTCTACAAATATCTGAAGGGTGGGCATCAAGATGAAGTGCCAGACTCTTTTTGGTGATGCCCAGTGGTAGGACAAGGAACAAGAGGTAGAAGCTGCAATACAGGAGGCTCTGCCTCAATGTGAGGAGACATTTCTTTATGGTGAGGGTGACAGAGTACTGGAGCAGGCTGCCCGGAGAGGTTGTGGACTCTCCACCTCTGGAGACTTTCCAAACCTGCCTGGATGTATTGCTGTGTGACCTGCACTAGGTGATCCTGCTTTGGCCTGGGAGTTGAACTAGATGATCTCTGGAGGTCCTTTCCAATCCCTTCCATTTGGTGATTCTGTGATTTTGTGCCATACGTTGCACCAATCCTTGAAGCTTTAAAGACATTATATAGGAATGGTACACAAATGAGCAGCTGCATGGCTCATAAGATGCTGATGTGGGGTTAGATTGCAAAATGTCACATCTGGCATCTAGCTGAGAGAGCTTGTAGAACTTTATTGCCCTACCCTAAAGTGCATTCTCTGGGGAGGAAAAAAAAATAGAAGGCCAATTATCCAAAATAAGACACTTGCAGTGTTAGCAGTGTGTGGCTATCTGTGCCCCCTGAAAGTGAAGCAAATGTCCCATTGTGTTGTTCACCAGAACTGAAAAGCTTGAAGAACAGCCACTGTTTAATGTCAGATTACCACAGTGTCTGCTGCTGGGAGCCTCGCGCTCTTCTCTGACACTTACTGTGGCAACATAGATCTGGCAACTAAATGGAAACCCAGAAAGACATCATTTCCCCTCTTCCCCCCTTGCCTTTCTTTTCCTGTTGGGAGTGTTTCTGTTTGTCCTGAATAAAGCTTACCCGTGCCAGTACCTAACTATTATTTCAGATTGCTTGCCAGCCTGGGAAGTTGTTGTGCAGGTTGCCCTTAAATGGCTGGCGTTTGACTGCAGAGCACCTGTTAGTTGATTGGGAGACAGTAAAATTCAGGGCAAAGGCTTCCCAAACACAAAGGATTGCTTGTGGAAAAAGACCTTGTTGATCTTGGATGAAGTTATAACCACCGTGTGATGACTTTAGTGAGGCATTGTAGGGTGTTCTAAGTCTCTACATGTGTTTCTGCGTGTGAAAAAACAACACCTGAGCTAAACAGAAGAGAGCAGAGCTATGCCGAGCCTCCTCCTAACGGTCTTTCTTCAGGTGTATTTTATGGGGCACTTTTGAAAGGACTTTTTGTGCAAGCCCCTTGGAAACTCTTTTGAAAGCTGCTGTGTAGAAGTACTGGAGCCTGTGGGCCGCCCTCCGGCTCAGAGCTTGCATCTTGTAGCTAATGTCTGTCCAGGTCAGGCTTTGGTCCATGAGATCAGGTGTTCCAGGCCTAGCAAGAGGCCTTTACCTTTGTAGGAGCTCGAGCCAAATGGGAAGTTTCATGGACAAGTGTTGTGTCTTTAGCCCAGTCCCTGCTGCACCCTTTGTGCCTCCTGTTTGCTGTGCTCTCCAGAGGCATTTATGCCTTCCCTTCGAGTCAGCTTCGCCTTCTGACTCATTTGTTACTGCCTTTGTGGTTAACTTTATGGGGCAAAGCAACTGGGATAACTTGGTGAAGATCAAAACAGAGTACTTCTAAGTGACACATGGCTACAGTGTTAATTTTCATCTACATTTAGCACCAGTATTGAAGTTCATTTGCTCTGTGCAGAAGTGTGCTGTTTTGAGAGCTAGTCAAACAAAAACTTCTTGTGATAACATTATGCATCTGTGGAGCAGCTTGTTCATCCTCAGAAATGTCCCTTTCAAAGAGCTGCTTCAAACTGCCAGGATTCATGAAGCTGTTCCCCAGAAGAGATCAGTTTAATCCAGAGCCCACTGGAGCCTGTTGCTTTTTTGTTTCACTGACTTGGTTTCCGCTAAAGGATGGAGTTATGAAACATGGTGACATCTCCTGCTCGCTGCTCAGGACCTCTGGCCTTGTGGTTCAGCTGTAGTCTGCCAGCATAGCTTTGCCTTGGGAAGAGTTGTTATTCCCTGCAAAGCTTGTCAAAGCTTCTGCTCCCTTCCAGAGCTAGGCAGTTTAGTGAATTGGCCCACTGTGAGCAGAGTTGCCCAAAACATGTATGGTGTGCAAAGCCACACAGCTACTTTTTTGGCAAGCAGCTGCATTCCAAATACTTACAGGATCCTTTCAAGAACTTGTGTGTCCTTTCCCAGCAGCTCTCTCTTCCGGACTGCTGTGCAGCCTGATAGGGAGGCTGCTGTGTGCAGAAGTGAGGTTTGCCACTGGACAGGGTAGCCTGTGCCATCCATAATGCCTGCAGGAACTAAGTAGTTATTTCTTAACCTTTCAGATTGCTTCATACCTTTCTTCTTAATATTTCAAGCAGAAATGAGTTATTTCTTAACCATGGTGCAAGACAGCACCTCTGCAATATTGCTGAGGTTGGGATTTACCACCCCAGACCCCACCACACAATCCATTGTACCCCACTCCAGATCCCAGAGCCAGCACAATGCATGTGCTTGAACGTAAGGCATCCAAGCTCAGGTAGAGGGAAAGCCATGCAGTACTCTGAGCACATGCAGGGAGATGATCTGCTGCTGCAGGTTTGGATTAAAACCTGATTGTTTGTGCAGGCTGAATCATTTGGTTTGGAGCTGGACAAGCAAAAGCAACCAACTGGATGAGTGCCTGGTGTGCTACAACAGAGGCAGAGAAAGAGGGAGCCTCTGGTGTCGTTCAAGTGCTTGGCTGTTTCTTTCGGGAGGTATTTTTCCAGCTCACAGCAGGGCACTGACACCAGGAAGTGCAACAACAGCAACCTCAGTGGTGAAACTGCCGATGCTAGAATCTGAGGGAGATAAAGTGAAGTATTTGTTGGAGTGGCAGCACCAGGAAATGGCTGAGACATCACATGATGGAGGATGTGCACTCCGTAGCTAAGGGATATGTTTACCCACAGGCCAGACTTCCACCAGACTCCAGCAAAGGCAGTTTTGGCTCCTTGTTTGAATTACCTGACCCATTTGCAGTAGGAAGTCATTATATAGATAGTAAAAACTACCCCACCCTTGGTAGGCAGACAGACTCTTTGCCAAAATGGTCTAGCTCAGATTGGCAGTGTATAAACCCTTGTACATTTCTAGTTAAAGCTGTCATTGTAGAGGCTTTAGGAGCTGCTGCTGCTGCTGTGGTAAACTGCTCTGGTTCTTGGCATTTGATCATTGTGGAGAAAGCCTCTAGGATTTACCTCTTGCCACCACCTGGAACACACATCACAGGCAAAGAAAGACTCAGAAGTTTTTCTAAGGTACAAATCAGTTGCTTCTCCCCTTGATGAGAAAAGCTCCCAGGCCCTCTGACAGGCAGGGAAGTTGTGATGGAGGATTCTGATAGCAGCTTTAAAGTGTTACTTAGAGACTCCAAGATAGTTCTTCCTTGAGTTTTGGGGGTTCATTTTCTTGTTCTGAAATCTGCAGCTACTTTAGCACACATCCTTGGTGATTAATTTTAGCTGACAGAGGGGAGATTCAAACTGGATGTTAGGAAAGGGTTCTTTGCAGTGAGGGTGGTGAGATACTGGCACAGGCTGAGGGTGGTGAGACACTGGCACAGGTTGCCCAGGGAGATTGTGGAGCACAGAATCACCCAATGTGATCTTCAAGGTCAGATTGGATGAGGTCTTGAGCGACCTGTCCTAGTGGGAGGTGTCCCTGCCTATGACAGGGGGTTGGATCTGGCTGAGCTTTGAGGTCCCTTCCAACCTAAACCATTCTGATTCTAATTAATGAATGGGTTTGAAATAATGAGCAAAGCACTTGAAACATTATCTAGAAGTTGTCATTAAAAAAAACCCAACAATAAAACTCATGTGGCTTTTGTAATAAATTCTAAGGGTAAATTCCTTTGCCCATAAATAGAATTCACCAAAACCTGTGTTTGGCACCAGTGTTGACCTTTAGCATAACCCTCCAATTTATCACCAAAATAAGATTCAGATCTTGCTTGCTCCAGAGTAGAACTGGAGAAAGTCCATGGGAAGGCAGCAGATTTGTACTAATGTGGCTGAGAAGAGATCTGGTCCAAAACAGATTTTAAAGTAAGAAGTTTTATTTCAAATCAAAATGGTGATGGCATTTGCTTGGGCTGTAGGAATAGGTGATGACAGAAGAGGAAGAAAAGGGTCATCATGTCTTCTCCTGCACATATATCTCAGTTGAGTTTTACTTATTCTTTCTGAGACTTACATTAGCCTTAGATTACCTGAGACTTCAGATGCTGATGCTTAAGATGTTGGGATGGATTGGAGCAGTTCATTTAACAGAAACTGAAGTGAAAATTTAATTTCCTTCTAAGGTGACTTCTCAGACTTCAGGGACTAATTTTTCCCTTGGTAAAACCAGGGCATGATCTTGCTTGTCCTCTGCAAAGCCACTGACTGTTGGCTGAAGTTGACTTGGTCTACCTGTGTGCTGTGGCTGATGTATTGCTGCTGACTTCTCTGGCCACCACACTCTTGCTGCCTGGCTGGGATAGGTTTAGGAGAGAACATAGAGAAGTTAAAAAGCATTTGTGTTCCTGTTCTGCTGGATTGTTAGTCACACAGGTATGGTGTTAAGGACAGTGCATCTCATTGGTCTCAACAGGGGATTTTACTGCACTAATGGAAAAGATCCATACAGGACATAGGCACCCAGCTCAGGCTGGAATCGAGAAGCCAGAATTAGGATGCTGCTTTACCTACACAGTGAGCTGGGAGAATTCAGTGCTTATTAATGGGATTCACATGGAGCAGTACTTTGGGATTGAGTCAGTGAGGTGGAAAAATGCTATTGAAAAGGATACCTTTCTGTGCTTCACTTGGTACCCAGACCCTCTCCTTGGCTTTGACCCTGAGTGCTGAAGTTTGAGTGCTATGCAGCAGGCAGCCTGTGTTTACAATTGCACTGGGTTTCCTTAGGGAAATAAATCAAATTAAAGTGTGCTTTTTTTCTTTCTTTCATTTGACCCTGTTATTAAAGTAGAAAGCTGAACACCAAACTGCACTGGCAGCCCAGTGCTGTACTGGAGCCACACTTCCCTTGTTTCTGTTCTGTTTATGAACGCCCTTCATCAACTAATCACTGTTTGGCACAGTATTAAATTTAATCACTGAACTCCAAAAGGTTGTAATGTGTCTACCTACTCCATGGTTCCATTTGGATGGAAATTTTCTATCTCGTTTAAAGACTATTAAAGCCCTGCCTTTCTTCTTCAGAACAAAAGGCCACTGTTTACTTTGCTTTTGTGTTATTTTCGTGTTCAACAAAAGATGATTATTCTGTCTCCTCGCTGCTGAGGTCCTTGTGAACATGGAGACCTCCTCTCTCCTTGCTTTGCTTCCCCCTGGGTGACTACAGAACAGAAAAGCTGCCTTCACGCAGGCGCTTAGGGTTGAAATGCACAAAAGCAAGTGTTACTTAGCTAAACTTCCAAGGTTTCCCTTGACATACTGATGTGAAGCATATATATGAAAAAACAAAAGGGCAGCATTGCAGGCACAGCAGAAGCAACAAGGAGATTAATAGACATTTATGATTAAGAATTAAATAGTTTCATGGAAGAAGAAGAAGAGTTGTTTCCATCAAAACCTTTTGACCTTTTACAAGAGATGTGGCAAGCTCAGAAATAGGTTGTTGTTTATTTGGACCTTACTATTGCCATCACATTGTAACCTAGAGAGAAGAGTGTTTTGATCCTGCAGCTCATCAGCCTGTGGGCAGGAGAGCTGGGTTCTTGTTTTTTAGAGAGCTAGCAGCCCATTCACAGTGGGTTGACTTTCAAAAGACCCATTTATTGAGTGACGCAAGGTGCGAATTATGACTCACTCCACATAGGTTTGTAAAAATCAACCTATATTCATCTTCCCAGCACCTACACAGCTGCATAATGTTTTTATTATCTCTAGGGTCCCATTAACCCTTTGAGAGCCTTCACAGCCATCTGCAATACAACCCAGACTGACTGATGAACTGGAGACTTTCAAAACCCACCTGCATGCCTTCCTGTGCGGCCTGCCCTAGATGATCCTACTCTGGCAGGGGGTTTGGATTCAGCAACCTCTGGAGGTCTTTTCCAACCCCTAACATTCTGTGGTTCCATGATAAGAGCCCTAGAACTGGAGAAGAACTAGCTTTTAATCAGTGGTGATCTAGTGAAGGGCAGATGTTCTTCTCTTTGGCCAGGATTTAGGTCACAGAACAGCCCAGCCCAGCAGCCTGGATTTGGACATTTCCTCCTGTTCTTTCAACACTCATAAAAGTTGATTGCTGGTGTTGGTTGCTGATACGTGGCACTGTGTTTTCCAGGTCTCAAACAGATGAACCAGGAACTCTTCAGTCTCTGAGTCCTCTAATGATCTTGCAGTGATCCTGTGGTCATCATTTGTTATGAACAGCTTTCTAAGCAAAAGCTTGGTGCTAGCCCAGTGCACTTTGTTAGCTGAAACGTTTCCTTCTGTTTCCCACTTGTGTTGCAACCTACAGACTGAAGGCAGATTTAAGGGTATGGGAGCAGTTTTTACTGTATTCCAACCCCTCACCACTCTCACAGTAAAGAAGTTTTTCCTAGTGTCCATTCTAAACATCCTCTGGCACAACTTAAACTCATTTCCTGTCATCCTGTTGCCTGTTACTTTGGGAGAAGAGACCAACACCAGCCTCACTCTGACCTCCTTTCAGGTAGTTGTGGAGAGCCTTCTCTTCTCCAGACTAAACGACCTCATCTCCCTCAGCCTCTCCTCACAAGATGCCCTCCAAACCCCTCACCAGCCTCATTGCTCTTCTCTGGACATGCTCCAGCACCTCAATGTCTTTCCTATCCCGTGGTGTCCAGAACTGAACCCACTACTCAAGTTGTGGCCTCACTAGGGTCAAGCACAGGGGCACCGTTGCTGCTCTGCTCCTGCTGGCCACACTGGTTTTGATCCAGTCCAAGATGCTGTTTACCTTCTTGGCCACCTGGGCACACTGCTGAACACACTGACCATGGATTCAGTCACCTTTCCACAAGCACCCCCAGATCCTTTTCAACCAGGCTGCTTTCCAGTCACTCTTCCCAAAGCCTGGAGCGTTGCTTGGGCTTGTGACGAAAGCGCAGGACCTGGCACTTGGCCTCGTTAAAGCTCATCCCACTGACCTCACCCTATCAACTGGACCTGTCTAGATCTCTCTGCAATGCCTTCCTACCCTACCTCAGGAAGTCTGAAGGTTCAGATGTGGTTTCTAAGCCCATGTCCATGAGGAATATTTCCTACACTGGTGGAAATGGTGTACAGCCACTTGTTCCTGTATTTCAGCTGTCCTTCCTCTCAGGAAGCCTGGACTTCAAGGGAAGGAAAACCCTAAGTGACCTCTGTACATGGCATTGCAAAAAATGGTGATTGCTCAAAAAAAAAGGAGTGTTCCCTTACCTGCATGGCTTCATTTCTCCACCTATTTCTTGGCCATACATGTTACAAATAATGCCAGCTATTGCAGGGCTGGCTGGCTGGGATGCACACTGAGAGCTGAAATGTCTCTTTCCTTGACCCCTTGTCTGTAGTCTGAACTCAGCAGAGTTTTCCTTGTTTGGTAGTATGGCCAGACTAGAGGAGGGACCTTGCCCTCTCTTCTTAGTCTGCACAAAATAAATCCTGCACTATTGAATCAAACACTGACATCAATTGACTTCCTTTCTGTTCATAAATACTAGGTGTTGGCTTTCTGCGAGCCGCGCTGTGCTGACCTCCTTGCAGAGATTCCTACAGAAAGGAAGTGGCAAAATTGCTTGTAAGATTATTTACAGCAAACTTAATGTGAAAAATGAACATTGGCCAGGTACTTGTCTACATCTTTACTCAAGGAACACGTATTGCCCTGTGACTTTCATGGTCAATCACATCTAAGCATGAAATGTGAGTTTCAGAGCACCTGTAGGGAGCAGATTGGAACTGAATATAAAGATATATATGCCGTAGGTTTGAAGCCCATAATAAAACTTAGTGAATTGTAGATGCATTTAAAGGAAATTATGAGCTGCTCCTTCTTAATCCTTGCAAGGAAAAAGCAAATTCACCTATGAGTGCAGCTGCTCCTGTTTAATCCTTGCAAGGAAAAAGCAAATTCACCTACGAGTGCTCTGTAATGGTTTGTTCTCTGAGACAGAACATTGAGGGCTTGCTACAAAACTCACTGGACTCGATAAAAAGACCCCAAGTTTGTAGCCTACACAGAAGTCTGTTATGGCAGCTGCCACCTTTACTAACACACCAGGGTTCTGAGCAGGTACCTCTAGGGCTACGGCAGTGACAGCTCCTCAGTCTGGCTGGCAGAGGCTGCTATTCCCAGTGGAGCAGGCACAGAGGTGGACCTGTAACATGCACTCACCTGGGCCTTACGTCAGCCAGTCTAGTATGTGCTGTTCCCCTTGCAGCTCTTGTAAACTCAACTGTGAAATAAGCTGCTTTGTCACTCCATGCCGCTGCTGAAACACGAGCCAGGGCTCAGGTAGAGTCCAGCTGTGATCTTGCTCCGTGCTTATGAACCTACATTTATGTTCTCAGGACATTAGAGCTCCTTCTACACGGGCAAAAACTGTAAACCCCAAATGAACAACCTCCTCTGTGTACAGTGGAGCTCTTTCAAGTGCCTGAGGGTTTGAACATAAGCAGATGCTGTGTTCACATACAATAGAAGCAAGGCTTCTGGGGGTTGGCATTTAAAATGACAATTAAAAATACAGCAGGCATGTTTCAAGCAATTTTATGAGATGCCATAAACATCCCAAAAAAAAGGATCCCAGAGAAAATCAAGATTCACACTAAGGGTTGTTTTCTTCCTTCCTTTCTTTCTTTCTTTCTTTCTTTCTTTCTTTCTTTCTTTCTTTCTTTCTTTCTTTCTTTCTTTCTTTCTTTCTTTCTTTCTTTCTTTCTTTCTTTCTTTCTTTCTTTCTTTCTTTCTTTCTTTCTTTCTTTCTTTCTTTCTTTCTTTCTTTCTCTCTTTCTCTCTTTCTCTCTTTCTCTCTTTCTCTCTTTCTCTCTCTCTTTCTCCCTTTCTCCCTTTCTCCCTTTCTCCCTTTCTCCCTTTCTCCCTTTCTTTCTCTCTCTCTTTCTCTCTCTCTTTCTCTCTCTCTTTCTCTCTTTCTCTCTCTCTTTCTCTCTCTCTCTCTTTCTTTCTCTCTTTCTCTCTCTCTTTCTCTCTTTCTTTCTTTCTTTCTTTCTTTCTTTCTTTCTTTCTTTCTTTCTTTCTTTCTTTCTTTCTTTCTTTCTTTCTTTCTTTCTTTCTTTCTTTCTTTCTTTCCTGTGTGTCCTACCTCAGTTTTTAGTAATGAGAAAGCTAATGAAGCGAAGGGCAGAAGGGGTCTTGCTCACTGGAAAACATTGTACAACAGCAAAGGCTTCTTTGGGGCAGGCAAAGTTTACAGTCTCCATGGCTCTGTTCAGGGAATTGTTTTAGCTTCCTGAGTAAGATTTTCCTTAAAAAAAAAAAATTAAAAGAGATGAAAAAGCCCCAAACAAGTCTGGAAGGTGAAAAATACTTTCCTTCCTCCACACAGGAACAGACACAATAGCCTCCAAATCTCTCCCTGGCAGAATTTTGCCTGCCATGGCACTACCTGAACTTTGTTATACTCAGCAGAAGAATGACTCTGCTGCATGGGCAGTCAGCTGTTCCCACCAGAGCCTCCTGACAGCATGCCCTGGGTTAGGAAGTGGTACATTGTATGGTGTACCTTTAAGCGATGCATCAGGCCCCTCTCCTTGCCAGTGTGTTCCAGGCATTAAGCTGAGGTGACAGGCAGAACCTGAATCTCAGGTTAAAGGTTTCATTACAAAGCTTTTCTTCCTCAATACTTTGTTGCCCTGCTTGTAAACCTTTGACAAAAGGAATTCCTCAGCTTCTTCGGGGTTTGGTTTTTCTGGGATCTGAATTTCTCCTTAACCAATTGCTAAGTCTCCAAAATGCTTTGAAGTGTTCTGCCATTGGGTGGAATTTCCTCTAGGATGGTCAGCTCTTTTCTAGCCTTAAGATGGGAGACAAATTGCAGTCTGGTTTTAGACAATTCTTAAATCCATCTCTTCTCTTTAGGACACTGTGGCTCTGTGTTTCATTCTATGCATGTTCAAACTGACCCACCTCATAATGCTCAGCCAAAACAGATGCCTCTCCCAGCTTTCCTAGGTTTCTCTCAGTCCCCTCCTCACCATAGGAGCCTTACATGGTTCCTACTTCTTTCCCCTCCCCCCATCTCTCACTTTTGCATCCTGAAGCCACTATGAAGTCTTGTATGATTCTTGGAGTCTTTGTAGGGAATTCACTTTCTTTCTTCATACTGGGTCCAAGGAGTAAGTCAGTCTCTTCTTTCTTGTCACGGGACACCAGCACTGGGATTGTTTCTCAGGAGTCAGGGCTGAATGGGAATTAAGTTAAGCAACACCCCACATTAGTGATGCTGTGTCTCAATCAGGGCAGGAAGAAGTAAGGAAGCAGTTTGCTTTGTCCTCCTTAGTGTACAAAACAACTCACTGGGACTGGGAAGGAGACATCTGCCAGGAAAGGGGGAGATAGAAAGTATCATAGGGCTGCATGTTTCCTGTGCCTGTGCACTTGGTTTAGTTTTCCTTTCCCTTCCCCCATGCCACAATTCCAGACTGTAGGAGCCCTTTTCTCCCCTTTACCTGTAATCTCCTTTAATTAGCAGGAATTTTGCAATCTGAGGGGTTCTACCTTGCTAGTTGTAGCCTGACCCTGCCACAACTGCAATGCCATGCTGTGAAACAAAATGCAGAAGTCCTTTCTGTTGGATCTTGCTTCCCTTGCTTTTTATCTTGCATTTCTTCCCTTTCCTTTGCATTCCTGCTCAGTATAGCCCCAGCATCTCTCTTCCCCATATGGAGCATCAGGCACATCCCCCAGGCCTCCTACTGAAATATTTATCTCCCTGAAACATGACCTTGAGCTGGATCTTATCCCTCCTGCAGGTGCTCAGCTCAGAACAATGCTCACGTCCAATTAAGAGCTATTTCAGGGGCTGAAGGGAGCAGTAGATACGGTGCAGTTTTAACACTTAATCCTGAGTGCAGGCTAAATTGGATGTTAATTGTAGTGCAATGCTTGTGGTCTTTCTAGCTGTGAGTGATCTTGTGTGCTTATTGCTTTGCAACAGCAACTCAGTGACTTCTTCCTTTGTACAATCAATCTGAAACTGTCCTGGTTATCTGAGGCTGGTAATTGCTGCTAGTACAGAAATCTAATGGGAAAAGCAGTTGGGGTTTGTCTCCAGAATGCTGTCTCCAGCTCCTGTACCTTGCTGAGCATTGCAGATAGCTTCTCCAGTGGTGGAAACGTGGAGCTTCTTTGAACAAGGGACACATGTGAATAATCCCTTTACCTGTCCAGCAGCACAGAATTGTTCCTTGCCTTTCATTTGCTCATGCTGTGCCCAGGCTGGTCACAGCTCTTCAAGCTCAAAGGTCAGCTCTTCAGGCAAGTCAATCATAAGCCACTGCACCTCAGTCTTAGGAGGTTGAACCTGCTGTTCAAAACAGTTCCTCACACTGCTTGAATTTGTTCCTATGGCTCTTGGTAGTCTGCTATGCCTGCCCTTCCTTGTTTAAGCTAGCCAGGAGCATTTATCTCTGTCCTCATAAATCATTTCCCCTCAGCTCATTAGCTGCCTGTGCCCCTAAGAATGAAACACCCAGGCTAGAGCTCAATGAGTGCTCCCTGCAGGATTTCATTGGTGACAAAAATCATTGCTCAAGCCATGGTTTCATTGCTGGCTTATTGCATGATCCTTTGCTGATTACACTGACGTAAGGATCTATATCAGGAGTTCTCTGAGTTTCTTTCCCATGTCCTCCCACATTCTCTTTAGACTTGTTCCACCTCTTCCCCCAGCCTTAAAACCCTTCTCCCCAGTAGCACATCTTCTAGGATTAATGTCCCTGCTGCCTCTGCTCCCACTTCCTTCTTCCTTCACTCTCCCCAGAAGCACTTCTCTCTGGCCAGAAGCTGGTTCCCAGAGTTAATTAGAAGTTGGGCTCCCACAGGATCAGTGGCTGATGGGTGCAGCTCCATGGAGCCCAGTAAGGAAAAGCAACTAGCCAAATGCAAACCTCTGCAGCTGAGATCTGTGGCAGGAGCTGGTGGGCATGGAGCTTACCAGCCAGCTGGGAGAGCACGGGGAATTCTTGACTTTATGTCCCTCCCGTGGACACCTGTCTCCATTTTCAGAGTGGCTTGTCTGGGCTTAACACAAAGGAATTTCAGGATCTTTGTGGTGAGGCCACAAAGGTGAGGTTCTGTTGGACATCTTTGAAGGTATTTGGATCTTAAATTAATTGCCAGGAAGAGTTCAGGAGACCCTTGAAAAAAAGTGAATTTATCCAATGTATTAGGGCACTTACAATGGCTACAGCAGGGATTTAAACTGATCAAGTGTTGGGTGAGGCATGGGGCTTACTTCAGGGAGCAAATCAGGCTTTGACTTGGAGCAGGAAAGAAACTTCTTGAAGGCAGATTTGCCCATAGCTGCCTGCTGCAGATTGCCTTTCACTTTTTTTTTGGTCAAATGTTTGTTCATGTTTACAACCACAGATGGAAGAAGGACGACAGAGCTCTCTAAACTGGCAGAGGATATCTCATCAGCATAGAGTATCCTGCCATCACGTGCCAAGTAGAGGGGTGCTTCATTTTTAGCTGGTTAAAATTGGGGAACTGCAAAATGGTCATGAAAACAAGACAGGATGTGATGGAAGACATTCCTTTGCCTACAGAAATCCAAAAGCTTAGACAAGCCTCCAACCCATGTTGCATTTCTTTCCTACTTGCACATTCATCTTGGCCCCTCCACACTCATCTCATTTGTTACTGTGTTAAATGTGGCTGATTACTACAAAGAATTTCAGGCACTCTCAGCTAGTTTGCAGGTGACACCAAGCTGTGTAGTCCTGTTGACACACTGGGAGAAAGGGATGGCATCCAGAGGGACTTGGACAGGCTTGGGAGATGGGCCCAAGCCAACCTCATGAAGTTCAACAAGGCCATGTGTAAGGTCCTACAGCTGGCTTGGAATAATCTCAAGCACAAATACAGGCTGGGTGAAGAGTGGCTTAAGAGCAGCCTTGAGGAGAAGGACTTGAGGGTGTCAGCTGATGAAAAACTCACCACGAGCCGGCAATGGTTGCTGGCAGCCCAGAAGGCAAACTTGTGCTGGGCTGCATCCAGAGAAGTGTGACCAGCAGGATGAGGGAGGTGATTCTGCCCCTCTGCTCTGCTCTCTTTAGACCTCACCTGATCCAATGTCAAATTCTGGTGTCTCCAGCATAAAAAGGACATGGAACTGGTGGAGTGGGTGCAGAGGAGACCACAAAGGCGATCAGAGGACTGGAGAACCTTACCCTATGGGGACAGGCTGAGAGAGTTGGGGCTGTTCAGCCTGGAGGAAGGAAGGCTCTGGGGACTTGTAGTGATAGAGTGAGAGGGGATGGATTGAAGTTTAAGGAAGGCAGATTTAGACTGGAGAATAGGAAGACATTCTTTACAGTGAGACACTGGCACAGGTTGCCCAGGGAGGTTGTGGATATGCCCTTCCTGGAGGTGCTCCAGGCCAGGCTGGAGGAGACATTGAGCAACCTGATCTCAGAGAAGATGTCCTTAACCATGGCAGGGAGGCTGGAACTAGATGATCTTTAAAGTCTCTTCCAATCTAAACTGTTCTGTGAATCTATGAACTACTCAATTTGTTGGAAGAGTCTCTGTCTCCGGGTTGGATGAGTTGTTGCTTTGGCTGGCAGCAAGCAGAAGACTTGAGCTCTAGCTTTGGGGTGGCTTGTTCCAAAGCTGCTTTGGTTTCATGTCTTAGCTAAAGTCCATCCTTTGCCATTTTGAACACTCATTTTGATTTTTCAAAAGACTGAACTGTCTGCTGCCACGAGAAAATGGGTCATATGGAAACAGGAATTCAGTTAAATTGTGTCTAGGATTGTGTTCAGTCTTGTGGAATGACTTGTTCAGTTATTCTACCTGTTACTAGCTTTGTATAAACATTAAAATCATACAACCATCACAATTTCTCCTCTAAAATAAAGGAGATTCTTGTAAGAAACTGAACTCTCTGCATGTTCTCTCTATTTCCATGTGATTATTTTGTTGAATAGCTCCTCTGTATCTTTTCAGGCACAAGGCAAGCACAGGAGAATTCCTAGTGTGGTCAGACAAAAAGAAGAGTCTGGTTCCATCCTCAGATCTTCAGAACCATGTAAGTGCTGTGTGTCTGGTTAAGCTGGTGTAGAAATAGCCACTGGTGTTCAGCAAATTGTGTATTAGAGGTTTCAAAACCATGGCTTCACTTTCTGAAATACAGGTTCTAAGTCCCAAAACGAGGAAGAGGAAGAGGTGTAATAATCCACTCAGAAGTGAAGGTCTTTCATTTCTGCCTGGTTAGTAGTTTACTAATAGTTTAGCTCTGTAAATGCTTATTCACCAGGAGAGGTTAGTCCTTGCCATGCTTTCTAATACCCTGTCACGAGCTTTCATGTTCTTTTCCTGGGCCTTTCTCATCATATCCATGAATTCTGACCTCTCCTGCAGTCTTCTCATATTCCTTCCCTTTGCATCTGTCATGGTATAATGATGAGCCCTGTAGAAATGCTGAAATCCTTTCAGAATGTGAACATTTAAAATGAACCAGAGGAAAACTCCTTGGAAATGTCCCTGTCAGCACTATCCTCTCTTCTTTAAAAAGCATGAAGACTGAAGCTGTCTGACAGAAGCAGATTCTGCACTGCTGTTGTGCAAACACACCTGGAAAGACTGCAGTTTGAGAGCAAACTGAAAGGTTCTACTCAGTGATCCTTGAGGTCCCTTCCCACCTGGTATTTGATGAATCTGTGAAAACCAGGATCTGCAAAACTGTTGCAATCCCTCTGACCTTCCATAATGTAGGGAAAAATGTGGGACTAAGCTAATAAGCTGTGTCTTGGTTGTGGGAAACAGTTCCAGCACCTGAAGGGGCCTACAAGAAGGCTGAGGGGACGACTGTTTTTAAAGGCCTGCAGTGATAGGATAAGGGACAATGGCTTCAAACTAGAAAAGATTTAGACTGGATGTTATGAACAAGTTCTGTGACATGAGGGTGGTGGAACACAGCAACAGGTTGCTCAGGGAGGTAGTTGGGGCCCCAACCTTGGAGATATTCAAGGTCAGGCTCAACAAGACTCTACTCTAGTAGAGGATGTCAGTGCTGAGTGCAGGAGGGTTGTACTAGATGACCTTTGGAGTTCCTTTCCAACCCAAACCATTCTATGACTCTATGATTCTCTGATTCTCTGCTGTGAGGAATGGGAATCCTTGGGTTAATTGTTATGTAACCTCATCCCTGCAGACTAAGGGCAGCATATTTAAGCCAGGTAAGCAAAAGCTAATTGCCTCCTGTAAAACATCTCTCCTCTCCAGTCTGGGTGGACCATTTGGTCCCACAAGTCATTGCATGTCTCCTTACTACCATTTGATCCAGCCTCCACAGAAAGTAGTAGAAGTTAATTTTCTGATCTTCCTGGGAAAGGAATTGGACTCTGACTTTAGCAAGTAGCTTCTCTGGGTGGACTGGTGTGTGAGGTGTTGCTTAACATAGAATCAACCAGGTTGGAAGAGACCTCCAAGCTCATCCAGTCCAACCTAACACCCAGCCCTAGCCAGTCAACCAGACCATGGCACTAAGTGCCTCATCCAGTCTTTGCTTTAACACCTCCATGGACAGTGAGTCCACCACCTCCCTTGGCAGTGATATTGAACAGTGCAGCCAGAGCAGGAATTCTGCATGAGCCACAGATTGATGGCAGTTCTCTCAGTCCTGCTCAGAAGGCGGCAAATAGCAAACAGATCCATCCTCTCTAGCGAGCAGAAGCAGACATTTCTGTGGCTTGCTCTGCAAGCACCATCCCCTCAGAGATGTTGCATTTAGAGCACTAAGAGTAGAGAAGTGTCAGAGGCCATTTCTAAGTGAAAAAAAACAAACCAAACCAAAACAGAAAAAAGTAGAATTTAGCTGTCTTGAATAGTTCTAAAAAAAACCATTTTTTGAGAGGTGAGGATGCATTGAGAAAACTTCTGGGAGTTTTTAAACCAGAGAATTGTGGACACAGAATCATCACAATTTCATACCTGCAGCTGAAAAAGGAACCATGTAGCTCTGAATGCCAAGTGTGGCTTAACCCTGCTTTGCAGCTTGTTTTGTTTTGGCTTGCTCTGTTTCATTTCCCCTTGAGGCATCAAGCTCTGACCCTGAAAGGTGAGGAAGTGAAGGAAATGGAAGAGTGAAGTTTGGGGAGTCCTGTGCAAAAAAGCTGAGGGAACTATGAGGCAGTCTGTCTGGTTGTGAGACTGAAAGCTAAGTGGGCTCCTCAAATTAATTACTTTGGAACCCACTTAGTTATGCCTGTGGACTCCCTTAAGCATCAGCCTTAGATGATATCACCGAGGCGGAATTTAGGCTTGATTTACGTTGGCACGAAACTGGCCATAAAGTGCACGTGTGCCCAGAGTAGCCCCTTCTCCAACAGAGCATGTTTATAGGAACAGGAAGCATGGCTGCAGCAGGAGCACCCCCAGCCTCTGCTGTGTCAACAGCATCACAAACACAGGTATCCAGGATCTGCAGGCTGCCTTCATTTTCCATGTATTTCAACTCAGTCAGTAACCTGGAACACCATTAGCGGGATTAGTGGCTGCATGATGGGGGAGAAATGACTTATGAGGTGAGATTTACTCTGCTCAAGATGTGTATCTGAACCAGAGCCACAATCCACATTTCAATCTTTTCCTTTCATACTCTATCTAATCTGTGGCTGGTATTTCATGGTGATAGTCTCTCTTTTTTTTTTGGAGCATGAGGGCACACTAGATTCATTACATCTTATTCTGTAGCCACATCATTTATCCTTCAGTAGGTTTGTGCCTTCCTGTCTGCATAGCTACGAAGTCTTCAGGTCATGTTTAGGGAAGTGTGAACTCTTCAATGCTCTTTATAGTACATTAGAACCAGTTAAATATACCTAAGCACTATTCAGGATTTCTTGCAGGAAATTGACATAGATGAAGATCAAAAAGAGCAGAGCATTTTTAGTGACTGAGAAAACCTTACTCTTTGCTTCCTCACATGTGTTTATGTGTATATTCACTCATCAACCTGTTTGTGTTATGAGGTGCTATAAATAGGCACAAGTAACCTTCTCCGTGGTCCACTTGGATCTACTGTCCCTGTAGTGAAATAAGAGGGGGTTTATGCTTCAAGAATGCAGCATCCTTCAAGCAGCTTCTCTGGGACACTGGTGAAACCCTTCCCATAAGGGGAGAGATGAAGGTGAGGGGAGCCACCAGGCCCACATCTCCTCCATCTGGGTTGATCTAAAGGCAAACTAAAGGAGCTGCACGCTGCAGGAGTTCCCCTTTGCAACTTTCCTTTCTTCAGGCTTCTAAAGAAGTCTGTTGCAGAGGCAGTGCTGTTGTGTACGCAGAACAATCTTCTCCAGCTTTCTAAGGAGAGTCAATGATGCAGGAGGGATCCTTTTATTTTCCCTGGGGTATACACCTCCCTCTTTCTCTCATTCAATTGGGAGCTTCCTTAGGTTGGTATTTAAATGCTCCAAGAGATTTTTTTAGGGCACAGCTCACGTTGGCAGTTGGAAGAAAGAAGATCTTCCTGTAGTTTTGGAGAGGCTGAGATGAAATGCACATGAATCCTAAAACTCCACTGCAAAATGACAGTGCTGGCTGTCAGCGAAGATCAGGAGGTCAGCTTGAAAGAGGAACTAGTATGAAGTTCTTTAAGTGGAAATGCTCTACCTCTTGCACCTCTTGAGCTGACAGAAGGTGTAAACATTACTCACAGGTGCATGCTGTGAGCATACTAAGCTGTAGCATTAAGTAACTCAGAGTTTGGTCTACTCTCACATCTACTGAAAAGCAGCAGTAACTGAGTGTCGCAGTTCTTGCTTGGTGGATGTTGGTAATCTCTGAGACAGTTTGGGCAGGCTGTAGGAGTAGAACTGTTGCCCATTGAAGATTTTGTCTTCCTTGGGAGATGGTATGGCAAGGCATTTCTATCTGGGAAATACAGTTCCCACATCAAATGTCTTAGGACTTGTTTATTTACTGATTGCAAGCCTGATAAATCTGTCCAAACATTCGTAACCTACAGCATGAAGAGCAGAGCCAAACCACCTCACTTGGTATTCTACTCCATGATGTATTTCAAGTCTGGCTGCTGAAGGTAGCTCTCTGTGTCCTGGTGTGGTCGCTGTTCTTAAAGGATCACAGACACTAAAGACAGTAGCTGGTGTGTGCTGTTTGGGCTGGGACATCTTTTTACCCCTTCTGTTGGAAAATTGCTTGCAGGTAAAGGCTTGCTTTGACCTGTCCCCCTTTGCTGTTTAGCTGAGAGGCATTCTGTTGTGTTTAGGGACAATATTAGAACAGAATAGCAGGCATGCTGATCAGCAGGATTGGGAAACAGATACCCTAGTGCTGAGTGGGTGTCATGGGGGAGGGTTTCTAACTTCCCTGGATCGGTGCCCAGCTGAGGAGTAGCTGGTAGGGAAAATCATGTCGGCAGAGAATTGCATGTTGGGTCTCTGTGGGTGTGAGCTGAGGACACCCCACAGAAGCCTGTAATCCCATCTCTGCAGGAATAGCAGGCACAGGCAGCACAGCCCCCCAGGAGCTCTCTAATGGCAGAAAGGGCTGCCCAGTCTGCCTTGTCAGAAGTGGCCTCCAGATACATGAAGATCTCTTTATTAAAAACTAACAGGCAAGAAACAGGATGTTTCCAAACCTCTGCAACAAGTTGTGACTGTTGGAGAGAAATCTTTCCCTCCAGATGCACTGAAGTGCTTGCATCTGCACAGTCCCAAGCACAGCTCCAGGCCGGGTGGGGAATGGCTGAGAGCAGCCCTGAGGAACAGGCCCTGGGGATCTGGGCTGAGGAAAAGCTGAACAGGAGGCTGCAGGGGGAGTGCAGCCCAGACAGCAACCCTGTGCTGGGCTGCAGCAAGAGCAGTGTGGGCAGCAGGGCAAGGGAGGGCATTCTGCCCCTTGGCTTTGCTCTCCTCACACCCCACCTGCACTCCTGGGGGCAATTCTGGAGCCCCCAGCACAAGCAGGACATGGAAGTGTTGGAGGCAGTGCAGAGGAGGCCACCAAGATGCTGAGAGGGCTGCAGCAGCTCTGCTCTGAGGACAGGCTACAAGAGTTGGGGCTCTGCAGCCTGGAGAAGAGAAAGCTTTGAGGAGACCTTATAGTGGCCTTCCACTATCTGAAGGGGACCTACAGGAAGGCTTGGGAGGGACTGTTGACAAGGTCTGATGATGACAGGATGAGGAGGAATGGGTTTAAACTGGCAGAGGGGAGATTCAAAGTAGATGTTAGGAAAGGGTTCTTTGCAGTGAGGGTGGTGAGACACTGGGACAGGTTGCCCAGGGAGGTCATGGATGCTCCCTCCCTGGAAGTGTTCAAGGCTGGGTTGGATGAGTTCTTGAGCAACCTGTTCTAGTGGGAGGTGTCCCTGCCTGTGGCAGGGGGTTGGAACTGGCTGATCTTTGAGGTCCCTTCCAACCTAAACCATTCTATGATTCTGTGATCTGTTCCTGCTCGCTGCTTTGTCTCACACAGGACCCTGAAGGACTTACATGAATCAGTTAATTAGAGTGCATAAGAGTTGTTGGCTCTATCACTCTGTGATGTTTGTAAGGACTCTGGCAGTTGGGAGGCCTCTGAAGATGCAGTTAGAAAGTTGCTGGAAAACAGATGACTTCTTTTATTTTTGCACCTTAACTTTCACCTGAAACACATCTTGTGAAGTTGGGCTGCCCATGTATTTGTGTGGTGAGTGTGGTTTTAGCACCAAGCTTTGTTATAGCCCTTAACAAATTCTCCTATGTCATAATCTTTAGGCACAGTAACTTAATTCCCCCCCACACCCCCCCGTGTGTACTTGAAATTAGTTTACATGATAAATGTAGAGCAATCAGAACAGGATATGAAACAGGAACCTCTGGAGTGAGCGTGAGTAGGACACAGATGTAATAGCCTTCAGAAGCACACACTGACGTTTGTCAGTAAGGGAATGGGCTGGAATCCCTGCCCAAACAAATGTGTTGCAACAGGCAGAGGAAGAGATCAGTCTTAATGTCCCTTGGTGGCTTCTCCTGAGGATTTGAGGTTGTGCCAGCTGCTGCTCCGAGCTTTCGTCTCTCCTTCCAGACTGGGTCTGAACGAAGCCTTTCTTCCCGGCCTGCTGCATGTGCAGCAGAGACCTGATGGGAACCTGGGGGGGAAGCAGCAAATTCTTATGACTGGACCTTGCCTCTATTTGCATAACAATTCACCAGAGGGAAAAAAGTGTTTGTACTTCTCTTTTACATTAAGTGTAGCAACTCAAGAGCTCCACACAGATCTGCCAGCTGTGTTGGTCACACAGGTCTGCAGACCACACTGCAGCTTTGCCCCAGCGCTTCTTACACTGTGATTCAGCTCCATAGTCCCTGGTCCTGCATAGCTTTTACCCTTTCCCCCTGCACTGCCCCGGATTCCTCCATCTTCTTATCTCCCATACCCTACATCTGACCCCTCTGTTCCTGGTTTCAGAAGCTGGATGAGTGGACAGATCTGTCAGGAGATGCAGGGAGGGAACAGGGGTTATCTGAGTGTGCAGGTTATCTGAGGGATTGCTCTCCAGAAACAGGATCTGTGAGCAGTGCAAGTTATCCCAAGCCACAGACAAGTAGAGGCTGGGCTGGTGAGTTCATCAGAGCTGGGTGTCTAGTGGATATGGGTGAAAGATGAGAAGTCTGAAAATAGTGGTAGAGCTGCCCTGAAGCCAGAAGGATGTGCCTGTGATTGAGAAACGTGGAAAGAAAGTTACATTCTGGGGGCTTTGAATTAGCTCCCTCAGTAAGGAAGGGCTTCCTGGATTTTTCTTTCAGCCAGTTTCATACCCAGAGGGGAATTATTTGGCAGTGGATCCAATATACACATGGGGTTTGACTTCACAGTGAGTCTGCCCTGTGACAAACCCCCTCCAAAAAGCAATCAGCAAAGTTTTCCTCAGATTGCAAACTCTGTCTGCACCCAAGTTGGACTCTTGCTTGCTCATTCCTCAGCTGGGTTTGTCAAAACCTCACAACATTTAGTCTTACTTTTCCTTGCAGTGCTGAGTCACTCTCTGATGTGAGTGAAAATCAAAATGTTTGTTACTGTAAATTTTGCTAGCCTCTGTCTGAAATCCAAGGGGGAAAAAAACCCTGCAATGTCAGTTTGCTCCAAAAAAAAAAGAGGGTTTAGAAGAATTTTTCTCCTCAACACTTTCCTGTGTAATGCTTGCACATGTTTTGCTTTCTCTGTCACTTGTGGTCTCTTTAATTACCCCATGGCCATCTGATCTGTGGCAGGATCAGACACAGCAAAAGCATGACCAAAGGAAAACAGAAGCTTTGGTGGTTTGAAATAGGGTTTTTTTTTCAGTGTAAGAAGTGACTCCTCCAAAAAGACAACAAAACATCCTTCTGTCAGCTAATATTTCTCTCAGCCCTGCAACAGACTGTAGGATTTTTATCTCAGCCTGAGCTCTTTTTGGCTGTTTGTAATGCATTCTTTAGGGTGTGTAGACAACACTGGTGTCTAATAGCTCTTCACAGGCTTGAGGTTTTAACTCTATAGTTCCTTATTTCTGTCTCTGTTCTTCCTGGTGAGGCAGGAGGCCCACAAAAGGTGCTTGGAACAGATCTGTACCCATGGAAGCTGGATGGCAGTGCAGATTCATGATGTATTTTGAGCAGAAGATGCTTACCTTGGGCAGGCAACAAAGCTGATGAAGTGTCTGGAGAACAGGTCTTATGGGCAGTGGTTGAGGGATCTGGCAGTGTCTAGTCTGGAGAAGAGGAAGCTAAGGGAAGACCTCTTTGCTCTCTACAGCTCTATGTGAAAGGAGGATGTAGTGAGGTGGGGCTTGGTCTCTTCTCCCTAGTATCAGGTGATAGGATGAGAGGGAACGGCCTGAAATTGTGCCAGGGGAAGTTTAGGTTGGAGATTAGGAAAATTTATTTCCTACAAGAGTGGTCAGGGATTGGAACAGCCTATCCAGGGAGGTGGTGGAGGAGTTCAAGAATTGTGTGGGCATGGCACTTTGGGACATGGTTTAATGACTGCGGTACTCTTAGGTTGACCTTGGCTTGGACTTGATGGTTTCAGTGGTCTTTTCCTACCAGACCAAATCTTTGATTCTATATCTGCTGAAATGCCAGAGGCTGGAGGATGCACTGGGGAATTCTGAGCATCAACCATCAATCACAGTTGAGCTAACAAGCTGGGCAATCTCAGTGGTGGCAGAGCTGTAGCTTTGTGGCAGGACACTGCAGGGCCTGTGGTGAGTGCTGGGGTCCGTACACACCACGGGGCTTTCGTGGGGCTCAGGGTATTGCACAAGTACAGCCAAGGCCATAATTTGAAGGATTGCACTCAGAGGAAAATGGAGTTTTGAGAATTCTTTCCTGGTGAGGAAACAGAAGCCAGAAAGAAGAGTGTTGGTTTTCTGATGCGAGCGTGAGCTGGCGGAGCTGGCAATAAGACAATTTATCCTTCACTTATGGGCTAAGCAGATTCAGAAGTCACCAAGACACAGCTGCCATGGAGCCTCCTATTTGCCTCAGAAAGCAGGCAGGCTGTTGAAAAAGTCCATAAGCTGTTTACTCCTCCCTCCTCTGTTGGAAAATGAGTCTCCTTGTCACATGTAAGAGCTGTACAAGTAACAGGAACAAAACATGTAGGTGTTCTGAATAAAGTCATTAAACAACAGGCTGTTTGCTAAGCACGTCAAGTTCTGGACAAAATCACACTCTAGCTCTTGTGTTTTGTGTGCTCAGGTGATGAAGGACACCATGGAACTTCCACCAGGAAGAGCTGTGTTCCTTGCCTTGAATCAAAGTGTGACTCAGAAGGAAAATGTCACTGAGACATGGGCTGCAGTGAGACTTTAGGACCACTGCTTCCAATCGCCTTGCAATTAGAAGGGACTTTTGTTGGTGATGGATGAGCTCAGATAATCTCTGCTGGGTTGAGATAAGAATGAAACGCTGCTTTCATCAGAGGAGAGGGTAGCTGATAAGCCAGGAGTTGAAAAATGTGGCATTCAGTGGTCCTTCATTAAAAAGGGCACTATCACTGGTGTAGAAACATGTGATGGGTAGGTCTGTGCCCTCAAGTGCTGAAATAGATGGAAAGACACTTCTGAAATGTTTGCTTCTCTTTTTTTTGTTCTTCTAGATGATTTTTCTAAGTAGCCTCTTTCTGAATGTTCTGTGATCTGTGATATGTTAATGGCATCATCTCAATATCTGATAGGATAATCTTGATAGATGATAAAGAAAGATTCCATTTTAAATGTTACCTATTCACATACAAAACATGGCACTGGTTTTGTCCACGGTATTGGCCATCAGCACCTATGTCCAGGAGGAAGCATCCAACCCTTAGCCACTGCTTAAACAGCAGGGAAGTTTAGGGACATCTAGCCTTGGGGTTGAAGCCCCCCACCACTGGTGTACTTTCTGTGCAGTCCCACACAGGTTTGAGCCTCCCTACCTTCTCTGCAGAGATGTTTAAATGCCATTACTGGGGATGATTCATCGCCCACGTCAAGAGGGAGGAATTCAAATCAGCTGGGGAGCAAAGCTCTCTCCGCTGGGAACAGGAGGAGATAGGGCTCCTAGCAGTGGGAGAAGTGGGGGAGGAAGTGAAACCAGTGGTGAGGAGAATGGGGTTCTGCAGCATGGAAAGATAGGAATGCACTTAAGTGGGGTCAGGATGTGAGAGCAAGGCATTAGCAGTGGGGAAATGGAAGATGGGTGGACAATGCAGTGATGGGAACAAAAAAAGCCTGGCATTTTCCATGAGGACACCCAGCTTGCCTATTTGAGGTGCCACTTGTCTTTCTGGTTCATACCAAAGCTGATAGCCCACTCTGGAAAACATCATGCACTTCTGGCCATTCCCATGCAGGCCACAGCAATGGTGTTAGAAGTGCCATTCATCTGTAGAATCATAGAACATTCTGGGTTGGAAGGGACCTTCGAGATCATCTAGTTCCAACCCCTCTGCCATGGGCAGGGACACCTGCTGCTAGACCAGGTTGCTCAAGGCCTCATCCAACCTGACTTTGAGCACCTGCAGGAAGGGGACATCCACAGCCACCTCCCTGGGCAGCCTATTCCACTGTCTCACCACCCTTGCTGGAAAGAATTTCTTCTTAAACTCCAGTCTAAATTTCCCCTCTCCAAGCTTCAATCCACCCCTCTCATCCTACCACAAGCCCTTGTAAAAAGTCCCTTTCTGACTTTCTTGTAGCCCTCTTCAGGTACTGAAAGGCTGCTCTAAGGCCTCCCTGGAGTCTTCTCTTCTCCAGGCTGAGCAGCCCCAATTCTCTCAGCCTGTCCCCACAGGGGAGCTTTTCCAGTCTTCTGATCATCTTTGTGGCCTCCTCTGCACCCATGCCACCAGTTCCATGTCTGTCTTGTGCTGGGAGCACTGGAGCTGGACACAGGTGGTAGGGATTAGAAGGGACTTCTGAAGATCATTGAGTCCAACCCCCTTGCCAAAGCAAGATCACCCAGGGCAAGTCACACAGGAATGCATCCAGATGGGTCTTGCATTTTTTTCTGCAGAGAAGGAGACAATGTCTAGAGAAGGAGACACTGTGCAGCCATCACCTCCATGAGTTGCTGGACAACCTTTTAGTTCCTTGCAGGAAGCAGGATCCACAGGTGGCACCTGGCACACAGCACCTCTTGGTGTGCTCTTTGAGTGCACTGGCTGTAGAGCTGAGCAGCCCAAAACAGGAGGTGGGAGAGATCTACACCAGGAAAGGGAAGATCAGGGAAGGCAGCTCTGCTTGCGTAGATGGCTGAGGGTGTTTTGTCAGAGCTGCCTATTTTTAACATGTACTTTGCCTTCTCTCTTTGGCTGTGAGCTGAGCTCTTGCCTCCTGTTGCTCACCTTCACTACAACTTGATTACGAGATGCAATTGTAACCCCATCATGCTTTGGCTTTGCTCCTGACCTGCTTGTCATTTCCAGTGAGGGTTACCAGAGAGGTACCACCAGGTGCTGGCTGCCAGTGCAAGTGCCATCATGACATGACCCAAGGCCCTAGGGATTAAATAACTTCTTCTGAAGGGTGGGTGTCAAGTGGCTGGGGCCAATCTCTTTTTGGTGGTCAGCAGCAATAAGACATGGAGCAACAGCTACAAACTGAAACAGAGAAGGTTTCAACTCAACATGAGGAGAAACTTCTTTACAGTGAGTTTGACAGAGCACTGGAACAGGCTGCTTAGAGAGGTTGTGGAGTCTCCTTCTCTGGAGACTTTCTAAAGCCACCTGGATGCATTCCTGTGTGAGCTACCGTAGGGGATGCTGCCTCTGCAGGGAGACTGGACTTGAGGTCCCTTCCAACCTCTAAAGTTCTGTGATTCTGAGGTTTTCTTTTAGCATGTGAGCATTACCACACTTGTCTACATCAAGTATCCACAAATCTGTGATATGCTTTTCCAAGATGTTCCTAAATACTTGGTTAGAGTGCTCCCCACCATCTGTGATCTCGAGAATACAGATGGATTCCACTTCATTGTTTCTTCAATCAATCGAGTTTGAGCTAGTCCAGAGGAGGCCATGAAGATGCTCAGAGGGCTGCAGCAGCTCTGCTCTGAGGACAGGCTGCAAGAGTTGGGGCTCTTTAGCTTGGAGAAGGGAAGGCTTTGAGAAGACCTTGGAGTGGCCTTCCAGTATCTGAAGGGGACCTACAGGAAGGCTGGGAAAGGACTATTGACAAAGTCTTGTAATGACAGGATGAGGAGGAATGGGTTTGATCTGGCAGAGAGGAGATTCAGGCTGGATGATAGGAAATGGTTCTTTGCAGTGAGGGTGGTGAGACAGACACTGGCACAGGTTGCCCAGGGAGGTTGTGGAGCACAGAATCACCCAATGTGATCACATCGAGTGATTCTGTGCTCCACAACCTCCCTGGAGGTGTTCAAGGCCAGGTTGGATGAGTCTTTGAGTGGCCTGTTCTAGTGGGAGGTGTCCCTGCCTATGGCAGGGGCTTGGAACTGCCTGAGCTTTGAGTCCCTTCCAACCTACCCCATTCTATGATTCTATGAAAATGTTTTTAGCCATCATTATATCTGGGAGCTGGATCCCATTCCACTTGCAGAGTAAATCTCCACAGTGAGGAGGACCAGAGTGGTCTGTTAAAGGCCAGAGAGGCAATGTCACCCAGGTGTAAAACGCCAGTCTTGTTTCTGTGTTTACCTGTCTGTCTCCTGCAAAGGCTGAGTAGAAGTCCCAGCTCTTTGGATGAAATCAAAACATGGCCACTCCTCAAAGTGAGAGAGTGGAATCAGACAGATTCCAATGCAGATGGATTTACCATCCTCTAAGCAGCAGTGGTTTATTCATGAGAAGCTTCCAATGGAAAATACCTGCTCTCCATTATGCAGTGAAGCTGGAAGCCAGCCAAAACTTCGGGCAGTCTGTTCTGTTCTGGAGTGTCTCCTTCTACCTCTGGAGCAGAGGGAGCACTGGCACAGCTTTCTTAACTGTTTGGATGCTGAAGGAACTTCCCACATCCCTGACTGCTCCTGTTTTCTGATTTCTCTCCTTTCTGAGAAGGTTCAGGATGCCTCTGGAGTACTTTCTCTGTGTCCTCCTGAAGAGGAAACTTCTTGGTTGTTTTTGTTTCACCTGTTAGCTGTTGCGGAAGTAATTTCTTGCTCCCCTCCTCAAATCCACATGACTCTCAGAAGTTGAGGAGCAGATAGGTAAGCACTAAAAACAAACACCCCAGAGCTGAGCCATCTGCTGTGTGGAGGAGGGCTGACTCCTACGGCTCTGATCTCAGCACCACGTACAGCATCTGCGCGGGCCCAGGGACGGCAGCAGCAGGGACGTGCAGCCTGGTTAGCCACAGGAGGAGGTGGCTTCTAAACACCTTGGGGCATGAAGTGCCTGATGCCCAGGCAGTTTGCCATAGCAGGCTGAGAAGCAGAGACAGCCACAGGGTCTGGGGACACACATCCTATTCCTTACTGGAAACCATCATTCACAGAATCATAGAATCATAGAATCAACCAGGTTGAAAGAGAGCTCCAAGCTCAGCCAGTCCAACCTAGCACCCAGCCCTGGCCAAGCACCTAGACCATGGCACTAAGTGCCCCAGCCAGGCTTGGCTTCAACACCTCCAGGGATGGTGACTCCACCTGGGCAGCCCATTCCATTGCCAATCACTCTCTCTGACAACAGCTTCCTCCTAACATCCAGCCTAGACCTCTCCTAGCACAACTCCAGAGTGTGTCCTCTTGTTCTGTTGCTGGGCTCCTGGGAGAAGAGCCCAACCTCACCTGGCTACAGCCTCCCTTCAGGGAGCTGCAGACAGCAATGAGCTCTGCCCTGAGCCTCCTCTGCTGCAGGCTGCACACCCCCAGCTCCCTCAGCTTCTCCTCACAGGGCTGTGCTCCAGGCCCCTCACCAGCCTTGCTGCCCTTTTCTGCTCCTTGCTGGTTGTCACCTGCAAACTTACTGATTCCTGGGCAAATGGAGCTCTACACTCACACCACGTTTGAAGTATTGTGTTTGTTCCCTGTAAATACTGTCTATGTTTAGCCTGAATCTGGGGCTGAGCTACAGCAGTCACCCCATGACTTGTCCTCAGCCAAGGAAGGGGATGAGGAGGAGGAAAGGAGGCCCATAGGTTGAAACGAAACGGGATTTGATGAAATAGCCAAACTAATCCTGATGACAGTATGAAGCAAACAAAAGTTATACACAGCCCAGTGAAGGTGAAACAGTCACAATAAACAGGAAGGCAGTCCTGGGGAGCACAATGGTAAGCAAGTGCCTCCAGGGGTGGGAAGAAGCAGGAGGAGGAAGAGGAGGAGGAGGAGGAGGAAAAGGAAGAGGAGGAGGAAAAGGAAGAGGAGGTGGAAAAGGAAGAGAATTATCAGGAGGAGCCTAAGCAGGAAGCCCTGCATCCTCCACAAACTTCCTCCTTCATACTGACCATGCTGTTTCTAGTCTGGGATACACCTGTAGCCAGCTCGGGTCAGCTGCCTTGGCTGACTCAGAGCTGCTAACAGCCTGCAGACCATGGCTGGCCTGGGGTTCTGTGCCAGTGAAACAGACAAAAATCACTGCAAAAAAATTATTGGCCCAGCTGAGTTTAAGCTTCCCTCTTCAACAACCTGATGGGCACAGTGTTCCATAACGAGCTGAGGGGAGGACAGAAACTCCTCATGGCCGCTCTCCTGAGAGCTTTGTCAGGCTGTGTTTGTGCCAGGAAGAAAGGATTCCCAGTGTTAGCTTTCTTGCAGGCAAACCAGCCCCAGAGCCATGCTGTTCTGAGCTCAGCCTGGCTGTGCAGTGGCACTGCCAGCCCTGGGGTGGATCTGCTAACTCCTCACACATCTGTTGGGCAAACCCAGCTGCGCTTCTGATAAAACACTACTCCTTTTGCTGTCTGTTGTGGGATTTTATCCATCCCTTGCTCTACAGCTACTGCTGAGAGACAGTTTCTTGAAAGGAGTGAAAGCAAGCAGGAGCAGTCAGCAGGAGCAGGGAGGTCATTCTGCCCCTGTACTCTGCACTGGTCAGACCACACCTTGAGTACTGCGTTCAGTTCTGGGCCCCCCAGTTTAGGAGGGACATTGAGATGCTTGAGCATGTCCAGAGAAGGGCGACAAGGCTGGGGAGAGGCCTTGAGCACAGCCCTACGAGGAGAGGCTGAGGGAGCTGGGATTGGTTAGCCTGGAGAAGAGGAGGCTCAGGGGTGACCGTATTGCTGTCTACAACTACCTGAGGGGAGGTTGAGGCCAGGAGGAGGTTGCTCTCTTCTCTCAGGTGGCCAGCACCAGAACAAGAGGACACAGCCTCAGGCTGCACCAGGGGAGATTTAGGCTGGAGGTGAGGAGAAAGTTCTTCCCTGAGAGAGTCATTGGACACTGGAATGGGCTGCCCGGGGAGGTGGTGGAGTCACTGTCCCTGGAGCTGTTCAAGGCAGGATTGGACGTGGCACTTGGTGCCATGGTCTAGCCTTGAGCTCTGTGGTAAAGGGTTGGACTTGATGATCTCTGAGGTCTCTTCCAACCTTGACGATACTGTGGTACTGTGATACTGTGATACTGTGAAATGGATGATTTCTGTGCCTGGGATGAGGTGAACTGTCACAGAGCCAGCAATAAAACTGTGAGTGCACATCGTGCTGTTAGGCAGTGACCCCCTACTCTGTATAAAGTCTTTCACCTGCTGTTTTGCCTCCCCTTCTTAGCAAGCCCAGTGATGTTGCCTAAGAATACTCCTGAAGGCTTAAGTAGTTCATATTTACAGCAAGCTTCAAAGCCCTAAGTGGCTACAGAATTTCAGGCTATTATTATCTGCCACTGGGGAAGGATGCTCCTGGTTTCTGTGAGATTTAAAGCAGAGTAGAAAATTAGGCTGTTTATTCTACACTTCACTGGAACAAACAAGTTTCTATAGAAACTACCACTTCAGAGGTATTTACATTTCTCTACTGTGAGGCAGCTCAAGAAAGAGCATTCCCATAAATAGCAAATGGAAGTTGTTACACTTGGTATGATAAGATAATGTTTACAAAAGACTCTGTGTTCAAAGTATTGTTAGGGGGATGCTGTAAAAACTGTGGATCCACTGAACAGGCTGTAAGAGACTGAGATCTCTCTGTAGGAGAAATCATGGAATCCTAGAATGGCTCAGGTTGGAAGGGACCTCAGAGATCATCTACTCCAACCTCCCTGCCATCAGCAGGGACACCTCTCAGCTAGGCCTTGAACACCCCTAGGGGGAAGGCATCCACAACCTTCCTGGGCAACCTATTCCAGAGCCTCACCACCCTCGTACTGAAGAGCTTCTTACTCAGATCCAGTCTAAACCTACTCTCCCTCAGCTTCAAACCATTCTTTGTGGTTCTCCTCTGAATTCACCCCAACAGCTCTGTGTTCTTATGCTGGAGATACCAGAACTGAAGGCAGTATTCAAGGTGGGTGTCTCATCAGAGCAGAGGTAAGGGACACAGTCCTCTCCCCTGCCCTGCTGGCCACACTCCTCTTGATGCAGCCCAGCACTCAGATGCTTTCTGGGCTGCATGAGGGCTCTGCCAGCTCATTGTGAGCTTCTCATCAGTCAACACACCCAGGTCTCTCTCTTCAGAGCTGCTCTCAGCCCACTCTGCAGCCAATGTGCCTAGCATTGACTTTACCCAGATGCAGGACCTTGCACTTTGTCTTGCTGAACCTCATGCAGTTGGCACTGGCCCACTTCTCAAGCCTGTCATGATCCTTCTGGATAGATGAGATAGTGACATGTAAAAGTAGCCTGTAAAAACTCCTTTGTGCACTCCCTGGTGATACCTTTGCACTGAAAGAAGATTGAACCTGATATCTCAGCCAAAGCTCATTCTTTACAGGCTCATTTCTGGGTAAGGTGACAAGAAAAACATCAGCATTTTCAGCTGTAGGTGAGGTGCTGCCCTTATGTGCATGTGCTTGCAGGTAGAGGTTGGGTGTTTCTCGCTGGGACTTAGCTCTGCAGCCTCCTTCAGCTCTCCACTTGCGGTGCACTGTGGCAGTGTATGGCACTGTTCTTATCAGTCAGTGAAAACAATGATAAGGGGAGTAAAGAAAAAACCAAACCATGGAGCATTTGCTCTGTTTGCAGTGGTGGTGAGAGAAGTAAATTTGGAAAGGCTGCTGAGCAGTGGATTCTGTGCTGTATGCTTGCTTGCATCCTGTGTCTGTCTGTCTTTTTGGAGTCTTTTCTGCCTAATATCAGGTGATAGAACAAGAGGAAATGACCTCAAGTTGCATCAGGGGAGGCTTAGATTGGATATTAGGAAAAATTTCCTTCCTATGAGAGTGATCAGGCATTGGAACAGGCTGCCCATGGAGGTGGTGGAGTCCCCATCCCTGGAGGTGTTTAGCAAACATGTGGACATTTTGGTCTGGGACATGGTTTAATGGCCAAGGTGGTGTTAGGCTGACAGTTGGGCTTGATGATCTCAGAGGTCTTTTCCAACCAAACCCAATTCTGTGATTCTCATTGCAAGAGCTTTAGTGCTTAATTTCTTGTATATAAAATGAGATTACAACACACAGACAAAAACACCACCTGCTAGTGTCTGCATGCTCAAGCTGAAGCTGATGATAGAGAATTTGGGTTGTCACTCTTGCACAGAGTGGTGACTTCCTAGAGGCAAAGGTCTGGATCCAGTATCACATCCTTCTTTATCACAGTCTTGCTCATGCAGGTCACAGTGAGTAGAATAGGCAAGAGCATGCTTTGGCAGTGGGTTAAGAGAAGGGGCCACCCTAGCCATGTCCTGTCCCAGGGCATCAGTCGTCACAGATACTTAGGGAAAGAAGGCAAGAAACCATGGCTAGCTTTCCTTCCTGGGATGTCCTCCCAGCCTCTGGCAATCAGCCACTTTCAGCACTCGCTGGGCTGGAGGCTGCATCCAAGCTCTTGCATTGCTAACCACTGATAGACTTAGGTCTCAGTATGACCTTACCCTAAAGATGTGTCTAAGGAATTATAGTCAAGCTGGAAAGGGGAGCACTGAGCACATCCCAGCTTCCTCCGGACAGCAGATTCCCTTAAGGGTGGTCCTTTGAAAGCACATCTGGAAGATGTAGTGGCTGAAGTTCATCTCGGTCCCAAAACATCTTATGATGGGTTCTGCAGGCACAGAAGTAAAAAGCACTTAGGCAGTAGTGTCATCTTGTCAGGGTAGTCATTTAACTCAATTAACTGGTAAATGCAACCCCCAAATAACAGCCAATAAAAAAGGAGGGGCCAGGCTGCTGCCTCCTACCTGGGATTTGTTCTCTGACAAAGGACTGGATTACAGCTCTCAATGACAACAAGTGCAGTCCATCGCTGCTGCCTTAACCCATTTACTAGATCCTGGTGTTCTCTCCCATGCTTTTGTTTTGTTGTTTTTGTTGCCCAAGACTTCTCAGAAGCCTTGAAAGCAAGACATAATAACCCAGCTCCTGCCCTGGTAGCCAGTTGTGCAGTCTTTTGTTTCAAGCACACAGCATGCACCCAGACTTGCTCATAAAATATCCATAGCAAAATCATGCCATGCCTGGCTCTCTTATACATTTTTAAGAGCTGTGCCCTAAATCCATTAAAAGACTGAGAGCCATGAATGGGAGAATAATCCTGCCAACCAGATGGGTGAGAAAGGGCTTGGGATCAAGTAACACCCACCATACAAAACCAACCAAGTCAATTTGCTGCCTGCTTTGAGAACCCAGCACCTCTTGAAGTGCAGTTCTTTTGTCTAAATTGGTGGGAAGCATTTTGCTTTGTAGAACAGAGGAACTTGGTACAGCCAAAGCAGAGCTGACAGAAAGAGTGGTCAGAGAAACAGAACTGTACAGGGGTCTGAGGATGGTGAGGACCCTGTGTACCTATAGAAGGTGCTTTCTGATGCCAGGATGACTAAGCAGGGTTTCTTTATGATAAAAATAATTGGTTTGGGACTCTGAGGGGGTTGCTCTCACTCTAGAATGAACCTTGGAAATCCAATCCTATGCACTGGGAAAAAATGGCCTTTGTTGTTTTACCCTTAGGAGAGAAGCAGGGAACCTAATGACATCCTGCATAGCCGAGGTGGATGTTCAAAGGAGGAGAAGGGAATTAAGCACTCAGAATGAAAGGGAATTGGGTGTCAACATCCCTCAGGCTCTTTGTAAAATTATATAGTACTCCTCTTGCCAGGAGTCCTCTCATATGATGGTTCCTGTAGAACTGAATTGTCTTTAATTTGGAGAATAGACACTCCACCTAGATCTAGGGACTTCCTCTTCCTTATACACTGGCTTGTGTCTTGGAAGCCCTTACAGGTGCTCTCAGAGGTACATTTTACCCTTTACCCATGTCCAGAATCATCTGTAGGATTTCAGACATATAAAGAGGGACTTGTAAGCAGCTGGTTTTGCTCCCATGGAAGCTGGGAAGTGGACTAGTAGGGGATGGAGGCTTTGCCCTTACCAGGAGCAGGGTACTGCATTCTTGCACTGTCACTATGGGCCCCTTGCACTTTGCAGGACCCATTTTTCTCAGGCAGTGTTCACCTCTGTCCTGAGGCAAGTTACAGAAATGCATTGGTATTTATTGTCAAAGCTTACAGTTGTGAGGCTAAATGCAGCTTTCCATAGCTGAGTGGTTGTGTGCTGACTGAATACAGACCCCACTCAACTGCTGGCATGAGTGGATTCCTTGATGGGTCAGAAGCTCCCAAGAAGTTGGTACAGCATTACCTGAGCAAAGAGTGGGAGGGGAAAAGTGTCTCCAGACTGAGTGCCTCCAAACTGAAGAACAGATTTCTGCAGAGTCTACCCCCCAGTGCTTGTGTCTCTTGCATATGAGGTGATGCCCAGAAGTCCTCTGGTGCTTTTGCATACCTGAACCCAAAAGCCATGTGGATGTTAAAAGAAGAAAGTAGAAAAGCTTCCTAATGGTTCTTCAGAGCCTTGATTGTAGGACTGCATGACATGAATTCATCTTAGTTCAGACATGGACCATGTACTGACCTCAGCTGTGGCTGCTGTCACTGCTCTGAGCTCTGTGCAATTCCTTGTGTGAGCAGAATCAGAGTGTTCTCTTTAGAAAGAGGCCAGAGGACAACCCAGCCCCCATATATTCTGAGACTTCACTCTGAAAAAAATCCCTTTGGCAGAGTCTTCAGTAACTAACTTAGCACCCAACTTGAAAAGCAAGCTTTACTGTAAATATTAAGTTGGGATTTTTCTATTTTGGTCATCTTCTTTTTAAAATGACTTCTTACTAGAACTGCCTTTGCAGCCTGTGATTCTTTTCTACTTTCAGTTTCTCTCCTGTGCTGCCTTGGCTGCTAAGTAGGCTGTGGTTCTCTGAAAAGGCAGCTGGGATGTTTGTTGTGTTTTCTGATACAAGATCTGTGTTTAAAACAAAACAATCCCCCCACCCCCAAACCCCAGCAACCGGCCCCAAAGCTCCAGCCTAGTCAAACTCTGATTCTTGCCCCCCATGCATTGAAGTTCCTGCTGTTAAGGCAGGTTTAGCATACACAGTGTGATTGCTTCCCCAGGATCCTGTGTTCACACCACGCTTGGACTTGTTCTGAGAGCTGTGGTAAAATGCTTACTGCTGAGAGGTCCCATTGTGTAGGATGTGTGCACACACCAGCTTGAACCTGTGCTGTGACTGAGGGTGATGAAATCTTCACAATTTGACTCCCTGCTACAAAGAGCAACCTCAATCTTGGGTCCCAAGTAATATCCAGAGGTTTCTGTATGGGATGGAAGCCCACCCTGCTGCTTGGACTGCTGGTGAGGAAGGACAGTTAACAATATACCAAGGCTTCCCACACTCTTCTCAGAACAGAGACCTAATTGTTCTAGTACCTCATTCTCTGTATTGCTATTTTGATGTCCCCCCTGATTTTTATTTCATTTTCATATGGTAAGTCTGATTATTTCCTCTTTTCATTTTAAAATGCCTCATGTTCCTACATTTTCTTGCTCAGTAGGTGACCTTATCTACTGTTATCACCAGCTTGTGCTCAGGACACCAGTACTTCTTTTGCTTGCATTTTGCCTGGGCTCCCAAATGTGCTGAAGAGAAGTTAGATTCCCAAATCAAGAGCATGGAATGCTCCAGTGTTTTTCTTCTTCTCTGAGCTAACTTCTCTTCCTGTCCAAGTGTGCCACAGTGCCTCAGAACTCACTGGAGCTGTGTACTCATCTCTGGAGGCTCAAAGCTCAACCTGCCTTTGATGCATGTACACAGACACACTGCTGCCTGCATCCCAAGAGGCATGATCTCACTGATGTTCTCTGGACCACTCAGTTGTGGGAAGGCTGCAGAGTTTGACATTTTGCATGGAGTTCATTTCTTTGACCATATTGAGCCATCTAGAAGTGTCTAGTCCAAGGTACCTCTCTGCTCTTCCTCTGTGGAGGTGAGCACCTTCAGAGGGGGCTTCTCTCGTCACTGCTAGAGGCCTTTCCTAGGGGTGGCAGGAGCTGTTGTCTAAACGTGTCTGTTTCTCTGACTGTAGGGAAGCCTCAGCTAGTCTCTGGCAGCTAGCTGACAGACAAGGAAAGGTAGATGAGATAAATCCTCCCTTTAATTTAGAGGGGGAAAAGTGACCTTGTGTGCTGGATTTCTACACCCAGTGGGGGAAACAGCAAGTTCTAGAGCTGTTTTCTTCTTCCTTTGGTGATGAATGTAGCATTCTGAGAGTTACAGTGGAGGTAAGGATGAAAGGGCAGGTTCCATCCCTCTTCCTCAAGTGGAGTGATCTCCTGATCCATGGGAAGTGCCACTCTAATGAGTGTTTTCCACGAGTAGGTGTGGATTGAACAGAAGCACACAGGGCACAGGGCTCTCCATGCTGTGCTATGGCTTTTGTGCAGTCTTGGTTGCCCTGCAAAGTTGCACTCCCCATGTCATGCCTGGCAGCTGCCTGAGAGGACCCATTTCCTTCAGCTCTCCTTTGGCTGTAACAATGTTGAACTTGTTGACCTCTCTGCCTATTAATTATTGATATAGTGTTGCATTATTTAGCCTTGTTTTAGCAGATGGATACCTTATTACCAGACAGACGTTTGCCAGACAGGCTGGTAGATAACACTGAGAAAAAAGGCTCCAGTTGCAGTGGTACAATAAAGGACTGAAACTTCATTCCTTACCCCTCACCCTCTCCTCTGGCTGGTCCATCGGTACTGTGCTACCTCTAACCCTGAATAGAAATCTACAGCTAATAACTTAGTGCAATTAAGTAGAATAATCTCTGTGGACAACAGGCTTGATCTTGACTGCGTTGGAGTTGTGGTCCTGATGCTGCTCTGCCCTCAGCACGGTGGAGGAAGTCCAACCCACTGTTTTTCTTAAGATACAAGAAATTGCTTTGTTTTTCAAGCCCTTTCCCTGGAAAGGAGAACTGATTTCTCCCCGGTTTCTACGAGCTGTATTGCAACACTCTCAAGACACAAGCGGAGCTTGATGCCTGTCTCCCAGGGAAACCTGCCTTGGATTTGGCTTTCCAAACCCTGCTGTCTATAGATCCAAGGAAAAGGCGACTCAACCCGAACGAGCTGTAATTGTAGACATGCATGCTGAGCTCTCCTTAGCCTTTGTAAAGGCAGCACAGCTTCAGCTGCAGCAGGAGCGGAGGAGCAGAGCCCTGCGCGTCACTGCCAGCACCGCTGACGAGCGGCTCCGCGTAGGTGAGCAGTGCGTGACCAGCTCGCAGCCTCTGCCTGCTGCCTTCCTCGTCGTGCTGTGCTCTGTCGCAACCAGGTTCTCCTCTGATGTCAAAATCCCACTGCTTGATACGTTGTTTGCAGAACAGGCTGAAAAAGGAGGAGGAAAGAGGAAGGAGGACGGGGACCAGAAGTGCACTCTTGAGCCTTACAAACCTGACAGCTGCTTTGTTTTGCAGGGGCATCCTCCGAAGAAACACTTTGGGGCAAACCACTTCAGAAAGATTCAGCTGCTGTTTTCACCAACTTCTTAAGGCCATGTGGGTGCTCACCACTGCAGTTAGATGTGCCATGGGGTTTTCATAGCTGTGTAGCCTCCTGCTGCTTTGGGTGCCCATGGTCAGTGTTTTGGTCCTTTGTAAGTTTGCTGGTTCATGGTTGGAAGAGACCTACAAGATTATCCAGTCCAACCTAGCACCCAGCCCTATCCAATCAACTAGACCATGGCACTAAATCTTTTCTTGAACACCTCCCTGGGCAGCCCACTCCAATGCCAGTCACTCTCTGCAAACAGCGACCTCCTCCTAACATCCAGCCTAGACCTCCCCTGGCACAACTCCAGACTGTGTCCCCTTGTTCTGTTACTGGTTGCCTGGCAGAAGAGACCAACTCCACCTGGCCCTCCCTTCAGGTAGTTGCAGACAGCAATGAGCTCTTCCCTGAGCCTCTTGTTCTGCAGGCTGCACACCCCCAGCTCCCTCAGCCTCTCCTCACAAGTCTTGTGTTCTCAGGGAAACTCCTGTAGTTGAACCCCGACTTGGCTGCTGTGTTTGGCCCCATCACTCAGAGCTGTCTCTCTCTTAGACTCTTCTTACTCTCTGGTCACACTAGCATTTTTCCTGGCTTTCAGGAATATCTACCACATGTGCTACCCTTCCACTAAAACAGGACCTCACCCTCAAGGCCTTTGTTATCCCTTCATTTCCCCTTGCTCAAGCACACTCTGTCCCAGAGGTCCAGCCTTGTTTAGCAGGAGGGAATCTCTTTCAAAGAGATCCTCTAGGATCCTATTAACAGCAGACCTGGAGAAGAGAAGAAATGAGGAAATCTGCACTGACTTCCTCAGTGCTCTACCATGTGTTGTGGCTATTGGTCAGTGTCTTTGAGATGTCTGGGCTTCCCTCAGCTCATGGCTGCTTCCCCACATTGTACATTCTGTCCTACTCCTGCCAACAGTTTCTTCTCCTTCCAGACTGGTAGGCGAGGGACTGGCATCTCTCATCTCCTTTGTCATGTTATCTCCTTCATCCAGTCTCTCCATCAGTGCCATCAGGCAATCCCAGCCTTCCACTAGACAATTATTTCCTACCTCTTTGAAGTCTGCACTTTCCTGAGTGGAAACTGTCTTTTTTTCTTCCCCAGTAGCCCTCCATTTGAACAGATGAGTGTCAGGGTTTAGCAGCCCTCCCTCCCACTCCTGGCCAAGGTGGAAGATTCTATCCTGTTGCACGCTGTGGATTTTATCTCCCTGGAGGGCCAGGGAAGCAACTGACTCCCACACTCAGATTGAATGTAAAGTCTGACATGAGTAAATGTAAGAAATGCAAACCCCTAGCACTGGATTCACAAAGCCTCTGCAGGCTTTCTGAATTGTTTCAGGCTAGGTGGGTGAAATGAAATGAGATGCAAGTCACCCAGAGCAGCAGGTTATTGTGTAGAACTCCAGAAAACAAGAGCTGTGATTTTAACCGAGTTGAACAAATAAACCACTCGGTGCCGTTTTCGTTCAGGGCCATGTGTTGGCTTTGGAAAACAAAAAGGAAATAAGTGAACCAAATCACACAAAACATATGTCTGCAGAGTCGTGGCAAAACACACACAGTGTCTGGACCTCTTGGAAGTGCAGTGTTAATTCTTGCTGCTGTTGTGGCTGGGGAAGGGCTGCGCAGAAAGGCTGTGCTTGTGTTACGACGCAAAGTGGATTTTGCTCCTGCCGCATCAGGAGCAATGCAGATCTCTTGAAGGAGTGTGATGGGTTCTGAGTTCTTCAGCTGAGACACCTTGCTGGGGATTTCTGGAAGCTGGCAGAAATGCACCATTCAGGCTTGCTGGCTGTGACACAGGTCACCTCTCATGCCACCCAGGGTATGAAGGAGACCAACTTCCCCTTTGGCCTGCAAAACACTGAACTCTGAGACTAAGAAGTCCAAAGGAAGGCTCAGCATGTGACCAGCTGAATTTAAGCAGTCTCATGCCAGAATTTCTGTCTCTATGCTCTTAGAGTTGCTTTCTTAAGAAAGCCATGTGAGAAGTGGTGTGCTTCTGTTCTCCCTGTCATGTGCAGGCTGCATTTTGGGAAGAGAGGCTGTGGTGGTGGCTCTGAGCGTGCCAAGAAGGCTGTTGTGCAATATATGGGATAGAAGGGCACTTGGCCTCTCTTGGCATGTTACAAGTCATGCCAGGGTTAACCAAAAGCATGCTCAGAGGTGCTAACAAGGTCCCTTTGGTAGCTAAAGAACTGTCTCTTCTCCAGGTTCGTCATTGCTTTGCCATCCAACATCCTATCATCTGCTTGAACTTGTCTCCCGTGGAGCATGAGTACCTGTACCTTGCACTGCTGCCATTGCATCTTTGTCCATCTCAGGGTGCTGTGGTTGGGGGGCATTTCTGTCAGTGCTCAGGCCATGGGCCAAGCCTATAACATCTTAGCTCATCTTCTCTTGTTGAGCCAAATTTCAGGTTGTAGGTACACGTGTTTAGCTCTCAGCTTGCATCTTGCAACAAAAGGCAGACAAACCAGTGATAAATGGAGAAGTTGCACAAGGCAATCTTGAAATAATGCTGTGGGGTGGAACATGTGAAACAGGAGCTGTGGCTACAAAGGAGATTACTGCTTCCTATTCCTCCTATGGGTGTGATGTAAATCAAAGTGCTTTAAACTGATGCAGCTACCGAGGAGAATATTGGAAGCCTGAGGATGCTTCTGTAGCCTTCCTGCTACTCTGACTTCAGGTTTGTGTGCTAAGAAGTGAAGAACAGAGCCCCAAGCCTTGTCCTCTTCCCCTGGAAAGTAGTTTAGTTCTGGTGTACTGAGTGAAAGCACTGTCAAGTCACATTCCTGTTTCCAGATTGGACAGTCATTGATGCTACACAAATTTTGGAGGCCATAAGCCACAAAGAAGTGATTTTCCAATCCTCTTTTGAATGGCAGTGGGAAGAGATTTCTAAACATTTAAAAGCCTTAAAAATAGAGGCAGGGCATTCAAAAAATATGGAAACTTGGCTTTAAAAAAATCTGCCATCATTTCAGGTTGCTTGAGGGTCTTAGCTTAGATTAGGAGTGAGTCCAGAGGAGGGCCATGAAGATGCTCAGGGCTGGAGCAGCTCTGCTATGAGGACAGGCTACAAGATTGGGGTTCTGCAGCCTGGAGAAGAGAAGGCTTCCAGGAGACCTTATAGTGGCCTTCCAGTATCTGAAGGGGGCATACAGGAAGGCTGGGGATGTTTTATAATGACAGGATGAGGAGGAATGGGTTTAAACTGGCAGAGGGGAGATTGAAACTAGATGTTAGGAAAGGCTTCTTTGCAGTGAGGGTGGTGAGACACTGGCACAGGTTGCCCAGGGAGGTTGTGGAGCACAGAAGCACCCAATGTGTCACATTGGATGCTTCTGTGCTCCACAACCTCCCTGGAGGTGTTCAAGGCCAGGTTGGATGAGACTTTGAGCAACCTGTTCTAGTGGGAGGTGTCCCTGCCTATGGCAGGGGATTGAAACTAGCTGAGCTTCGAGGTCCCTTCCCACCTAAACCATTCTATGATTTAGAAGATAATGATTCATGTTTTTGCATCATTTCATTGTGTCACATGAAGTGGGGTGGGTTTTTTGGTTTAGGGTGTTAATGTGACCAGTAGTGCATATTCATCTGTCAGTACATTTGTGTTCCAATCAATGAGTAGTTTAAATGATTAATACCACTTCAGATTTCTTCTAACATCATCATTTATCATTAAGCCACAAATACCTTCTTCTGAAAGTCAACATTTCTCCAGGTGTTTGTTTTTGATACTGTGGTGGGATCCTGTACCTGAAATATAAGCTCATTTAGAGTGGCAGAAGCACCTCACCTTGTTTCCTATCATAAATGCTTTCTATATTGTAAAATCTGGAGTTTGAAGGCCTAAATTGCCCTTGATTTCTACAGTTCTATACAGGTTATACCAAACAGTGAAAGGAAGTGAGTCCCCCTCATGGTGTGTCAGGTGAAAGAGGGTTCCACAAGAGCTGGCCCTGGGGTATGTGGCTTTGTCCTGTTCAATATCAGCTTTGTCCTGTTCAATATCTTTACTGATGATCTGGACGAGGGAGGTGGTGGAGTCACTGTGCCTGAATGAGGCACTTAGTGCCATGGTCTGGTTGATTGGCCAGGGCTGGGTGCTAGGTTGGACTGGCTGAGCTTGGAGCTCTCTTCCAAGCTGGCTGATTCTATGAAATACTGAATTTTACTGTTTCTTTTAGAGTTCTTTGACACAATTTCTTCTGATGGCATTATTTGTATGTGAGTGTCATAAAATTCTGGAAAGAATGAGGCAAATGGGTACTTGAGACAGAGTTAAGAGATAGCTGAAATACTCTGTGCCAGGGCAGCTCTCCTGGCCCTCAGCTCATGTTTTGCCTTGCATTTTTCATAGAATTATGGAATGGCAGGGGTTGGAAGGGACTCCAGAGATCCTTGAGTCCAACCCCCTGCCAAAGGAGAACCACTTAAGACAGGTCACACAGGAATGCATCCAGAAGGGATTTGAATGTCTCCAGAGGAGGGGACTTAACCTCTCTGCGCAGCCTGTTCCAGTGCTCTGTCACCCTCACAGTGAAAATACTTTTTCTCATGTTGAGATGGAATTTCCTGTGATTGAGTTTACATCCATTGCCCCTCGTCCTATCACTGGGTATCACTGAAAAGAGACTGGCTCCATCCTCCTGACCCTTCAGATATTTGTAGTCATTGATAAGGTCCCCTCTCAGCCTTCTCTTTTCCAGACTAAACAGCCCCAGGTCTCTCAGTCTTTCCTTGTAAAGAGAGGTGCTCCAGTCCCTTAATCTCCTGGGGGCATTTCTGACTTGGGCTTTCTGACTTTGTCATTTCTGACATGATAAATGATTCTGATGCCCCACAGCTGACCTCTTCTTTCTGGACAGCTTCACATGTCCTTCCCTGTCATGAGCTCATGTGTTCATTGCAGGTAACAGCATGTAAGAACAGAAAGGCAGACAAGAACATTAAGTACTAAGGGTGTATGAGAAGAAAACCCAAGCAGTTTCAGAACCTAGAGCACCTAAAGTCCCTCCATTTTCAGGTATTTCAGTCTCCTAGACATATTTGAAACTGTTGTCCTTCACATGTTTTCGTGGAAGCATCCTACACTTAATGATAGCAGAGAAGTAGTCCCTAGGACTTTCTTCCTTCACAGATTGAAGTTACGATCTCATGTGGGTTGTGAATTGACCTGTGTTATCATCTGGGCTGAGAGCAGCTCTGAAGGAAGAGACTTGGGAGGACTGATGGATGAGCCAGCAGTGCCCTCATGCAGCCCAGAAGGCAGCTGTGTGCTGGGCTGCAGCAAAAGGAGTGTGGGCAAGAGAGAGGATTCTGCCCCTTGAGTCTGCTCTGCTGAGACCTCACCTCCAATACTGCATCCAGTTCTGGAGTCCCCAGCATAAGAAGGACACAGAGCTTGTTGTAGGGAGTCCAGAGGAGGGCCACAGAGATGAGCCAAGAGCTGGAGCACCTCTGCTATGAGGTTAGGCTGGGAGAGCTGGGCTTGTTCAGCTTGGAGGAGACTGCATGGAGACCTTAGAGCTGCCTTCCATTCCTGAAAGGATCCTACAGGAAGGCTGTAGAGGGACTGTTCATCAGGGTATCTAGAGACAAGACAAGGGGGAATAGTTTGAAGCTGAGAACAGGGTTGGACTGGAGCTTAGGAAGAAGTTCTTCAGTACAAGAGCGGTGAGACTCTGGAATAGGCTGCTCAGGGAGGCTGTGGATGCCTCCTCCCTGGGGGTGTTGGAGGCCAGGTTGGATGAGGCCTTGAACAGCTGAGTAAGGTTGAGACCCTTTCAGCCTAAGCCATTCCATGCTTCTATGATAATGCTTTTGATGGAAATGTTAGCAGCACATCTGTTGTATCCTTGAGTCTAGACAGAAACATAACCTTTGACCCTTTTTTGAGGAAGAAGCTCCATTTTCACAGGCATTTTTCACCGGGAGAACAAAAACTTGGAGCTGATTTTACCCACAATTGTTTGCTTAATCATCAACATCTTTATTTTAATGAAATGGTAATGTTATAGGGGGGGGAGGGATGAATAATTTTCCTGGGCAGTTCTATTCTGAGCTAAACCCACCCAACATGGATATAATCAACATTTTAAAACTACCTAAATGGATCAGTGCAAGAGGGAGTCATTTATACTCCCCTGCAACTGGGGAGTGGTGCATATGCTCCATCGCCAGAGATACTTGATTGAACCTCAAAAAGAATGCTATTAAGCATTAATTATGCTTAAAACCATCCCTCTAGTGATACTGGGGCTAATTTTTAATTGATACACTTAAATCAATTCCTTCTTGGACAGACATTTGTTCATTATGAGCTGGTTTTTACTCAGGGCACTCTCAGGCAAAGCAAGCTAATACTGTTCCGTCAGCAGGCAGGTGCATTAGGGAAGAAATTGCTATGCATCTCCTCCTGATGTGTTTTGATGGTGCTCATTTCTTCTGGCATGCTTTTAGCTCCCAGGGATTCAGATGTGTCAGCTACTATAGCTGTAAGAAAACATTGGTGATGGATTTATACCGCCCAGGCTTCAACTGACTGACCTGAGAAACGCCTGCATGTTTGCTTTTGAAGCAGAATTGGGTTTGCACATACAAAATCCATGCTCCCCTTATCTGTGTTTTAATAAAATGCTTTATCCTGCTTGTAATTCATAACTCTTGTCAGAGGAAGCTTTCTCAATGAGGCATAGTTGGGGTAGCTACTGAATTTATGGGAAGGAATCAACTTAATCTTTTCCTAAGTGAAGTTGTCTTGTAAAATGTCAGTCAGGATCATTGCTGTGTAGTGGCTCTGCAGTGTCTTGCTGTCTAAGGAGGAATTTCTCTAGGCTGAGAGATGCCGGAGCTCTGTCAGGACAATGGTTGTCCAAGGAAGGATGCTCTTCAGGTCTCCCTCTGGGACCAAATGACATTTGTTGTTGTTCTTGTGGATGTTACATTGGTTTTAGAGCAGGGCCCATCTGGCCCCAGGACTCGGCATGCTTGGTGTTGAAAAGGTATGAAGGAGAGCACTGCACTGCAGAGAGAGGCAGGGTAGAAGAATCAAAGGATTGGTTAAACACTGCAATGTGTGCAGAGAGAGCTCTCCTCTTGCCAGATGAATTCCAGCAGCCAGATCAGATACCAAGGCCCCAGTCCTGCCATCCTCATTCCAACAGAAACCTGAGTGCACTTCTGAGCAGCTCATTCCAGCATAAACCCTGATAGATTATTAAATAATGAAGTGAATATAGCTAAGATTTATTTTCCATCTACAGTCTTCCAGGAGAAGCAGAGTTCCCTGAGACAGTGTCATAGAATCAACCAGCTTGGAAGAGACCTCCAAGCTCAGCCAGTCCAACCTAGCACCCAGCCCTGGCCAATCAACTAGACCATGGCACTAAGTGCCCCAGCCAGCTCTGAGCCAGTCATGGTCAATTTGTTGAAAGCTTTACTCAGTCTTCTGAGAGAAAAAAAATGATCTGCCCCCAAACCAGTCACACTGGAGACTGTGTTAATCTTCCTTCTGCAAGTCACTAATGGAGGTATTTAGCCATCATGCACAGAGAGAGGAGTTATGGAGCACTGAACAGGAAAAAGCAGGCAGAAGAAGAGCAAGATGTCCCTGCATGCTGTTCACTTTGAACCTTAGCTTTAGCCTTTAATCTTAGAATGCATCCTGCCCTCTGGCCTCTGGATTGGAGGTACCTGTGACCAGGGTGGTGTCTGTGGTGCCGACCTCTCTGGCAATACAGCAGAGGCAGAGATCACCTGGCCACAGACAGGTGGTCCATGGCTTTTGGTCATTGCCACAGCATTGCTGGTGCAGCAGGGGAGTGAACAAAGCAGCTGTTCCTTCCTGGAGGAGCTTGGAAGCATTTGGGGTCTTCACACCAGATGTATAGACTAGTAGGGAACCCAGAGCTGCACCAAGGTTCTTGGCTTGGTGAGCTACTGCCATTACTTTTCTGTGGAGGGGCTGGGAGCTGGAATAGGGAGCAGTGAGAGACCTGCAGCTGCAGAGGTGCAGAGCCCTGTCCCTTGGCCTGAGGAGACAGCAGAGCCCAGAAAAGGCTGCTGCTGTCTTGGGAGAGCGTGGAAGCACAGAATCATTTCAGCTAGGTAAGACCTTTAAGACCGTCAAGTCCAACCATTCTCTAACTCTGCCAAGTCTGGGGCTAAACTGAGTCACTCAGCATCACATCTGTGTGTCTTTTAAATCATCCAGGGATGGAGATTCTGCCACCTCTCTGGGCAGCCTTGCCCAGTGTCTGAGAGCCCCTTTTGGTGAAGAAGTTTCCTCAGATACCCAACCTACACCTCCCCTGGTGCAACTTGAGGCCATTTCCTCTTATCCTATCACATGTTACTAGGGAGAAGAGACTGAGTCCCACCTCACTGCAACCTCCTTCCAGGGAGTTTTAGAGAACAATGAGGTCTCCCCTCAGCCTCCTTTTCTCCAGGCTGGACAACCATTCTCTAACTCTGCCAAGTCTGGGGCTAAACTGAGTCACTCAGCATCACATCTGTGTGTCTTTTAAATCATCCAGGGATGGAGATTCTGCCACCTCTCTGGGCAGCCTTGCCCAGTGTCTGAGAGCCCCTTTTGGTGAAGAAGTTTCCTCAGATACCCAACCTACACCTCCCCTGGTGCAACTTGAGGCCATTTCCTCTTATCCTATCACATGTTACTAGGGAGAAGAGACTGAGTCCCACCTCACTGCAACCTCCTTCCAGGGAGTTTTAGAGAACAATGAGGTCTCCCCTCAGCCTCCTTTTCTCCAGGCTGGACAACCCCAGTTCCCTCACCCTCTTCTCAGAAGACTTGTTCTCCAGACCCTTCATCAGCTTTGCTGCTCTTCTCTGGACCCACTCCAGCATCAAAATGTCCTTCTTGGAGTGAAGGGCCCCACAGAAAGAAACCAAACCCATAGCACTGTTCGTCTTCCACCTCCCTCCCTGTCGACTGAGCCCCTCCAGCCTCCTCAAAGGGGGCCCCAGACTGCTGCAAGAGCCTACTCTGGGAGTTCCTACCTGCTCTCTTGTTTACAGTTCCCCAGCTCAGACCTGATGTCTGCTCTCTCTTTTCAGCTCATTGGCAGACAGAGGCCTTGAGGGGTTTGGTTTGGTGCCATCAGACTCCTGTGAGCTCCAGCGGTGGTGTTCTTCCCCAGACAATGACTTCAGTAGCCTCTGGGCACCCCAGAACCTCCTAACAAACATCTCTCATAACTGCCTTATTAACTGATTGCTGTAGTAAGATAATAATTAACACCCTTACTTGTGTCTTGGCTCAGCCAAAAACATTCTCCAGTGGGCTTAGAAATGCATAAAATGAATAAATGATTTATGCTGACTGTTTTGAATGGAGCTCTAAGACAGAGCGCTGCAAACCGCTCCTGGTTTCCTTGCAGATGTAGAAGGTGGTAAGGAAAACCTCTAGGGGATAAAGTGGGGAAACACTCCCCGAGCCAAATGCTGTATCTAAAGGCTGTGCCAGCCTGTGCCCCAGAGAGGACTTCAGCCAGAAGAGCATAGAGTCATAGAATGTCAGGGGCTGGAAGGGACCTCAAAAGCTCATCTGGTCCAAGCCCCCCTGCCAGAGCAGGATCACCTATAGCAGATCACGCTGGAATGCGTCCAGACAGCGCTTGCATATCTCCAAAGAGGGAGACTCCACAGCCTCTCTTGAAATAGAGAGAAATCTCTGCCATCTACTCATTCCAGCTCCATTCAGAACCTGTACCAGCCTAGAGAAGGGTGCCCACCCTGGCAGCACAGACACAAACCCCCAAGTGCAGCAGACCAGAAGGGCCCTGTTCACGCAAGCACTGCTGACTACTGGAGAGGGAGGAATTCTACCACGGCAGACTGACGTGGTTGTGCTGGCCTCAGGATGCAGGCTGTGCAGCTGATTGTATCAGTTGGAAAAGGTATCTAAGATCACCTTGGCCATTAAACCATGTCTCGAGGAGCGTGGTGGCTTTTAGAGACATCCCTGATGGAAGACTGCAGGTGACATGAATGCTCTGCCTTCCACTATGGCTGGCTCTAGTGCTATTTAGGAGGTATCTTTTAGCATGCACTCCATCCTGCAAGTGCTGTCAGACTCCTTTTGCAACCACCATTAAATACCTGCACATATTTTCTTGCTGGTTTTGCTCACATCTGTATCACCTGACATGCCCAAAAGACTCTGAAATGCTTGGCTGGCAGCATCGTTTAAGGCATCTGATTTTTCTTCTAGATGGATGGGATTCCAGCACCATCCAAAAGAACAGGGCACTTGAAGGTCTAGAAATGTCAGATCAGTAGTCTCTGGAGACCATAGAATCATAGAAGTGTTGGGAAAGCTCTCCAAAATAGAATCATAGAATGGTTTAGGTTGGAAGGGACCTCAAAGCTCAGCCAGCTCCAACCCCCTGCCACAGGCAGGGACACCTCCCACTAGAACAGGTTGCTCAAGGCCTCATCCAGCCTGGCCTTGAACACCTCCCTGGGGAGGCTGTGCCGGGGTCTCACCACCCTCACTGCAAAGAACTCTTTACTAACATCTACTTTGAATCTCCTCTCTAGTTTGAATCCAGCCTGGCCTTGAACACCTCCAGGGAGGTTGTGGTGCACAGAATCGCCCAATGTGATCTCTGATCTCTGTGCTCCACAGCCTCCTTGGGCAACCTGTGCCAGTGTCTCACCACCCTCAACCTGTGCCAGTGTTTCACCACCCTCACTGCAAAGAACCCAATGTGATTTCTCCACCTCCAGCTTTGCTCCATTCTCCCCTGTCCTGTCACTCCCTGATCACCTAAAAAGTCCCTCCCCAGCTTTGTTGTAGGCCCCCTTCAGATTCTGGAAGGCCACAAGAAGGTCACCTGGGAGCCTCCTCTTCTGCAGCCTGCACAGCCCCAACTCTTTCAGTCTGTGCTCACAGCAGAGCTGCTGCAGCCCTCTGAGCATCCTCTTGGTCCTGCTCTGGACACGCTCCCAGCATCTCCACATCCCTCTTGAAATAGGAGCTCCATGGCTGGCTACAGACCCCTTCACCAGTATTGTTTCTAGAGGGTTTCCCAGGGTACAGTATTCTCCAGTCCTGCGCAGATGAAGCATCCTGTGGATATTACCACATTGTCCTGGGCAGTCCTATCAGGCTAAAGGCTGCAGGACTTCCCTTGTCATGCAGAACTGCAGCATTTCCAGCTAACTCCCACACCAGCCTCTCTCTGGTGCTTCTTAGAATGATGCATTGCTCTTTTTTTTTTTTTTTTTTTTTCTTTTTCATTTTAATTTCCAGAAATAAAAAGGAGTTTGCTACAGGGCAGAGACAGTCTAAAAGCTTCTGCTAATAAATCTATGCAAGTTTAATAGTGCTTAATACACATTCTGCTTCCAGTGCTGTTGAAATGCATTATCACCTTTAAGTAAATACAGTGGCAGTCTGCCAAGTGCCTGGGTGCTGCTCCCTGTAAATTTATGCATCTATATCATTAATGCCATGAAATCTTTAAACTTTCATTGGGTTTTGCTAACTGATTTGCTGTTTGACTTGCAGTAATTTTATGCATTTATCAATTACCATTGAAGTAGCTGCTGTAATATTTCTGTTTAGGCAGGCAAAGCACACTCATCAAAATGCTTTTCATCTAAATTAGATTTGGGATGAAGTGTTTGAGTAATCTCAAAACAGAGGATCAGAGAAGCACTGAATGGAAGGGACCTCAGAGATACTTGCTCCAACTTCCCTGCCATGGGTTAGGATGCCTCTCAGCTAGAGTCAGCTGCTCAAAGCCTCATCCAACCTGACCTCCAACACCCTCAGGGAGGAGGCTGTGAGGACAGACTGAAAGAGTTGGGGCTGTGCAGGCTGGAGCAGAGGAGACTCCCAGGTGACCTTCTTGTGGCCTGCCAGAATCTGAAGGGGGCCTACAACAAAGCTGGGGAGGGACTTTTTAGGTGATCAGAGAGTGACAGGACTGAGGGGAAAGAGCAAAGCTGGAGGTGGGGAGAGTCAGCCTGGCCATGAGGAGGAAGTTGTTGAGCATGAGAGGCTGGACTGGGTTGCTCAGGGAGGTGGCTGAGGCCCCATTCCTGGAGGTGTTTAAGGCCAGGCTGGCTGAGGCTGTGTGCAGCCTGCTCTAGGGTAAGGTGTCCCTAGGCATGGCAGGGGGGTTGGAACTGGCTGCTCCTTGTGGTCCCTTCCAACCCTGATTGATTCTGTGATTCTATGAAATGGGTGCACACAGTGCCTTATCAAAGTCATTATCAGTTTCTGCTGTGTTGCAGTTATGCCACGACACCATTGTGTGGTGTGCTGTGACAAATTCAGAAGACAACCTTTGCCCCTGTGAGTTGGCATGCCAAAGATGCACAGGTGCTTTGTGCAGCTGCACATGGCTGTCCAGGGTCCAGGGCAGCACTGAATTAAGTCTGCTGTGCTTTGTGTCATGATGCCATGTGTCAGCTTTTGTGGGCTGTAGACATCTCCTCCTCCTTTTGTTCTTCTTGGCTGCTGGGAGCCTCCCCACCTGGCTCCCCATTGCTGGGGAGGGCTGAGGGAGCTGAGTCTCCTTAGCTTGGAGAAGGGGAACCTGAGGGGTGACCTGATTTGTGTTGATAAAGATGTGAAGGACAGTGTCAGTAGGACGGAGCCAGGCTCTGCTCAGTGATGTCCAATGGCAGGACAAGAGGCAGTGGGTGCAAGCTTCAGCAAAGAGGTTCCACGAGAATGTAAGGGAAAACTTTTCCCTGCGAGGGTAACAGAGGCCTGGAGCAGGCTGCCCAGAGAGGTGGTGGAGTCTCCTCTGGAGACTTTCAAAACTTGCCTGGATGCATTCATATATGACCTGCCCTTGGTAATCCTGCTCTGCCAGGAGGATTGGACTGGATGATCTTTTGAGGTCCCTACCAAGCCCTATCATTTTGTGATTCTGTGATTTTGTGATTCTGTGATGGTGTCCTCACTGCTCTCAGTGCCTGTCCAGCCTGTACTACCAGCCATGGCACTAATTGTGGCAGCAGCAGCTTGAGGAGGGGAGGAAAGACTTTGTGCAAGGCCCCCATCTCTGAGCCCCAGCTGCTGCTGCTATTAGGAGTGGCAGGACAAGGAGAACTGGTCTGTAGCTGTATGACACAGGTGGACAGGACTCTGCCCCATCACCATTCCCTGCTTGGGTGGAGTGAAGGAAGCCACAGACCACATCTCTATGCATCCATCTCTTCCAATGGTACTGGCAAGTTGGGCTTCAGTTGTTACTAGGAGAGGAAGCAGACAAAGATGCCATGATATTAAGATGATTCAAGAGAGATGTTGAGGTGCTGGAAGGTGTTTGGAGAAGGGCAGCAAGGCTGGGGAGGGACCTGGAGCACAGCCCTGTGAGGAGAGGCTGAGGGAGCTGGAGGGGTGCAGCCTGCAGCAGAGGAGGCTCAGGGCAGAGCTCATTGCTGTTTGCAGCTCCCTGAAGGGAGGCTGTAGCCAGGTGGGGTTGGGCTCTTCTGCCAGGCAACCAGTAACAGAAGAAGGGGACACAGTCTGGAGTTGTGCCAGGGGAGGTCTATGCTGGATATTAGGAGGAAGCTGATGGCAGAGAGAGTGATTGGCATTGGAATGGGCTGCCCAGGGAGGTGGTGGAGTGGCTGTGCCTGGAGGTGTTGAAGCCAAGGCTGGCTGGGGCACTTAGTGCCATGGTCTGGTTGTTTGGCTAGGGCTGGGTGCTAGGTTGGGCTGGCTGAGCTTAGAGGTCTCTTCCAATCTGCTTGATTCTATGATTCTATGGGAATCCTTTGGTTAAGTGTTTCAGCACCCATTTTCTGCAGTAAATGATGCAAACCTTGTTTGGAACTGCTCTTCCTGCAGCCAGGCAGGTCTGTAGGTTATGTATACAAAGCTGAGAGAAGATTTACCTGCAGAATGGTAGCAACACGAGGAGCAGTAGCTTGAGAGCTCTCACTCCCATGGCTGTCAATACACAGCAGCAGACTATGGTTTCTGTAATCAAACCCTGCCTGTTTAGGAGTCATTCTGGAGGTGGACATTAAAGCCAAGTCACTTTAAAAGCTCCACGTACTGGCTTTTAGGATTAATGCTAACAAACTAAAGGTTTTGGGCCAAAGATTAATATATGTGTTAAAAATAATCTCATTTAGAGGTCAGCTGATTCACCTTAGTGGATGATTATTCCTCTTGAGCTTTTACTGTAAGGAAAAGCAATAAGCCAATTCTTTATTTTGATCTGCCTGTTTTGCTCAAGTTTTAAGTTTAGAAAGAGGAGGAGAATGGATCAAGTGCCTGGTTTGAAGGTACAGACAAACATTTTTCAGCTCCCACTTGGGTTTAGTTTTCAAGAGTGACTAATAAGAAGGTGGTGATTGCTTCATTAGTATGCACTGAACTGAGTGCACAGTATAATTATATATTTCAGTTGTAATTAGGACATTTAATTGATTTGTTTTAACTAAATTAACAGACATCAGGTGGGGGGGGGGGGGAAAAGATTTTTGGCAGATGAAGAAATGTTTTCCACACAGCCAGCTGGGTTCAGCTGAACAGAAATATCTGTCTCATTTCTGGATACTGTTATGAAGATCAAAAACCTGGTTGTTGAGAAAGTGTGAGGAAATAATCTCACCTCTCTTCAGCTCTCTCTTCTATGGGACAAAATACAGCAAATGAGGAGGTGTGGGTATGGATCCCTTTGGGAAGAGAAGAAGTGAGGGATAGAAGTGACTGAACAGAAGATGTTTCCATGCACTGCCATAAGAAATAGGGTTAAAGTGCAGGATTCCTTTCATTAGGCTGGTTAGTTGGTGACTCTGCTGCCCAGTTAGGCAGATACAGGTACTATTTAGAAACCATCTTCTTCCTCCTTTTTGGTCACCTACTTCCCTCTCATTTTTTTTTCCTGGTTTTGCAACCTGGCTCCATACTGCTTCTTGATTTTGGGTTATTCTAACAAGATGCATTTTCCCTTCCAGTTTCTAGCATGGAAGCAGAAATGCTGATACAACATAAGAGAGGCTGAACATGCAGTAAAGCTGCTGGAGTCCTGCTGAAAGTATTACAAAGCCTCTTATCATAGAATCATAGAATCAGCCAGGTTGGAAGAGACCTCCAGGCTCAGCCAGTCTAACCTAGCACCCAGGCCTGGCCAATCAACCAGACCATGGCAGTAAATGCCTCACCCAGGCTTTGTTTCAACACCTCCAGGCACAGCCACTCCACCACCACCCTGGGCAGTCCATTCCAATGCCAATCACTCTCTCTGCCAACAACTTCCTCCTAACATCCAGCCTAGACCTGCCCTGGCACAACTCCAGACTGTGTCCCCTTCTTCTGTTGCTCATTGCCTGGCAGAAGAGATCAACCCCCCCCTGGCTACAGCCTCTGATGTGGCCTCTGAAGACCACCTAGTCCAGCTCCTTTGCTGGAGCAGGATCACACAGAGTAAATGACACAGACTTGATCCACATGACCCACGAAGGCTGCCAGCATGCCACTGAGCAAGCTGACATCTTAACCCCAAAAAGCATTTACACTGTTGAGTTTCTGGGTGAAATTAACCTGTCTTTTCATGTCTGTGCCTGTTGATCCTGCACTAGATTGAATTTTCCTGATTTCAGTTCCTGCACATTGCAAAAACGTTGAGCAGCCTCAGAATCTACCCTGGGCATCTGCTCTGTCCTCAGCAAAGGGCTGCAGATCAGCATGAGGCCATGCCTTGGCTTGCTGCTCAGGCATATCTGCAGTAGCTGACTGCAAGGAGTAGTTTAGAAACCTCTGGTGTCAGAATGAGGTGGAGCAGCTGAAAGTGCTGTGGTTCCTAAAGTTATGCTGCCCTTCCATTTACAGGAAGATGTGGAATTGAGTGTGTAGCTAAATGCACACACAACAGGAAAAAGAAGAGCTAAGGGAAAGGCAGTAGCTGGGCACCCTTCTGGTAAAAGCTGCTCTAGTTTTTAGGAACAGCTCATAATCCACTGTTTACAAACAGCAGCAACATCAATGTACAGCAGAAATGACTCATCCTGAGACCAACCCAAACCAAACAAAAGAAAGCAAAATCCCCAAATTGCCCCTGAGTTGTGACACTGGGCACTAAAAATAGGCAAATTCAGAAGGAAAGCTGCAGCGCAGCAACCAGCTCCCCCTCTGCTAATGACCCTGCTCTGCTGGGCTGAGAGACAGAGCTTCCTCTGCCATGTTTTTCTCTGAGAATATACATCCATTTGAAGTATCCATTTCTCCACTAACTTGTCAGAAACCATTTCATTCCATCTCCTTCCCTTGAGGCAAAGAGATGCTTTTGATAACGTCAATCACCGCACGCCAGCGCGTTCGGAACGCGCGCCGCGTATTTGTGTTTCAAGTGCTTGTTCCTGTGGTTTTCAGTCCCTTCAAGAAGTGGTTAGCATTCAGGTTGGAAATCAGGATGAGATGGATGAGTTTGGTGCAACAGAAATAATCCACTTGGATTCAAAGTAGATGTTAGGAAAGGGTTCTTGGCAGTCAGGGTGGTGAGACACTGGCACAGGTTGCCCAGGGAGGTTGTGGAGCACAGAATCACCCAATGTGATCAAAGATCACATTGGGTGATTCTGTGCTCCACAACCTCCCTGGAGGTGTTCAAGGTCAGGTTGGGTTCAAAGCAGAGAGGAGATTCAAAGTAGGTGTTAGGAAAGGGTTCTTGGCAGTCGGGGTGGTGAGACACTGGCACAGGTTTACCAGAGAGGCTGTGGAGCACAGAATCAAAGATCATATTGGGTGCTTCTGTGCTCCATAACCTCCCTGGAAGTGTTTAAGGCCAGGTTGGATGAGGCCTTAAGTGACATGTTCTAGTGGGAGGTGTCCCTGCCTATGGAACTGGATGATCCTTGAGGTCTCTTCCAACCTAAACCATTCTATCATTCCACGATTCCATATATTCCAAGGAAGTCTGAGATGTTCTAAAAAGCATTTTGTGTTCAGTGCCTTTGCATTGAGAGTGTTGTCTGGATTGTTATGGTGCTGTTTAAGGAGTGCAAACAAGTTTTGAAATCACAGCTTCTAATGAAACAGTAATTTAAGGTTTTTCCGAGCAGTAGGAGCAAGCAGAGTTTCCAAACACCCTTTAAGGCAGGGAGTGTTCTGAGCCAGACTGAAGGAAAGTCGTGGGGGTCCTGCAGAGAAGGCTTGGACATGTGCTGTTGATTTGCACATGGGCTGCAAGGCTTTGTTTTGCTTTGCTGGGAAGAGGCAGCTCGACATTTCAAACTTGGCACACGGCGCTGGGAGCGAGGGTGTGCCCTCGCTTGGGCAGGGCCAGCAGCTGCATCTGGGTCCTGGGTGCAGCGGGGAGATGCTGCGTGGATATGGTTACATCTCTGAGATCCCAAAAGCCCTTCATCCCTGAGGTGTGGCTTCTGGTTCTGCTACCCCTTTCTTATCTTCAGTTAAACCCCCATTTTGGAGACACTTGGAGTATTTGTGACCTTAACGTACATCATCAGGCCATGGGGCAGCTCAGCATCTCAGCAGCCTTCCATACTGTGTCATATTTCCATTTCCAGCAGAGAAATGAGGAGATGGAAACTGTTGTTGCTTCTTGCCCTCGCCCATCCCGCCAGGTTTGCTTGTTGGCTATCTCATGTGAGCTGCTATGAATCCAATCTCCATTTACGTCTGTGCCTCAATGAGATGGTTTTTGTTATTTGTATACATCATGCTCCTGCAGAAAACAGAGCAAACCAGGGGAGGAATGACATAGTGGATCACCAGCACTTCAGGATGATTCATAGCAAGGAAAGAGCTGGTCCATTTTACTGCCCTTTCTAGCACTTAGTAGCCAAAATGTGTAGTTTATAGAACTGTAAAAGTATTTTATGTCTTTAATGTAACGCTGCTGTAAAGAATGCTTCCGAGAGAAAATGCACCTTGCTGGCACCCCAGGAAAGCCAAACTTTGTCTTTTGGTGCCATGTTGCAACAGGAACCCAAAAAGTCTAAAAGCAGAAAGTGAAAGCACACCTCAGCCCATTTGGCTTTTTACTTGGGAGGTAGAAGTGCAAGTTTTCAGAGTGCCAGTAGGAACCACATCTCAGCTTCTCACCTTTAATGAGTATGGATTCCACAGCCAAAGAGGGAAATTAAACAACAGTCCCACGTGTCCTTTGAAAAGTCTGAAGTTTACAGCCTTCTTTTATTGCAGAAACCAAGAATCTGTTTATTATCTGTTTATTAGAAGGCAGAAGCACTTTCAAGTGAAACATCTCTGAATGAGAAAAGACTAAACCTCCAATTAAGCAGGAGAGTTTGAATGCACAACTGAACTTCTGTTTTCTCTTAGCAGAGTACAGGAGTGTCTGCAGTCTGAAGAGAAACTGATACAGGAGCAACTGTAGTGAATCTAGGAAATTAGTTTGGAGCAATGAATGTTGTGCAAAGAACTTAGAGAAGCCAGTGAAGCTGCCTGAAGTGAGTGCATTCTTCTGCAAGATGGTCAGTGTCTTTATTGATGATCAGCACCAGGGGAATTGAGTCCAGCATCAGTAAGTTTTCAGAAGACACCAAGCTAGGAGCAGGTGCAGATCTGCTGGAGGGTAGCAGAGCCCTGCAGAGGGACCTGGCAAGGCTGGGTGGGTGGGCAGAGGCCAGTGGGATGAGATTGAACAAGGCTAAGTGCAGGGTTCTACACTTTGGCCACAACAACCCCAAGCAGCTCTACAGGCTGGGGACAGAGTGGCTGAGAGCAGCCAGGCAGAGAGGGAGCTGGGGGTGCTGGGAGAGAGGAGCTGAAGATGAGGCAGCAGTGCCCAGGGGGCAGGAGAACCAATGTCATCCTGGGCTGGCTCAGGAGCAGTGTGGGCAGCAGGACAAGGGAGGTTCTTCTGCCCCTGTGCTCAGCACTGCTCAGGCCACCCCTGGAGTGCTGTACCCAGCTCTGGGCTCCTCCATTGCAGAGAGATGTTGAGGTGCTGGAAGGTGTTTGGAGAAGGGCAGCAAGGCTGGGGAGGGGCCTGGAGCAGAGCCCTGTGAGGAGAGGCTGAGAGAGCTGGGGGTGTGCAGCCTGCAGCAGAGGAGGCTCAGGGCAGAGCTCATTGCTGCCTGCAGCTGCCTGCAGGGAGGCTGTAGCCAGGTGGGGTTGGTCTCTTCTGCCAGGCAATCAGCAACAGAAGAAGGGGACACAGCCTCAAGCTGTGCCAGGGCAGGTCTATGCTGGATGTTAGGAGGAAGTTGTTGTCAGAGAGAGTGATTGGCATTGGAATGGGCTGCCCAGGGAGGTGGTGGAGTTGCTATGCCTGAAAGTGTTGCAGCGATGCCTGGCTGGGGCACTTAGTGCCATGGTCTGGTTGCTTGGCCAGGGCTGGGTGCTAGGTTGGACTGGCTGAGCATGGAGCTCTCTTCCAAGCTGCTTGATTCTATGATTCTATGCTGCACTCTAGACAGAAACCATGAAACATTAATAAGGATCTATTTCCTTGCCCACATGAGCAGACCTGGGGAAGCAAACCTCAGTACCAGTGAGTTGTGACTTTACTGGTGGCCAACCAGTTTGCATGTAGCAAAGGCTCAGGCCTCTGCTTCCCTGGGAACAGCAGTTCATTCAAAACATGGCAGTAACAACGCAGAGGGCAGAAGCCAAGGGTTTGGATGGAGAAGCAGGGAGCCACTCTGCTGCCCATAGCACAGCATGGCAGCCTTTTGTAGGTAGCTCTGAACGCCGGCTTTATGAGCCCCCAGGTCCTCCATTGTTGGCAAGCCATGGGCTATGGGTGCACTTAAATAAGGCATGTGCAGGGGTAGCTGCAGCCCCCAGGCCCTCAGAATCTGCTCAGCTCACAGCTGACATCACTTTAGCCACTTTCTGTGGCCTGGCCTGTTGCATGGCTGGTGAGGTGGGAAGTGTTTTGTCCTTCAAATGTGACTTGTGTTTGGTCCCACTTTGTAGGGGGAAAAGAGTGTGCTGAGAAATTGAAGCTTCTTGGAGATTATTAACGGTGCTCAGAGTAGTGTGAGAAGGGAAGGGCTGTGATGAGAACATCAAGTGGCTGCACTAGCACAGAGTACAGCCCGGGTGTGGTGTGACAGCTGCCAAGAGGAGGTCCTCCTTGTGTTGGCTTGGCTTTTGAAATGTAAGCAGGTGTTTGAAGGAAGAGAAACAGCCTGGGTGCTGTGCTGGAGAGAGCCTGTCTCTGCCATGACTGCTTTTCTCACAGTTCTCCTGTATTTCATCAAGGTTTGGTGGAGCTATTTGGACGTTTTGTCATGAATTCCACTGAGGTATTTTGAATGGAAATGCATCAGGCACTCAGCTGCGAAATACCTGGGTGGATGGAAGCACGATGGCTTATGGGCCCAGTGGGGTTTGTTACTCACTGAGATGGTTTTTGGTGGGCAGAGAGGCGGATCCCAGAGCTGCTGCAGATTTCCCAGAATTAGTTCTGTAGCTTTCCACCAGCTGGAACTGCCCTTGGAGATACATCCACTGTAAGTGACACCTTCCCCCGTCACACGTGGCACAGTCTCCCAGCTAAAATGTACCAGTTTTAGTGGAGGGGAGAAGAGTGAATGCAGACTTCTCTCTGTCAGAGAGTAAAACTCTCTGTCATTAGTTTGGGTGAGAAGTCAGCATCAGCAAAACCATCGCCAGAGCTGTTGGGAGAGCATTCCGTGGTGCATGGTGGTTGGTGCACAGCTGGTTTGTGGCTAAAGAGTGATGTGGTCAGCAGAAAGATCTGAGAAAAGGCAGCAAGCTTGGGCTGAAGGCACACAGAGCACCAGCTGTGGGACTGTGCTGAAGCTTTGTCTAACCCTAGAGATGAGACCATTTAACCTGTATTAGCTGGCACAAGAGCAGCCTGTTCTCTAGAAGATACAGATACCTGAACATTGGTCTCTTCTGCACTGGAAAGCAAACTGGGAGCTGGGTTTTGCAGGTTCTCCATGACCACTATGACTCCTGCTAGAGAGATGCTAAGGCTAAAACCACTGCTGAGAAATGGGCTTGGAAACCTACCCAACAGGTAGCACACCAATTACTGACCCCTGCAATGTTAACCTTTGCTTCTATCTGTTGCCCAGGAAAAAACTGATTTGCTTCAAGCCTTTGGGTTTGGTATTTCAGAGAGGAAAGCCTTTTGTCCTTAAGTGAGCCTGGTTGAGGTAACTCAGGTTTTGAGGTCTTTGGATAAAGGTTTAATGCCTTTTTCAGAGAATGTCTTTAGTGATTGTTTCAGAAAGCTTCCAACAGCACCTGGCACAAGAGTTTCTGGAAAACCCTAACAGGAGCAGTGGGGCCAGCAGGATAAGGGAGGTGATTCTGCCCCCGTGCTCAACACTGGGCAGGCCACATCTTGAGTGCTGTGTCCAGTTCTGGGCTCCTCAATTCAAGAGAGATGTTGAGGTGCTGGAAGGTGTCCAGAGAAGGGCAGCAAGGCTGGGGAGGGGCCTGGAGCACAGCCCTGTGAGGAGAGGCTGAGGGAGCTGGGGGTGTGCAGCCTGCAGAAGAGGAGGCTCAGGGCAGAGCTCATTGCTGTCTACAACTACCTGAAGGGAGGCTGTAGCCAGGTGGGGTTGGGCTCTGCTGCCAGGCACCCAGCAACAGAACAAGGGGACACAGTCTGGAGTTGTGCCAGGGCAGGTCTAGGCTGGATGTGAGGAGGAAGCTGTTGGCAGAGAGAGTGATTGGCACTGGAATGGGCTGCCCAGGGAGGTGGTGGAGTCACCATGGCCAGAGGTGTGGAAGCCAAGCCTGGCTGGGGCACTTAGTGCCATGGTCTGGTTGATTGGACAGAGCTGGGTGCTAGGTTGGGCTGGCTGAGCTTGGAGGTCTCTTCCAACCTGCTTGGTTCTATGATTCCATGGTCTTGTTAGCTCTGCTCATTTCCATGGAAATAGTGAGTCTCCCTCTTATGGCAGTAAAATAATAATAGTAATAATAATAATATCTGCTTTTGAGCCCTTCCCAAAAGCCTTAGGTGTGCCTTCAGTAGTTAATCATATCAAATAATCCTATCAATTACTAGAGACTGAGGAAAATAAAGTGCCTTCGTGGAGAATAGGCAGGCACTGCAGAAAGGCACAGATGTTTGCACTGGAGAGCAGCTTATTAATAATTCCTGTTCTTCCAAGAACTGTTACATCCTGCTGGCTTCGGTTGTTTAAATGTAGTAGCCTGTATGGGTTAAGATAACAGAAATTATTAAGTGTAATTAAATTAAGAAATGCAGAGCCAAAGAGCCAATTTGTGTTGAGAGATAAATGGCACCTGTAGCAGAGGAAAAAGGCACTTTCTGTGAGCTTGGCTCATCAAGTATTTAGCATAAACAGTCTCCTGGCTACTCTGTTGTGTAGATTCCTAATCTCATTTAATCCCTAATCTCTTGTGGGCATCTCTAGCACCTTTTGCACCAGCTTCAAGGGCTGCAAATGCTACATCCATGTAGCCAGCTGCTGCTTTCCCTGGGGACTTGAGCCTGCATCCATTCAGTCAGCTGCTGCTTTCCCCGGGGGCTTAAGGGAAAGCCTGGATGCTGGAGCAGGTGAAGAGGGGTGCTTTGACCTGAGCTAAAGAGTTAATCTGATGAAAACTTGAGCGTGGCCTCAGCTGAGCTCTGTGCTCAGTTGAGTTATTGAGCCAGGGGAGGACCGAGCCAACGAGCATATTCTGGCATCGGCTCTCGGGGGTTACAAGAACCTTATGTATCATTGAATGTTTTCTCTTTTCATGTGTCTATAATCAATTCCAGTGGCGAGGCTTGTGTTTTGGTTCATGCAGCCAAGCCAGGCAATTGCCTTGGCTCCCTTTTCAAACCTCTTGGCTTGCTAAATGTCAGAGCCTGAGTAGAGCTTCTCTTTGTACTGCAATCTCATACGCTTGGCCTGAGTTATGTCTTCCCTCCGAGTACATGCACGGCCCTGAATACAAATCAAACCTAGTTAGGAGCCAAACGCAGGGGTCAGTGAAGCAAGTATTTTTGTCTCCCCAAACTACCTTTCTTGCCTCCTGGCACAGCCATGTGAGGCCCTGGCTTCACAAGTCTTCTAAGTCCCTTAAGCCAAGAAGTGAGAATGAAATAAAGGGATAATAGTAATCAGCAGTCCCTGTAACCTTCCCCAATGCCTTACTGCATTCTTGCAGCTCTGCACCTAAGGGAAACTCTCAATTCCCTGGAAAAGGGAGGCACCAGAGCGATTTTCTGGTGATGGTTTCTTCAGAGTGTTACCTTGGGTCTCCTTAAAGAAGGTGATGGGGAATTTGGATCTCTGGAAGCGAAAACGATCAGATCACCAGGAGGTATTTGGGCTCCCAGTAACACCTAGGAAAAGGGGAGATGAGGAACAAAGGAATGTTTAGGGAACATTAGTGAATATATTGTCTTTAGATGAGCCCTAACAGGCTGTGAGTGTGGAGACTGACAAATGCAATTGTGCTAGAGTTCTGTTGGAGCATGGTTGGAGATGCTATTCCAGTTGCAGCTGAACCGAGTCAAGAAACTGTCAGGCTCAAGATGAGCTTGTTCAACAGAGAAAAATCCTCCAAACAATGAAGCTATGAAAAAGTCTTGAAGCTAGGCTGGATCGCTCTGACAGAGGCAGAGCTGGGAGTGGTTCTGTGGCTCATGGAAAAGGGAGGTAACCCCAAATGGGGGGCAGTGGACGAACAGCTGTGGGCAGGCTGGAGGTGCTAACCTCTTAACCTGGCTCAGCTGCTGCTGCAGAGGCACGTGGGGCTGTGCCCTTCCTTGCACAACACTGGGATTTCTTGAGAGAGGAATTCTTAGATGGAAGAGTGAGCTGCGGTCCAGGCTCACAGTGGGATGTGCTGCATCCCCAAACGTGTGCAGAGAGATCCCTTCCCCAAACGTGTGTGCTGAGTGAACATTCAGTCCTCCAGAGCACCAGCACATAATGCTGGCTCTGGTTCCTGCCGTGGCCATGGTGGTTGGAGCACAATGTGTTCCAAACGGCACATTTCGCTGCATGAGCCTCAGCTGTAGATCCCGAGCAGAGAGAGGCTTCTATTAAATGCGTCTGTACTTGTGTGTCTTTGGTTTGTATCAAATTCTCCTTAGGTTACTCAAACTGCTTCCAGACTGAGCTCTCTTGTGCCCCCACTGCTCTGTGATACTCTTAACCCTTTCCTCACTTAGCCTCCATCAAGCAGGACAAGCCACTTGCCTGAAGCCCGTGCAGCACCCAGCACTGTTTGTAGCCTCTTAATGTGTTGTGGGAAGAGATATGAAGTGGTTAAGTGTGAAGCACACAAGCTGCTCCACGAGCCTCTCCAAACACGAGGAGGAATGAAGGGCTGTGCGTTGCTGAAAGGTCATGGTGAGCTCACGCCAGCAGGAGCAGAGCATTTTGGGCAGGACTCTTGCTGGGTGGAGGGAGCTGCCTGAATCGTTCCAGGGCTGGACTGGCGAGATGCTGCGTGGAGGGGAAAGCCTGACCACACCAAAAGGAAAAGGGGTGGGAGAAAGAACTGGATATGAGGGCTCCAAGTGTTGGGTTGGATTAGATTTGATGCAGAGCGATGGAAAGATGTGGTTTACCACTGCTAATACCTTTGTTTAGTTCTTTTGCCCCCAGAGCATCCAAGAGGCTCTGATGGGGTAGTGGTGAGACCAGCTGTATGCTTTGTCATGAGGCTTCTCCTCAGGCTTCTCGCCCTACATGCTCTCGGCCTCTGCTGCACCGCAGCACCACAACCCCTGTGGTTACAAGGATCACAGAGACCCTGCAGCAATTAGTCCTCACCCAACTCCTGGCAGTCCTGTACAGGAGAAGGCTTGCTGCCCACTGTCCTGAGAGGAGCTCCACGCTCTGCTGACTTCTGTTCTGTCTGGGAGAAGGTGGGGTAAGGAAGAGGCCATGCTCCACAGCCCGGCTGTCCTTCAGCATCTCATCTTGTCTGCTGAGCTGCTCTCGATGCCCTGTTCAGGAAGGAAGCTGTGAACCACTGAGGCATTACCACGAGGTGCAGCCACTGGCACTGTGACTGGAACTCAGCAGGTCTCTGAGATTGTCAGGATTTGGAGTCTGTATCCTCTTAAAAACCTACAGCCGTGGTGCAGTGGTCTTCTGGTATCATCCTCCTGTACTCTCTTTCTGTTTAGGAGAGGGCAGTCTGTCCAGGAGGCAAGCATTTGTGGGTGTCCACATTTCTGTTTTGAATAGTGTTAGCCTCTGTGGCACTGGGTACTTGCTCAGAGTGAATGTTTAACTCTGCTGGGATAGCCCTCAGGAGAAGGGTGAAAACTAAAGTGTTAGATTCACTTCAGGTTTGTAAGGTGAGGCTTGGGGATTTAGGCTTGGTCTGATGCTGGTGAAGAAGGTGGATGTCCTCTGGAAGACCCTACCCTTCCCACCTGTGAATTCTACCCTGGTAGCTCTGGCCCATCCAGCACCAAGCACAAGTGGCAGACCTGGCTTTCCTGGCTGGGATAATTTAGGTGATGTCCAGCAAGGCTTGTGTCATTCACATCTGCTGTGCTCCAAGGCTTCCATGGCACTGGTGCTGGGGGCAGGACCATGTGCCAGAACCTGTAATGTTGAAGGAGTGAATTTCCCTGCCCTTGCACTGGAGCTGTGGAATCTTCTGGACTCTGTGTCCCACTGAAAAAGGAGGATTCCCTGGGGTGATTGTGCATGAGGAGTGGGGAAAGAGGACTGTGAAGGAGCTCTTGAGGAAGCATGAGTGAAAGTTAACAACCAAGTGGGAAGGGATGCCAATATGGATGTGTCTGAAGGCCCAGACAAGGAGCAAGGCTTTATAAGCATTGTTTCTGGATGCTGGCTTTTTGTTTAGACCTGGATGGAGACAAGAAATGATCTTGTGCAAGGCTTGTATGGTTTCCCAACATGAAAGGCTGAGGTTCATCTTAGCCTAATTTGATTAGAATTATTTGATTAGAAGAGGTTTTATCCCTTCCAAAAATTAAATAAGACATAGTCTTTAGTAGTAGAGGATCAGATAGTCACCAGTGCCCCAAGAAGGACATGGAGAAACATCCCTGCAGGGACAGTGGGAGCAAACCATCAGGAGAAAGCAGAGGTAGTCTCTTTTCTCTGCAGAGTGTAAATTGCAGGTGGTGCTTGGCACAGGCTTTCTGAGTAACCTTACCCTAGTGATATATGTTTTAATTGCAACTTTAAATGATGCTGGGATCAGATGAGTGAAAAGTTCAACATGAGCAGACAGTGTGAGTGCAGTGTCCTGGGCTGCATCAAGAGCAGTGTGGCCAGCAGGGCAAGGGAGGGGATTCTGCCCCTTTACTCTCCTGAGACCCCATCTGGAGTACTGTGTGCAGTCCTGAAGCTCCCAACACAACAAGCACATGAAAGTGTTTGAGCCAGTCCAGAGGAGGGCCGTGAAGATGCTGAGAGAGCTACAGCAGCTCTGCTCTGAGGGCAGGCTACAAGAGTTGGGGCTCTGCAACCTGGAGAAGAGAAGCCTTTGAGGAGACATTTTAGTGGCCTTCTGGTATCTGAAGAGGACCCACAGGAAGGCTGGGGAGGGACTATTGACAAGGTCTGGTAATGAGAGGATGAGGAGGAATGGGTTTAAACTGGCAGAGGGGAGATTCAAACGATGTTAGGAAAGGGTTCTTTGTAGTGAAGGTGGTGAGACACTGGCACAGGTTGAGGGTGGTGAGACACTGGCACAGGTTGCCCAGGGAGGTTGTGGAGCACAGAATCACCCAATGTGATCAAAGATCACATTGGGTGATTCTGTGCTCCACAACCTCCCTGGAGGTGTTCATTGAGTGCTGCACGACTTCCCTGGATGTGTTCAAGGCCAGGTTGGATGAGGCTTTGAGCAACCTGTTCTAGTGGGGGGTGTCCCTGCCTGTGGCAGGGGTTGGAACTGGCTGAGCTTTGAGTTTCCTTCCAACTTAAACCACAAAAGGAAGAAAAAGAAAAGACTAAACAAACACTGTTAGCTGTGCCCACCTCCTGTCGCAGCTTTGCTTGCAGGGTATGGAAAACAGTTTTGGGAGAGGTCTTAAGTTGGAGAAAGGCTTTGGATTAGGGATCTCAGCAAAGCAGGAATATATTTTGTCCTCATGTTTGTTTGTATGGTGTTGTGGGAAGCTCATAAGGAGCCACATGGGCCATGATGATGATGATTGTGAATCTGCCCTACTTGGACCCGGAGGCACTGGTACCTGAGCATGGGCAGCTGCAGTGCTGGCACTGACGGAGGTGTTTGCAGCTGTCCCAGAGCACAGCCTGGGTCGTTCTGCCCTGCAGCAGCCCCATCTTGCACAGGCACAGGAGAACCCCTCTGCCTGCTAGCGAGCTGCTGTTCTGTGAGGAGCTGCTTCCAAGGAAAAGGAAAGACTGGAATCTCTGGGAGGAGTTGTCAGGCGCCTGCTGGGGGGACGATCAATGAACTCACTGCGTGGCTTGCTCCTTGGTGGCGTTTGTGAGGCATGAGGCTTTCCTCTCCAAGGCAATGCTTGGAAGAAAGGGGTAGTTTTATTTCATACCTAAAATTTAATGGTGGTTGCAGCTAATTTCACGCAGCAAATCAGACAAAATACTTGAGCTGCTTCCACCCTCCAGACTTGACAACAAACGGAGAGAGGTTTTGGGAGGGTAACTGGAGAGTTACTTGAGAAGGTTAAATGTGTCTCACCGGTGCACTCAGTTTGACAGGATGATGCACTTTGTCTAGATGATAGATATGAAAAGCTAATATCTCAGTTTTCAGAGGGGGGTTCTGAAACTTAAAATCAAAACCAGATGTGCAAGAAAAAGAGAGCAGTGTATATTACAAAGTGTTGTGAAATAGCCCAAGGGAGGCAAGTAAGCAAAAACAGCCCCGTGTCTTAGCAACCTGCAAAACAAAACAACTAACAGCTTGGCTGGCATCTGACGGGGCAGATTTTGGGCTTTGCAGTGGAAAAGGAGGCTGGGGAAAACTGGGAAGAAATCAGGAATTTTTGGTGACCCAGAAACCCCTTTCCTTCCAATTGAGTGGTTACCTGATTTGTCTCCTTCCCTAGACCTCCTTCTTGCAGCTGAGAAGCTCGGTGCTGTCTTCTTGGCTTTCCTATCCTGCTACAGCCTTTCGCGGTGTGCAACCTCAATGTCCTGGATTTTCCTTGCTTTCCCTCTTCCTAAAGCCAATCTCAGCCATGAAAAGTGGGTGCAAAGTGAGGATTTCACAGCACATGAGGAGGTAAAGTTCATTTCCTCAAACACAGAGCAATATCCAAGTGTGGCTTTTGTGTAGAATGGAAAGAACTAAAAAGCTAAATTTAAATCCATAATGGATGATTTCCAAAAGAGTATTTAAACCAGTTCCTGGAAGTAGTGCTCCTTTATCATTTCATTTCCTTCAGGTTCTTCATTCAACCCCTCAAATGGAGAACTCACAGCTCAGGTCCCAAAATCATACAATCATAGAATGGTTTAGGTGGGAAGGGACCTCAAAGCTCAGACAGTTCCAACCCCCTGCCCTAGGCAGGGACACCTCCCACTAGAACAGGTCACTCAAGGCCTCATCTGACCTGGCCTTGAACACCTCCAGGGAGGTTGTGGAGCACAGATCTTTGATCACATTGGGTGCTTCTGTGCTCCACAACCTCCCTGGGCAGCCTGTGCCAGTGTCTCACCACCCTTTCCTAACATCTAGTTTGAATCTCCCCTCTGCCAGTTCAAACCCATTCCTTCTCATCCTGTCATTACCAGACCTTGTAAATAGTCCCTCCCCAGACTTCCCCCTTCAGATACTGTAAGGCCACTCTAAGGTCTCCTTGAAGCCTTCTCTTCTCCAGGCTGAAGGTCCCCAACTCTTGTAGCCTGTCCTCATAGCAGAGCTGCTGCAGCCCTCTGAGTCATCTCTGTGGCCCTCAAAATGTTATTCTCCAGGTTGAAAATTGAGCCCTGAAGGCAAGAGGAGCACTTGCTTACCTCAGGGAGTGCCATGATGTACACTAGAAACTTCTGCTGGCACTGCTGCACCCATCAAGATGATCAGATGAGAATCGTTCTGATGGATGCTGCATCCATCAGGAGAACGATCGAATCCTACCACTCAGTTAACAGCTGCTGGGGCCAACGTGGGCCAAGAGGGTCAATGGCATCCTGGGGGGCATTAGGAAAAGTGTGTCCAGCAGGTCTAGGGAGGTTCTCCTGCCCATCGACTCTGCCACCACACCTGTAATACTGTGTCCAGTTTGGGGCTCCCCAGTTCAAGAGAGACAGGGATCGGCCAGAGAGAGTCCAACAGAGAGCTTTGAGGATGGCTGTGGGACTTTAACATCTCAGCTATGAAGAGAGACTGAGAACCCTGAGGCTGTTTAGTCTGGGGAAGAGCAGACAGAGAGAGGACCTGATCAATGTCTATAAATATCTGAGGGGTTGGTGTCAGGGTGAAGGTGCCAGGCTCTTTGCAGTGGTGCCCAGTGCTAGGACAAGGAACAGCAGGTACAAGCTGCAACACAGGAGGTTCCACCTCAACAGGAGAAGACACTTCTTTATGGTGAGGGTGATGGAGCCCTGGGACAGGCTGCCCAGAGAGAATCCTAGAATCAACCAGGTTGGAAGAGACCTCCAAGCTCATCCAGTCCAACCTAGCACCCAGCCCTCTCCAGTCAACTGGACCATGGCACTAAGTGCCTCATCCAGGCTTTTCTTGAACACCTCCAGGCACAGCCACTCCACCACCTCCCTGGGCAGCCCATTCCAATGCCAATCACTCTCTCTGCCAACAACTTCCTGACATCCAGCCTATACTTCCCCCAGCACAACTCCAGACTGTGTCCCCTTCTTCTGTTGCTGGTTGTCTGGGGGAAGACCTGCCTGGATGTGTTCCTATGTGACCTGCCCTAGGTGAACTGCTCTGGATGACCTCTGGAGGTCCCTTCCAACCCCTACCATTCTGTGATTCTGTGAATGGGCTTCACCCTCCAAGCCAGCGTGTCTGGAGGAAGAGGTCACTCTGCTGTAGGCCATGCCCTGTGGCTGTTTGTCAGGCAGATCTCCTGGCATTTCTGTCTGAGCAAATGCTTTCTGAGAAGATCTTTCTGAGCGTAGGCCAGCCATGGGGTGTTCCTGTAACCAGCCTGGCTCCAGCAGCCACAGCTCAAAGCAAAACCACAGCCTGCCCTGAGGTTTGTAATGAAATGGTGATGGAGAGGGAAGGTGGGTGGACTTGCCTCGGCTGGCTTATTTTTAGAGAGCCCGAGGCTGCCAGGCAGCCAGGCTTTGTGATCTGTCCTGTGGCCTGCCTTTTTTTTTTTTTTTCTCTTTTCTTCAGTTTTCACAGAATAAATTCATGTTGGAAAGTGCTGTTCTGGCAGAATAAGGATCTGGGGGGAAGTTCATCTTGATGAAGTTTTCAACAGAAGCATTGATGCTACTTGAGACCGAAACAGCGACTTTCATTTTGACTCCTTCTCTCAGAGTTTAGCTCTTTTTAGCTTCTAAGAATTAGTGTGATATTAAATATTAGTGATAGATATGAATGGTTTGACATTATCAGATAGAAATTCTTAATGAACTGCTTTTGATCCTTGCAGCTAAAAAAAGGAGCAAACAGAACACCTCAGAATTTCCATTCTGCAAAACAGTTGAGATTTTGGGTTTTTTTGGCTGATGAGTAGAAAAGCAAATGCCAGTGTCAGAATCTATCATGGGACAGAAGTCCTGGGTTTGGGCTACCTTCAATAAAGTCACTACCAAGCTGACTGGGTCTGAACTGGCACCTTCAAAAGCAGGCATGGGTTTGTTAGTCTTGAGTGCAAAACTGGAAGAGAATAAGTTTGTGTCACTGACTTTTCTCACCACTAAACTTCTCCTTTCTCTTGAGGCTTCTGGAGGTCTCAAGGCTTCCTCAGCTTCAAAATCCTGTTAGATGCAAATAAAACCTATGAAAGCAACAGAAAGTGGTCCCAATATGATATCTGGAACAGGAGTCACTGTCTAATCTGGTCTTGCTTTTTGGGACCCAAGAGATGTGCAGATGTGATGCTCTCCGAGATGGTTTAGTGGTGGAGTTGGCTGGGCTGGGTTAATGGTTGGACTCCATTATCCTGAAGGTAATTTCCAATCTGTGATTCTGTGGACACCATCAAGGCTCATTTAACCTTGCACCCAGCATTTTAATTCTTTCTGTGGTGTCTCAGTGGCAGGATTTGTTCTCTGGTGCTGCCAGGTGTCTGCTAGGCTCAGTTTGACCATCAATTTTGTCTCAGATGGTGCACCAGAAAGCTAGCAGGAGGCTAGAACAGTAAAACAAAGCAGGAGGTGGAAGTGTCTAACCCAAAGATAAGCACAAGTGATCAAGCTGTTGTGTGTCCTCTAGTACCATCTCACTGTGCCCATGGTGTTCCCAGTGAGCGCAAAACTGCTTTCCTTCAGCAGGATTTCTGGCAGGAGAGTCCCTAGCCCAAGGCCAGCCATAGCAGGCACAGAACTGAGTGTGCTTTGGGTGGAAGTGCTCCATGCTTTACAGATGTATCATGAAGCAGAAGTCCATTTTCCTGATGCTGAGGAGATGGACTGTTTTGAGTAGCCCTGGATTTCAGCAGCTGGGATTGTTGCTGCATAGATCTGGCAGTGGCTGGAGGCTGGCCTTGCTGAAAGGGTGCAGCAAGCAGGGATGCTTTGTACACAGTACTAGAGCCTTCTAACAGCCATCTCTGTCATCACAGAGCACCAGCAGAGTCTCATGAAGATGCACCTCTCATTAACAAGGTGTCCTGGCTGCTCATCCTGCATTTCATAGAATCATAGAATGACTCAGGTTGGAAGAGACCTCAGAGATCATCTACTTCAACCTCCCTGCCATGGACAGGGACACCTCTTAGTTAGAGCTGGCTGCTCAAGGCCTCATCCAACCTGGCCTTCAACAGCCCCAGGAAGGAGGCAGCCACAACCTCCCTGGGCATCCTATTCCAGAGTCTCACCACCCTTGTACTGAAGAACTTCTTCCTAAGATCCAGTCTAAACCTACTCTCCCTCTGCTTCAAACCATTCCCCCTTGTCCTGTCTCTAGACACCCTTATGGAAAGTCCCTCTGCAGCCTTCCTATAGGATCCTTTCAGGTATTGGGAGGCAGCTCTAAGGTCCCCCTGGAGATTTTCCTTCTGCAGGCTGAACAGCCCCAGCTCCCTCAGCCTATCCTCGCAGCAGAGGTGCTCCAGTCCTTGGCTCATCTTTGTGGCCCTCCTCTGGACTCCAACAGTTCTGTGTCCTCCTTTGGCTGGGGCCAGCAGAGGCAGGTACAGTGTTGGAGGTAGGGGCTCATGAGTGCAGAGCCATAGAATCATTATGGTTGGAAAAAACCTCTAAGATCATCCAGTCCAGCTGTCAACCCCACACTTTCTGTTCATGTTGCCTCCCATAACTCCTGCAGCTGCTTTTCCAGCATAAAGGGGACAGCAGCTCTTGAATTAAACCCCAGCATGACTGGAAATGCATCCAGGTGTTTGCCAGCCTTCTGTTTTTGTTGTTTGCATTCAAGGGCCCCACTAAAACCTGTAAGTGCAGGGCCAGGTCAAACAAGGCCAGCTGGGCAGGTGCAGCTGGTGTGTAACTGTGGGCATGTTTAGTGTTGTCATTGTGTGGGGTCCACAATGTTTGCTAAATGCAAATGATGCTCCTCAAATTGCCAAGGCTTTTACATTTGCCTGCCTTGGCCAATGAAGTCCATTAGTGCCTGAAGAAGAGGTAATTAGTGGTAGGAGTGGTGGCCATTAGTGTATCTCAGCTCCCTCCTGCTAGATTACAATTGGCAGCTGTGGGATTCTTCTGCAGCCCTTGACTTGTACCAGGGGTGGGAAAGAGAGGCATGCATCGAATATTTGGGAAGTGGCTGCTTGCAGTGGTCTTTTTGCAGGGTTGGAGTGGGGTAGCCCATCTGTGGTGAGCAGTGCATTATAGAGGATGTGCTTCTCTAACCAGGAGTCTTCAAGAGAGGAAATATTGGGCGAGATGGCAAGTTCAGCCACTGCAGGATATTCCTGTCTCTTCCTTTGGTGTGCAAGGCGTGCTGGATTCACTGCAGCCCTACTGTGTGAACTTGGCCTGCTGCTGTGTGAGCTCTGCAGTGCTGCCATCAGGCTTAGAAATGCCGCTGGGGCTCTTCTGCTCAGCCTGTGAGGGGTGGTGCTCCTGAAACGGCAGGCAGCAGGGGGTGACATGGGCATGCACTGGCATAAGGACAACTTTCTCTTCAGGCAACTTTGTCTCAAGGAGGCATGAAGATGCCCATCCTGTAGAGAGGGCCTCTGGAATATTTGCAGTGATGATGATGATGATGATGATGATGTCTTTGTAAATCATACAGTGAGATGCTTAAAGCTGCTGTGCATCGGTTGTGCTTTTGCCACTCCTGTTTGGGCATCAAGGATTTTTCAGAGTGGAAGGTTTAGATCAAACACATAGTGATGAGTTTTCTATTCTGCATTTGCAAACAAAGAATTCCTGTCCTAACCCCCCCATTTCCAAGGGGTGGCAAGCCTGGCTGTGCCATTGTGCCAGTAAGCACCTTCACTTTGTACTGGTGAACTTCAGCATCCCTCGTGATGCAGTGCTACCATTTATCCTTCCAGGAAAGATGAGCAGGAGATAGGCAGCCCTTGTGACTCAGTCTAAAATTATTTATCAGATTTAGTACCCATAAGTGGGTTCTGGTGCTTCTTGCAGGTACCTGTCCCATCTGTGAGAAGATGCAGAGATGGACAGATGAGGAACTTGGAGTCACTTTGCAGCTGTGTTTTGTCACAGGATGAAAGTGTGCAAGATACAGATCAGATACAGCTGCTGAAAAACAAACTGAAACAAAGAGTCTCACAAAGAGAATGGCTGCAGCCAGAGTTCATAAAAGGGCTCTATATGCTTTCTAATGTAATAAGCCTTTCTTCTGCCTGGCTGGCCCTTTGAGTAATGGTCAGAGAAAAACTGACATCTCTTTTCAATCGCAAAGAAGAACGTTTACTTGGTTCCTAACGGTTCTAACCAACCTCTCCGGGATGAATTATGCATTTATTGTGACTGCTGCACGCTCCACAGCCACAAAGTCTTGCAGTGTCTTTCCAGCTGAAAACTCCAATAAAAGACTTCCCCAGATAAAGGTCGGAGGAGTTGAGCCATGGGGTTTATACTTAGATTAATTTGGTTACTCTGATTTCTCCTGACTGGAGAGTTCAGGGACCAGATGGATCAAGAGTACAGTAAATGAAGTTATGAAATATTCAAAAATAGTAATTGTGGAGCCATGGACCTCAGCTTCTACTGGCTTCCTTCCTTGAGTTTTGTTTTCCTGCTCTCCCTCTCCTCCCAGCTCTGCCTTTTCATCTCTTTCGCTCTTCTTTCCTCCTTCCAACACTGAATCCAGAGGTGTTGACAACTTTTCTTCGTTCAGAATAGATGTAAAAAGCTGCCAAGGGAAAAAGGTAAAAAAGGAGCTGTTGCCCCTAGAGAAACAATCACTTGCCAGCGAGGATAAAAATCAGCTGTGGGGGCCAAGGGGATTGTTCAGCAAAGCTGTGTTGCCCCTGGGAGCAGAAGCACTGGGGAGCAGCCAGAGAGGAGGCAGATGCACGAATAAGAACTGGAAATGCAGCCATGAAAGGTTCAGAGGGTAGAGGTTTGTGTCCATGGAGGAGAGGAGGAAAGCAGGCTTTCAGCTGTGAGCAAAGAGCCTGATTCCAGCTGATCTAGCCCTGTTTTCTTGTAGGAAACAGGACCTCATAAATAAGATTACACTGGAGAAATACCTGACACTGTTCTGTGGCTAATGGAAGCATCTTAAAAGACTCTGAATATAGGCCAAGTATGTGGGTCAGTAGAGAAACTACTATTTATATTTGGAGCTGCTTGTGAGTACAGTATAATATCCAGCTGGTGCAAATGCTAAGAGAAATTGCAGGAAAATTGAGCTTTTTTTGGTTTTTTTTTAGGTATAAAGTGCCAAAGACTTTGTCAGGTGATGTTGCTGTTGCGACTGCAGCTTGACTTTCATCTCCCATGAATTCTGTGGGCAGCTTCTTGAAAGTTCATGTTTGGCAAGCTTGTCGTCGATCTGGTGAGTAAAAAAGGATCTGCTCCCTCAGTAAAAACCTTGCTGAATCACAGCATAAATGTGAAAGAACACAGACTGCAAGTGAGCTTTGCTGGGGCCAAGCAACTCTTTCTACCGACTCTCTCTTTCTGTGCTGGCTTCTCAAATCCACTTCTGCCCTGGGCAAGTTCCCAGTCACAGGTTAGAGGATCTCAGGAATGTTCCCTGCAGTTTGCTGCAGGTGAGCTGCATCCACATGCAGAAGCAGATCTGTAACAAGTCTGAGTTCCCTACCCGCAAAACACTGGTTGTGAGCGATTCTTGCCTTGTAAAGAACATCTGCTGTGGAATTTAGGATGTGATGCATCCCTCATAAAAAGGGGGAGGGGGAGGGGAGGGAAAGGTTGTGGGAGTCACCAATGCTGTGAAAAGGGTGTTCATTGTAATTCCTCCACAAGGATGGGTGTTTTGGGAGATGTAGGGCTGGAACAGGCTCGCTGCTAGTGGGGTGGAGGCCTCTGATTTCCATCAGAGCTGTGGGGTCCTGTTCCTTACTATGAAAACATATCCTGCTCCATTCTCTCCTGCATCTACTGACACAGGACAAAGGCTGTTACTGACAGCCAGGCTGGACTGTGAGGTTGTGTTTTTTCTCTGTGTTCTTTTATGATCCAAATCTCTAAGAAAAGAGCCAACATGTAATTCTGCACTCAAAGAAAATGGCTTTTTTCTTCTTTTTTTTCTGCCCCATAAATGCAATTTAGGCAGTAATTGGAGTTAGCAAAGCTTTGAAGGTGCAGCTGGAGTTAAAAGTAGAGTGCCATGTAGAAGGGTGTAGTTGAGTGAAAGAAAGCTTTTTCCAGAGGACACGGGGGGCCTGGAAGGGGAGAAATTGGACATGAAACCTTCCAAACAAGGCCAGAGTGCAAGTTTATTGCAGCCTTCAACAGCTTGCCTTGAGTGGTGGCTGGAGCTCATGCTGAAGGGCCAGATTTTGCTCCCTACCAGCTTTGTTGCTGAGCCTACAGCTGTGTGGGTGCAACCCTGTTCACTCCTGGTGGTGTGTTTGAGGTGACTGAACGCAGAGTTAAACTCCTTGTCTGTAGATATTAGCTCTGTCTGAATGTCTTGAAGATCTGCACATCATCCTTTTTTGGGAAGTTAGGACAGTTGGAGAGAATAATGTGCAGGGAAGGTCAAGTCACCAGACCAAGATGACAGGGTGAGAGCAAGGTCCCAGTCAGGACGCTCCAGTTGGTCCTGACTGCAGCGTGTGCTGTCCTTCATCCTGCCTGAAGGAAGTGGAAACAGTGACTGTCATGGGGTTGGGTGTGCTGCAGCTCATGTGCACAAAGACATTTGTTCAAGTAGCTTAAGCTGAGGAGTCCTCAAAAACTGTTGAAATCTCACAGCCTCCCCTTCCTCAAAGCAGTGAATCCTCCTGCACCCAAACTAAACACGGATGGCTGCTTCCTGACTTCATCTTCTGCCTGCTTCCTTGTTCCCAGTGCTGGATTTTGCATCTGAGAGCTTGTGCAGCTCTTTCTGCAGCATCCTTGAAGCACAGTAGGCCGAGATGAAGCAAAAGGAGTCACCTTTCACTCTGAAAATGTGAAATTGTTGCAGTTTGTCAAACTTGTGAAGAGCAGCAGCGTTAATAACGTTGGGTGTTTTGGTGGTTTGGCAGAGCCCCTCAGCGCTGGTGGTGTTGTTGGTGTGTCACTGTCAGTATTTTGTACTGAACTATCTAACAGCTGTCTTGGCTTCCTTCCCCACTAAAACAACTGCTGCTTCACAAAGAACACAGATAATTTTGTCTTCCTTGGTATTAACAGATCAAGAGAGGCCTTTGCCAATACAAACTCGTCTCTTATTTTTACAGTCTGAGAGAGATCCTCGCTAGAATTTGTTGTTCTCTTTTATTCTGCACTTGGAAACTCGTTGACATCTAATCTTTTCAAGTGATGCTGAGTGGGTGGGACATCTAGAAGAGGGTTAAAAGCTCTTACAAAAGAATCCAAGTTAAAAGGAACCCAAGGGCAAACAAAAAAGAAGGCCTGCAGAAGGCACCAAAATGAAAGGGCTTGTTTAAAGGCAGCACAGTGACAGCACAGTCTGCATCTTGGTTTGCAAAAGCAGTCAATCCAAAGGCGCTGCGCTGGGCTTAGCCTCCATCTCCCACCACACCCACACATGCCATGCTTCTGCCTGGGAAGGGAATGGGGAGTGCTGCTCCTCCTGCTTGAAAAGCCAGAGCTGGGCAAAGGTCTGCCTTATCCAGAGCAGGCCTTTCTCCTCCTGCAGTACAGAGCCTCTCCGTGTGGTGACAGAGGTGGCCAAGTGCAGGGTTCTACACTTTGGCCACAACAACCCCAAGCAGTGCTGCAGGCTGGGGCCAGAGTGGCTGAGAGCAGCCAGGCAGAGAGGGCCCTGGGGGTGCTGGTAGAGAGCAGCTGAAGATGAGGCAGCAGTGCCCAGGGGGCCAGGAGAACCAATGTCATCCTGGGCTGGCTCAGGAGCAGTGTGGGCAGCAGGACAAGGGAGGTTCTTGTGCCCCTGTGCTCAGCACTGCTCAGGCCACCCCTTGAGTGCTGTGCCCAGTTCTGGGCTCCTCCATTCAAGAGAGATGTTGAGGTGCTGGAAGGTGTCCAGCAGAGGGCGACAAAGCTGGTGAGGGGCCTGGAGCACAGCCCTGTGAGGAGAGGCTGAGGGAGCTGGGGGGGTGCAGCCTGCAGCAGAGGAGGCTCAGGGCAGAGCTCATTGCTGTCTGCAGCTCCCTGAAGGGAGGCTGTAGCCAGGTGGGGTTGGGCTCTGCTGCCAGGCACCCAGCAACAGAAGATGTTAGGATGGAATGTTAGGAGGGAGTTGTTGGCAGAGTGATTGGCATGGGAAATTTTGATAGTGAATTTCTCAGTGAGTTAGGGATGACACCTTGAAGACTTAGCTTGTGATGGCTGCATGATGTTAATTCCCAACACCTGGTCTTTAAACTCCCCAGGTCGTGCACTGCTGGTCTGGCAGGCAGAACTAAGTCCTCTCCTGATCACTCTCCCATCTGCATGGTGTATCTCAGTCACCTCAGCAGTCACGGAGCAGGCTGCTGTTGCTTCCTTTTACCTGCTCCTTCTAGAGTCATCCAGCCAAAAAATGTGGTGTTCTTTCCAGATGTTTCCTTAATGTGACATCTGTGCAGTAAAAGATAAGATCTCTGGATCTCTCTTATTTGGGTTGGTTGGAGGTAACCATAGTTACAGTGCCCCTTTGGATTTATAACAGACTTTTTAATGGGCTTTTACTGCAAACTGGACATTTCAGAGGGGTGAGAGTAGCACAATAAAAGTGTTTTTCAGTGCCCAAGGTGAAATGCTGAGTTTGGGGTCAGTAAAGTGAGAATTTAAGTTAAATGTAGGGCTTAGCCTTGCACAACAAATGCAGCCTATCCATATAGCCTCTGGTCTATCTAACTCTGAAGCTTTCCTCTTAGGAGAGTTGGTTGTAGACTATTATATGCAAGTTATCTTCTTGGAGTCATGATGGGAGAAAAGTAGTAGAGAAGCACAGGGGGAAATCTGCTAATTTCAGAGCAGTTAGGTAGGTAAACAGTAATACTTCTCACTGCCTTCCTCCCACGTGGATAATGAGCTGAACATGTACTGAGTAATTTGTTTTTTTAGGAATTGAAATTGACCCCAGATCAGAGCATGTGTGCCATAGCTCATGTGCTGCTGAAGAAACCAAAACTCATCTGTGAGGAGAGGCTGAGGGAGCTGGGGGTGTGCAGCCTGCAGGAGAGGAGGCTCAGGGAAGAGCTCATTGCTGTCTGCAGCTCCCTGAAGGAAGGCTGTAGCCAGGTGGGGTTGGGCTCTTCTCCCAGACAACCAGCAACAGAACAAGGGGACACAGTCTGGAGTTGTGCCAGGGGAGGTCTAGGCTGGATGTTAGGAGGAAGTTGCTGGCAGAGAGAGTGATTGGCATTGGAATGGGCTGCCCAGGGAGGTGGTGGAGTCACCATGTCTGGAGGTGTTGAAGCCAAGCCTGGCTGGGGCACTTAGTGCCATGATCTGGTTGCTTGGCCAGGGCTGGGTGCTAGGTTGGGCTGGTTGAGCTTAGAGGTCTCTTCCAACCTGCTTGATTCTATGATTCTATTTGCCATTACTCCTGGGCTGCTTGGTGCAAGTGTGAGAGATCCATCTGGAATCACTAATCCTCTTTCCACTTTTATGTGCTGAAATTGCACTGAAGTGGATGTGAAATGTCAAAGGTTTGTTTCTAAGCTCCGTTTCAAGTTCCCAGTGGAAGCACTGACATGATCTCTGCCATGGTGGCCTGACTGAGGCACAGAAGGCATAACTTTGGATTAGCATCACTTGAATAACTTGCCCAAGCACACTTTAGTGCCTTGCCTTCCAGTGGTGTCCAATAACTTGGTTTTGTTCCTCATATCAGATGCTTAGGCCTGACCTTTCCAAGCTGCTCACATAAAATACAAATGTTGAGGTTTTTTTTAGGAATTAGAAAGTTGTTTCCACATTGGAGGGAAGAAAAAAAAATGCTAACTCCTCATCTGGAAATAGCAATCAGTAATGTAATTGTTTCTCTTACCTTGGTAAGAAGTGAAACAGTAAGTTATAGAGTCATAGAATGGTTTAGGTTGGAAGGGACCTCAAAGCTCAGCCAGCTCCAACCCCCTGCCATAGGCAGGGATACCTCCTGCTAGAACAGGTTGCTCAGGGCCTCATCCAACCTGGCCTTGAACATCTCCAGGGAGGTTGTGGAGCACAGAAGCACCCAATGTGATCTTTGATCACATTGGGTGCTTCTGTGCTCCACAACCTCCCTGGGCAACCTGTGCCAGTATCTCACCACCCTCACTGCAAAGAACCATTTCCTAACATCCAGTTTCAGTCTCCCCTCTGCCACCTCAAACCCATTCCTCCTCATCCTGTCATTACCAGAGCTTGTCAGTAGTCCTTCCCCAACCTTCCTGTAGTCCCCTTCAGATCATAGAATCAGTCAGGGTTGGAAGGGACCACAAGGATCATCTAGTTCCAGCCCCCTTGCCATAAGCTGGGACACCCTACCCTAGAGCAGGCTGCCCACAGCCTCAGCCAGCCTGGCCTTAAACACCTCCAGCCCTGGGGCCTCAACCACCTCCCTGGGCAACCCATTCCAGCCTCTCACCACTCTCATGCTGAACAACCTCATATCCAGCCTGAACCTCCCATCTCCAGCTTTGCTTCATGATACTTTGCTTCCAGATACTGGAAGGTCTTCAGTATGGTGAGCTATACCTGGTGACAAGCACTTGGGCTCTGAAGAGTCAATATTTGGGGTTTTGTGACACCTTTCAGGTGTGTAAGTTCATCCCCAAACTAGCAAGTTCTTGGACTTCTGAGGTGCACTGAAAAGTTCTCCTGCATGTCTTGGTTTAGAAATATTGACTCATGAGAGACCCTAAGGGTTGAGTGGTTTGAAACAAGATCAAGAACTGGAAGTCAAGTTGATTAAATGTACTGACACCTCTTTCTTCCCAAAGCTGCTAAGCCAAACAGTTTGGCCAGCTGAGCCCTAATGAGTTCTCCTCTCTGCCACTCCTGCTGCCATGGCTGCATTTTGTCTTAAGTCCGAACTTTGGCTTGAAGGAGAAATAGGAAAAAAGGAAGCAAAAAAAGAGAAAGCAGCACTCTGGTATGCCTGACTACATACCAATATTAGCAAACATAACCCTGAAATAGCAGCAGTGTTCACTAATCTGAACACTGAGCCTAGAAATGCTCAGATTACTGACGTGCACTGCAATTTGCTTCCCCATGCTACTGTCAATAGCAGCCCTAATACCAACCTTTGAATGCACTAATTGCCTCAAACTGCCTTCAGGCAAAGAAATCATTCTCTGATGCAAGATGAAGGGAAGGAGTTGGGTTTCTGAGTAGGTTAACTTGGATGTTTTCCAGCCAGCAGAGCTGTATAGGCCCTCATTGAGCTGTTTACAGATGTGCTGCCACAGGAGTTTGGAAATGCATTTCCTATAGGTGGAAACTGTAGGCAAATCTGGGCACTCTGGACTGTTCTTCAGCTGGTGAAGTCATGATAGCTCAGCAGTAATCGAGAGCTATTCCAGCTGACACAAACTTTGAGAATCTGTGAGGTGCCTTGGACCTCAGAGTTCAGCTCCATCTGTAAGGCAGGTTTCATGGTTCCAAATATACATTGAAGGCATGAGGAAGGATTCCTTGTGAAGTTAGAGGTTTCAAAGGAGCATGTCCTCAGTGTCTGAGAAAGGGAGAGCACATCCTTAAGAGATGTGTCTGCACAGATTGTCTGTTTCAAGTAAATGCTCATTGCTGAGTGGTGTTCTTAGAAATCACCGAGGTTGGAAGAGAGCTCCAAACTCACCCAGCCCAACCTAGCACCCAGCCCTAGCCAAGCAACCAGACCATGGCACTAAGTGCCCCAGCCAGGCTTGGCTTCAACACCTCTGGGAATGGTGACTCCACCACCTCCCTGGGCAGCCCATTCCAATGCCAATCACTCTCCCTGCCAACGACTTCCTCCTAACATCCAGCCTAGACCTCCCCCCATCACAGCTTGAGGCTGTGTCCCCTTGTTCTGTTGCTGCTTGCCTGGCAGAAGAGCCCAACCCCACCTGGCTACAGCCTCCCTTCAGGCAGTTGTAGACAGCAGTGTGGTCACCCCTGAGCCTCCTGTGCTGCAGGCTGCACACCCCCAGCTCCCTCAGCCTCTCCTCACAGGGCTGTGCTCCAGGCCCCTCACCAGCTTTGTTGCCCTCCTCTGGACACATTCCAGCACCTCAACATCTCTCTTGAATTGAGGAGCCCAGAACTGGATACAGCACTCCAGGGGTGGCCTGCCCAGAGCTGAGCACAGGGGCAGAAGAACCTCCCTTGTCCTGCTGCCCACACTGCTCCTGAGCCAGCCCAGGATGCCGTTGGCTCTGCTGCCCACCTGGGCACCTGTTGTGCTACTTTGTCTTTAGAAAGTCTTCATCGTTCAGAAGTTTCAGCCTAAGGAAACCTTCTCTAGTACCTACAAACCAAAATTGGTAACTTCTTGTATACAGCTGAGTTTGTTCTGCTTGGTAGTGGTGAATATTTCTAGACACCCACATATAGAAAGTTAATTTAGGCTTTTAAGAATTGTTGGTATTCCTAGTGCTTGTCTCAGCACCAGCTACAGGAATAGAGCCAGAACATAGCTGGTGCATTTAGAAGGGGCAAGTGGAGGGGACTCCAGTGTGTCTGGATCAGCTGTGGTTGATGTCCTGGCTTCACCATGGTGGACAGAGTCCCTTAGCCAAGTGCTTCACTTTTCCTCCGGAAGCAGAATGTGTCCCCTGCTGTCACCTGCCAGCTCCTCTGAGAAAGCCCAGACCTGGTCAGCCGGGCACCTAGTGTCATTCATCACTCCAGTGATGAGTCAGCTTGATGGTTTTGTTAAGCTCGATGGTCTCAGTGACAGCACTGCTGAGGGACTGTCTTACCAAGTATCCTAGGTGAAAGTGCACTCAGTCAAGTGTACTTCAAACACGAATTGCCAGCTTTTCCCTGCAAAAGGGTGCAGGAACTGGAGCAAGTCTCCATCTACTGTTTCCTTCCTGCAGTGTATGGAACTGCTGAGGTGCCAGCGAGTACTGCCTGCTGGTTTTGTCCTGCCTTGGCTTTTGAGTCCTGTGCCCCCAAAGGAAGCTTCACAGGCTGTTGTGAGTCACTGTACAGGAACTAAATGTCAAAGTTGAATTCGAGTTTACTGCCACAGTTGGTGTGAACAGTGAGACTGGTGGTGTGGCATTCCCATAGCATAGATGTCTGGGCAGGGGAGAGCTGGGATGCCCCCCTCTTAGAGGAGAGCATAATTGGGCAAGGATGGCACTAAAAGCATGGCAGCTTCTGCCTTGATGATCTTCCAAACACATATCTGAGGAATTCAGCAGAGCTTGAAAACAAAGGTGGTGACCAAAAGGATATGCAGAGCAAATTGCCCTCTGAGATGAGCAAGCTGCCCCTGTGCCACAGTGTGACTCTGCAGACATGCTCCCAGCAGCATGGTTTGGGCTCCCACAACAGCTGCGTGGTGATAACCTCAAGCTTGAGGTGCCATGCAGGAGGCAAGGCTCTGCTGGGCTCTCTGCTGTGGCCTTAGGCTGGAACAGTATGTGAAAATTGTCTGTCTCGGGTCCTCATCTGACCTCTCAACAGAAACCACTGTGGCACTTGATGGGGAGAGCTAAAGGATGGTGACAGAAAACTCTACCCTGCTCCTGTGTAGGGTAGACACTTGTTTTGACTCGTTTCCTGTCCTCATGTCACCCCTGTCATCATGGGCTCTCCTCCTTAAAATTCATGGTGTTGAAAATAGGAGAAGATGGAGGAGCCACTGTGGCCTAGCTGGTGACAGCAGACTGAGCTTTCTGCTACTGACCTGCCCAGGTAGCTCCAGTAAATTGTCTCAGCGTGGCTTGTCTTGTGACAACTGCCTGGAGTTTGATGAACTACCTTGTGATTAAGAGCTGAAGCCTTTGGCTCACTATGGAGTGCTACAAAACAAAAGTTAAAGCATCAGAACTTAAACCAAGAAACAGGAACAAAGAGAAGCTGCACGAAATCCTTGCTACTTACACTGAGCCTTCTTGAGATGAAGGATCACCATTTCTGATCATTAAGCAAGTGTAACTAGTCAGTGATGTTTTAAGACCATGATTTTAGGCTTGGTTGTGCCACTGTGATGGGAACTCAGCACTGTTGAGTTCTAGAGGCATGAAAGGCACACAGTATCTTGCTCTTGGAGTATCAAGTTTCTTCTCTGGCTCTAAAGCTTCATTCTTTTTCAGTAGAACTCCATAAATAACACAACTTTTAAACCCCCACCAACTGACAAACTGCTCTCTTTGTGTTCTTAAGTCTTTTATGGAACCTTGTTTATAGATGTTCTTTCAGAAGCCTCTCACTACTACAGCACACAGCAGCACCCCTCTAAGTGTCAGAATTGCTCTGCAAAGCTGGCGCTTCAGCGAGGACGTGCTAGGTACATGACCCAGCTCAGGAGGTACATGATGTGCTGGTGCTGAGCCTGCTCCTCTGTATTCATTCCTGTTGCCTACATATAGCTTGAACGTTTTTATAGACAAAGATTCCTTCTCCTGCTCATAGTCTGTAATAGTTCCTAAGGACAGGAGAAAGAAAATGAGAGTGGGGCTTTGTAGAAGTCTGAGGGATGGAAGTCAGAGCAAGAAGGAATGTTGCTAGAGTTCCCCAAACCAGAGTCAGTTAACCAAGTCCTTTTAAGTAGGAGTGAGATGTGGTAGGACTCATGGTTGGGAAGCAGAAACTTGGAGGATTCAAACAGGATCACAGGATGTGGAAGGTTGGAAGGGACCTCTGGAGATGATTGAGTCCCACCCCCCTCCCAGAGCAGGGCCATAGGATCTAGTGCAGGTTGCACATGAACACATCCAGCCAGGGCTGGAAAGTCTCCAGAGAAGGAGTTGTGTGATTCTGAAGTGTGTTCCAGATCTGGTCCTTCCATAGACCTGTTGCAGTTGTGCTTTGTGTACCAGTGGTTTGCTGCTTGCTGGGACCAGGCTTGGGCTGAAGGTCCCTTGTCTCAGAAAGCAAGGGAGGTGCCAGGTCAGAGTCTGAGCACTGCTGACTTGCAGCAGCTGCAGCGTGGCTTGGATACTGTCAGGATATTCTGCTTTGCTGTCAGACTCTGAATGTCACATTGACTGTTTGGGCACTTCTGGCCTAAAAGAGCAAGGGAGCCCTTCTGAGACTGAGTCCTTTCCATAGACTCAGCAGGAGTCAGCTGGCATGACACCTGGAGGGCTGGAAGAGCCGTGGCTCATGGCTAGAAGGGTTAGGTTCAGCTGAAGGAGGCACGTGTAAGCAGCAGCTTTTCCTAAAGCTTGAGAAAAGGTCAGAGCCTGTGGAGCTGGCACTCTGGGGCAGTCCTGCTGCTCGTAACTCATGTAACTCTATCTGGGTGAAGCTGTTCCCAGCTTTCAGCTCCTTTCCAGGAGAAAGTGGAACCCTTTCAGCTTTGCAAAAGATACCTGGACATCACACTTACCTTATTGTAGACCACTTACACCTTCACCTCTGCCTCACTGGACCCTAAAAACAACTGGTTTTTTGTCTCCAAAATCTTGATATCTCTCCAAGCTGTACTCTTATTGCTTTTGGACCTCCAGTTCTTGTGAGTCATATCTGCAAATTACATGAGTCAGGTTTCAGTGGTGACCATTTCAAATTGGCTGGCCATTTAAGGTGGAAAAATTCACCATTAGTTCATGCATTTTATTTGGTCTACGGGCTTGGTGTTGGGACTCTTTGCCATCCCTCTCTCTTTTTTGAAGTATGAGGATACTCAACTTGCATTCAGGGCTGTTGTAAGCAACCACAGGACGGTGGGGGCTGGAAGGAACCTCCGGAGATCACAAAGTCCAACCCCCCTGCAAGAGCAGGTCTGCCTGTATCGCCTTGCAAAACTTTGCTCTGCTGACCTGAGGCATTATTAACTGGAGATGTTCCTTAAAACATGAAAATGAGTTTCCAGTTCTCTGATGCAGCCAAAATCGGTGGACTTTGCAGGTAACAAAAGAACTGAGGAGCCTGAGCAGCCCTTGGCAAGCTGAAGGGCGCTTGGCTGTGCTGAGATATGTATTGACAGGCACAAGCTGTGGGAAATGTGTCGGTGCCTCAAGCTGCTGCCAGGAGATTGTAGGGACACCCAGACCAGATGCACTTGCCATGGGGACGTTAGCACACAAAAGCTCATGCTTCCCAGAGCAGTGGTGGGGAATGGCAAAGAGCGTCCTCTACGAGCCCACTCTTACAACCGGGGAAGCGTTCTCTCAGCTGTCGCTCCTGACACAATGAGAATTGTGCCTTTCTGCATTCAAACCCAAATTTCCTTCAACTGGCAAGCAGCTACTGGTGCTAATGTGGAGCGTTCTTCCAAAGTGGGAGAGAGGGAATGTACACCGTGCTGAAAGCAGTGGTGAGCTCAGCCCGCTTCCCTCCCCGCTGCAGCCAGCCTTTGTGCTGCGCGTAGCACGGCGGCTGTGCCAGGGGAGATGGGGACTGCTAATGCTGCTTGTCTGGAAGATACGAACGTAACATAAGACAGCTATTCAAGGGCTGCTGCTGGCCTGCCAGGGATTTCTGGTACGCAGGAAAGATTCTGATGTGTCATGCTGCAGAGGGAGAGGAAAGCGGGAGCGGGGTCATGAACAAAAAGGAATTTGCTTATCCAATTTCCGTCTCTTTCGGAGTTTGATTGGAACTCGCAGTTGTCAGGCTCTGTTTAAGGCTCCTCTTTACCAATGCCTCCTTAACTGCGGAAGGTCAGAACCAATTATTGTTTTGCCTCCAGGGACTTTCCTTCTTCAGAGAGACCTTACAGTGGATATTCTTTAAACCCTTTTTCCTTCCAATTAAGGCAGCGAATTCCTTATTTAGAGGCTTTTTCAGGCGGCTGGGGAGGGGGGACAGTAATAGGGAGAGGGATAGATTTATCAATAGCCTTGAAAAACAAAGCCTGTATGTCTCAGGAAGCTTGAAGTCTAATTCCTTTCAGTGACTTTTCTCACTCTGAACTTTAAATCTGTCATTTCACTACACCGGGAATGGAAAGCCCCTAATTTTCCCAGGCTACAGTTTTCCTCTGTCTTTTAACCCTCAAATGCCATGTGGACTTAGGCCTCTGAGTACCTGGTGCTTAAGTCTTTTTCATGTAGATCCAAATGCTTAAGTTCTCTTTTGGGCAGGAATTTGCAGCTTCATGGATGGCAGGCAGTCCAAAGTGGCTGTGCCGACATCAACAGCTAGGGTCTGACGAGTAGTTAGGAAGTCTTCCGGATCTTTGGAGTGGAAGCAGAGAACTTCCTGCCCTAGGTTTAGAATTCTTTGGATGCTAGGAACAAGTGCGTTATCATGAGGGTGGTAGAACATTGCAACAGGTTGGAGCCCCATTCCTGGAGATATTCAAGGTGAGACTTGACTTCAGGGGCTCTGGGTGACTTCTTCTAGTGCAGGATGCCTCTGCTGGCTGCAGAGGGGGTTGGACTAGATGACCTTTGGAGGTCACTTCCAGCCCATTCTGTGATTCTTTGGGGTTTTCCTTTCTCTTCTGAACAGACATGTTCAGTTGTATAGGCAGTATGCCTTGCTCCAAACCTTTAATACCCACTGAGGCCTGTGTCAGTAAGCTGAGGAAGTGATACTTCGGTATTGCAATTCATATAGCATGTTGCAAAAGTACTTTGCAATTGCTGTTTGCATCAGGATGGACTGTGAAACCGTAGGACTAGGTGTGGGGTGTAACCCCTGCACTTCACTTGTGGACACCCTAAAGCTGAGGTGGTTCAGGTGGCTGAGATTGCACAGACAGCCCTGGCTGCTCCTACAGCAATGCTAGTTTGTGCATTGGGCTAAAGGAATCTGTTTCTCTGGAGCCAGCAGATTTAAGACCTCTGGTTAAATGTCTTCACTGCTTCACTGAAGAGGGGGGACAGTCTCCAGTTGTGCCAGGGGAGGTCTAGGCTGGATATTAGGAGGAAGTTCTTCCCAGAGAGAGTGATTTGCCATTGGAATGGGCTGCCAAGGGAGGTGGTGGAGTTGCCATTCCCTGGAGGAGTTGAAGCCAAGCCTGGCTGGGGCACTTAGCACCTTGGTCTGGTTGCTTGGCCAGGGCTGGGTGCTAGGTTGGCCTGGATAAGCTTGGAGCTCTCTTCCAACCTGGCTGATTCTATGAACTGCACAACTATGATTATGTGACTATAGGGCAGCTGCAGTCTTGTGGACTGAGACTAAAGACAGAAATTAGGAGATGTGAATGTTGTTCTTCATCTGCCCCAGTCTGTTTTGTGAGATCCTGGGCAGGTCACTTGCAATGCTTTGGCTACCGTTTGAGAGACACATTTTAGATGTTTACTGTTGGAGAACTCAACTCACTCCCTTGGCTGTGTTACCTACAGAGAGACTGTGAAGCGACTGGCTCAGATGCTTGCATTTAATCAGATCGTTCCAACCTGCTCTTCATGATGGGGCTGATGAGTGCCCTGTCCGTCGAGGTTCCATCCGCGCCTGGCTTATAAAGAGTTAATCTGTTAGGAATGTCCCAGTCATTGCATACAAAGTCAGGCTGGTCTGGGGGTGCTGATAAATGACTTACAATTTACTGTTCCTGTCTGCAAGATGCATATAGCAAGGGTTAGGCAGGTATTAATCTCTCCTGGAACGTTTCTAGCTAAAAGGCGGCTCCGGAGCGCGGCTGCAGTAGTCCCGGGCAGGGCTCTGCCAGCAGAGGTGCGGAGCACCGCTCTCCTCCGGCAGCCTGCTCGCCTGCAGCCCGGGTAGGGCACCGCAGCTGCAGCAGCAGCGCCAGGAGAGATTGTCTCGGTCGAAAGGCACAATTGCCTCCTTGCCCCGGGCAAGGAAAACCGCCCAGCTCTAATGACGGCTTGCTAATCTCGCCCGGCCGGAGCAGCGCAGGCAGCGCAAGGGGAATCTCCCTCTCGGCTGCCGGGAGAGCTGCTCCCGAGGAGGGCTTTTCTTTTGGTGAGGTGTCTGAGCCGTGCTGCTGAGCCGGGCTGAATCAGCACGGCAGCCTCGCCGGCAGGAAGATCCCGGCTCCGCCGCTGACTCACATGAATAACTGGAATAGTTCTGCAAAGCAGCATGAATTCCCAGAACCTCTCCAGGCATATACCAGCAGGCACATGCCTTTGCTCCTTGCTTTACAGCTCTGCAAAGGACGCTACTGGTATTTTTAACCGAGATAAAGCAGTTTACCTGGTGGTAGAGTGTTAAACCTTACAGGTTTATTGTTGACACTCTCCTGCTTGCAAGAAGATTTTAAGAGTAAGCCACGGCGTAACAGAGCTATTAGAGTTAAGCTCAAATCAACTCTGCAATGACTCAGAGCTTGTAGCCCTTTCAAACCAAGTGTTGGGGGGAGAAGCTTGTTGTTATTAACTGTTGAGTAGCTTGAGGCTGTTGCTGACTCTTCGGACAGCAAAGATCTCTAAAGGCACTCTCTGGGTTTCTTCACTCTATTATACTGTGGCAGAAAGGTCTGAGTTACAAGAACAGTAAATCAGCAGCTCTGATGCTGGTTTAGCAAAGACTGCATGCTGGAAATCTGAGCAGAAATACGAAATTCACTATGAGATTCTTCATGTTCAGTCCTAAAACTTGTAAAGGCTGCCTTTATGTTAGAGAAATGAACATCTCTACAACAGAGAAATGAGGGAAGAAAGCTCAGTGGCAAAGAGAGCTGGGCTTGTTTAGCCTGGAGAAGAGGAGGCTCGGGGCAGAGCTCATTGCTGTCTACAACTACCTGAAGGGAGGCTGTAGCCAGGTGGGGTTGGGCTCTGCTGCCAGGCAAACAGCAACAGAACAAGGGGACACAAGTCTAAATTTGTGCCAGGGGAGGTCTAGGCTGGATGTCAGGAGGAAGTTGCTGGCAGAGAGTGATTGGCATTGGAATGGGCTGCCCAGGGAGGTGGTGGAGTGGCTGTGCCTGGAGGTGTTGAAGCCAAGCCTGGCTGGGGCACTTAGTGCCATGGTCTGGTTGCTTGGCTAGGGCTGGGTGCTAGGTTGGACTGGCTGAGCTTGGAGCTCTCTTCCAACCTGGTTAATTCTATGATTTTATGAAATGCAGGATCTGAGGTACTGCTCCCAATAGTGGGCCAGTGTGGGGGGGCTGTAACAGGGAAGTAAGAGGAAAGAGAATAATAGGAGAGCAAGCAGAGGGTCAGTGGTTGCTGAAATTTTGTAGAGTTTTTCCTTCTAAGCTGCATTTTGTATTTACTGAATAACAGTGATAAGCTGACCAGACACAGAAGGGAAGGAAGAAACACCACTTATATTCTACCTGTTGCCCTTGAATGTATCATGAGTGAATACAGGATCATATGCTCTGGAGTCCAACATCACTGATCAGAGCAACTGTTGCTGTGGCCTGTAGTTCTGTCCTCCTTTCTAGAATACTGCAGTCCAAGTTGATGCCATTTCTCCATAAAATGCTATAGTTTTTAATCCTTCAGAAAACCTTCTGTACTGCTACTCTGACCTGTTATGTCTGACAACTGCTACAGAGAGTCGTAGAATCATGGAATCGACCAGGTTGGAAGAGACCTCCAAGCTCAGCCAGCCCAACCTAGCACCCAGCCCTAGCCAAGCAACCAGACCATGGCACTAAGTGCCCCAGCCAGGCTTGGCTTCAACACCTCCAGGCATGGCAACACCACCACCTCCCTGGGCAGCCCATTCCAATGCCAATCACTCTCTCTGACAACAACTTCCTCCTCACATCCAGCCTAGACCTCCCCTGGCACAACTTGAGGCTCTGTCCCCTTGTTCTGTTGCTGGCTGCCTGGGAGAAAAGACCAACCCCACCTGGCTACAGCCTCCCTTCAGGTAGAACTCAGATGTTCAACTTAACAGGGCATTATTACTGATGAGAAGCTCTGGAGGCAGCATTCAGAAGTCTGGATGTCTGTGCCTTGTCTTTTGCCCACAGGTGAAAATCTGCCACTTAGCTGGGCTCAAAGGCAGGACCTCTCCCTGTGGTGTATCTGAAATGAATGGTCCCCAAACCCAAACATTATTTCTGACATCTGTTGCTTGTTTAGATGGTAAAATCTGTGATAATGGTCAGGGAAAAGTATACAGTCCAGTAGCCATGGAAACCTGATGTAGTTTTTTCCTGTTTCTTTTTCTGCTTTTTCTAGTGAATGAATGGCTGAATCCAGCTGGATGGCAGCCCAAGAGCCTGCAGTCCTCAGCTTAGCCTCAGCAACAGGCAAACCTTGTCAAAAGCAATGAGCTTTCTCTTTGCCTGTTCTCACCAAAGTGCTGTTTTTAGCAGGCTCTTTCTTTTCAGGAAGAGTTCAGTGCCCCAGGAAGAGTGACCATTCATTCCCCAGTCCCCCTGGCTATGGCTCGAAGACAAAGTAACCCAAACACAAAGTAGTTTGTCATGACTCACATCCACATGACTCAGCTCTTTCCCCCCATTCCTGTGTCCCAAGCAGGTGGCCTCATCCAGACAGCCTCTTGGGAACAGTTCTTGGCCTTTGCTGCCTTCCAAGTGTTCCCAGACATTGTCTGGGAGAGTTCCAGTTGGGACAGGCTTGTGCCATACGTATCAGTGAGACAAGATGAGAGTTTATGGATCAAAGCTGTGCTCTGGTCCTCTGTGTTTACACTACAGACCTAACTTCTGTGAAAGCTGTTGGCAGGGAAAGCGACTTGTGCCAGTGGTGGTTCTGGTTGGATGATAGGAACATGAGAGCAAGGTCAGTGCTGCAGTCTCAGCTCCAAATGCTAGTTCACAGAGGAATACCTCTCAAACCAGGGAACCTGTATGGAGAACATAGCACAACTGCATTCAGCTCTATGGCCTCCAACATGAGAAGGATGTGCAAGGAGCAAGAAGCAAGTCCAGAGGAGGGTCATAAATATGATTAGAGGGATGGAGCACTTCTGCTATGGGGACAGGCTGAGAGAGTTGGTATCTGTAAGCCTGGAGAAGGCTCTGGAGAGACTTCATAGCAGCTTCCCAGTACCTAAAGGTGGCCCACAAGAGGGACTTCTTACAGTGACTTGTAGTGACAGGATGAGGGGAGATGGCTTTAAACTAAAAGAGGACAGATTTCAACTGGATATAAAGAAGAAATTCTTTACTGTGAGGGTGGTGAGAGAGTGGTTGTCTGGAGAGGCTTTGGATATCCCATATCTGGAACTGATCCTAGCTGGGCTGGATGGGGCTTTGAGCAACCTGGTCTAGTGGAGTCTCTGCCCATGGGAGGGGGTTTGGAACTGGATGATCTTTAAAGTTGCTTCCATCCAGAACCATTCTATGAAGCTTCAGTTTTACAATTCTGATACTTTCAGGGACTCTCTGAGGTCATCTGGATGTCTTTGGTACCAAGAGCTGTAGGCTCTTGATTCATTCTTGCTGCACTGAGATGCTAACATCTTGGTGTGCCACTGTGCAGTGAAGATGGTTTAAGCATATGTCATACTTGCAGATACTGTGCAAGTGATGCCTTGTACCCTTCATCAACCCAATGCACAGCACAGACATGCTGTCTGCTGCCAGTTTCTCCAATCTGATTTGCACTGTCAGATTTTGTGACAAAGAGCACTTGCATGAGGCCCCAGCTCAGCCCAAGCACTGAACTTCCCTGTTCATTTCAAAGAAGGAAAAGAGGAGGCTCAGAGGCAACCTCATTGCTGCCTACAACTACCTGAAGGGAGATTGGAGCCAGGTGGGGTTGGGCTGTTCTGCCAGGCAAACAGCAACAGAAGAAGGGGGCACAGTCTGGAGTTGTGCCAGGGGAGGTCTAGGCTGGCTGTTAGGAGGAAGTTGTTGTCAGAGAGAGTGATTGGCATTGGAATGGGCTGCCCAGGGAGGTGGTAGAGTTGCCATCCCTGGAGCTGTTCAAGCAAAGTCTGGCTGGGGCACTTAGTGCCATGGTCTGGTTGATTGCATAGGACTGGGTGCTAGGTTGGACTGGGTGATCTTGGAGGTCTCTTCCAACGTGGTTGATTCTGTGATATGATTCTATGATCTACTTGATTGGAGGGGGCTGGGTGCTAGGTTGGACTGGATGATCTTGGAGGTCTCTCCCAACCTGGCTGATTCTTCCATTCCCTTCCCTTCCCAGTTAGGCCCCTGATTGATTGTGATGCTGCTGAGTGTGCTCAGCTGCTCCTGCAGTCACTGTTTTCAAAAAAGGAGCTGTTGTATTGTAGGGCTGGCTCAATATTTTTTTCTGATGATCCAGTCAGCACCTTCACCCAAATGCAACCAGTTTGTGGTTTCATCATCCTTAGAAGGAACTCGACGAGTTCTAAAGTGTACAGCTGCTTTGTTTGGTATCAGTGGGTTATTTTGTACCTCCATCAGGGAAGGTCTAACCAAGTAGGTTAACCTAGTTCTGGCCAGCTTTGCCTCCTTCATTTTCTCCTCAGCAAACCAGGAGGTTGTCAGCAAAAGCTGGCTTTAGGGCTGCGTGGTTCAAGCAATAGATGTGGCTGAGCAGTAAAGCTCCGCTGACGTTCCAAAGTGGAGCAGGGCAGGGATTTGCTCTCAGAAAGCCCCCAGAGTACAGTAGTTACTGGAGTGCTCTTTCTGTACCATTTTACAGCCAGTTACAGAATGCCACAGAGCAGACTGTCAAGATGCAGTCTTTATTGTCACAGACTGTGTTTCAGTCCAGGTCTCTCTATGGCTCCTAGTAAGTGTCCCTCTAGATGGGCTTGTCCCTGGTCACATGGGAAGTGTGTCAGGCCAGCATTGATATCATCATTGGATTATCCTGCTTGTTAGCACTTCGAATCTTCATTATGCTCTTTGAAGTCTTCAGAGGAAGAGCTTCATGGGAATATTTTGAGAGCCTTGCTCAGTTCTTAATTGGGCTGACTCATGTTGAGTCACCAGGATATCCATTAGCTGCATCTTTCAAACCCAATGCTCAGATTTTGGGTAAGCTGTGAGGGAATGGGACCCCCCCCAGCTGCTTCTGAGCTGCTATAGGGTTGGGATATCTGCTGCCATGGTGCTCTGCCAAGTGCTGATTTCTGCTTCACCGAGGCACATGACTTCTGTGTTCTTGGGGCTCTCACTTGACCAACTGCTTGCTGGGCAGCTTTTCCAAATGAGCTCCTACTCCCTGTCTTCAGCATCACTGCCACCTATTACGCACAGAGAGCTCACCACACCCACACCTTGCCATGTTGCAGGGAGCGCTTGGCTAAGAGAAGCAACCTTACAACTGAAAGGAGCATTTTCCTTCTCATTTCTAGGAAAGGAGTTTTACCCCTTGAACAAACCAGCAAAAGGCAATGAGTAAGGCACATGATGACTAAAATAATTTCGGTTGTGGGAAGCAGCAGAATTTGATGTTGAATAAAACTCTGAGTGGGATTCGTTGCACCTAACTTAAGCCATCTGAAGTTAAGCATCCAGTCTAAACAAGCTGTCCAACACTTGATCTGTTGTCATTGGGGACAAGTAGGTACTCTGAGGTGGTGACTCATCCTGTCTGCCTTTGTTCTGCTGGGCTGAAGTGAGTCGCCCTTTGAAGTTGCTTCCTAATACCACTTCCTAATACTCTACAAAATATGTAGAGAATCTGGGGTGAGTAGTTTGGTCTGTTGCTGATTGATGTTAGGCAGCTTGAGTTGGGTAAGATAAAGACAGGCACGAACTGTGCAAAGGACCAGATTTAACAGAGGGGAACACTTTGTAAGGGCAGAGTCTGACTTTCATTTCCTTTATAGGTGGCATTTGTAGCAGATTTCTGGCTCATTACCAATCCTATTAGGGTGGAGAAAAAAAAAAGAGACAACTAATCTGTGGGCCACCTTGTGAGTCTCTGCCCTGGAAAGCCCTTTCCTAGAGGAAGACATTTGCTTCATTCTGTAGCAGCAGTCCCCCAGGATGGATGACACATGAGCAATCCAGTTATTAGGATAATGAAGGGGAAAGAATTGGGCCACTCAGTCCTAAAATCAAACTGTGGCAAACTCAGCCAAACCCTGTGTTTGTATTCTAGGCTCACTTGATTTTATGTCATTCTGAGGGGCTGGAGAAACCCCTCCAAACCCTGGCAGCATTATGGAGCTATCAGAGTTTCCATCATGTAGGTGCAACACAGGCGAAGATTTGCAAGCTTGTGTTTGGTGGCGTGAAAAAAACCCTAGGAGGTGTTGGAAGAACTGAAGGTAAAGCACTAAGGACACAGTCTCACCTGAGGCATGGCTTTGCATTTCATTTGGATAGAGGAGAACTCTAAAAGCAAGGAAAAGTGAGTCCTGACTGAGACTCACCAAAAAGACCCCACAAAGCAATGTCAGTGACCTGTGGCGCCTCTATGAAGGTTTGATTTAAGAGTTAACTGTGGGCAGTTAAATATTGAAGGCAATAAGAATGTTTCCTTTGTGTTCCTTCTGACATTTCTTTGTTTCATTATATCGTGCATCCATTGAATACCTGAAGGGGGCTGCTAAAAATGTTCCACTTCTAAAATGGATAAAAGTGTGCCAGAAAAGGGGATGTGTTATGAATAGTAGTAGAAATGCTACAAATAATGATGCCTGTGGAGCCAATGGGCCAATTCCCACAAGTAAAGCTTATCAGGCATGAATAAGAATTGCAGGCTGACAACTCCAGTGCTTTAAATCTCTGAAACACTTCACACACTTTCACCCAAGAGACACCTTGCAACAGAAGAAGAGGAGAGATGCAGGCCCTGCTCCTCTGCTGTTACGTCAAACAGACCTTGGACGATGACTTCAGCAGGTCTGGGATCAAGCTGTATAATTTGCCTAAGGTTGAAGTGGGTGTCAGTGGCAGGATGAGCTCAGGCTTCTGGACTCCAGCCCTGCATATTGTCCATGAGAGTCTATGGCCACTTACAGAGTGTTACCTCCTAGCATGGTGGTGACCACACAAATCAACCTCACCTCTCAGTTTCATCTCTTTCTGGTGGGAACATGGCTAGAAGTTTAGGGAACCACATCTTGGGGTGTGTGCATACAGACACACACCAGTGCCAAGTGGTGTCCCTCAGGGGTCAGTGCTGGCACCAGTGCTGATTAACCTCTTTGTCAGTGATATGGACAGAGGCATCAGTGCCCCCTCAGCAAGTGTGCAGCTGGCACCAAGCTGTGTGGCACAGTCGACTTGCTAGAGGGCTGGGATCCATCCAGAGGGACTTGGGCAGGCTGCAGAGCTGTGCCCAGGCCAACCTTGTGAAATTGAGCAAGGCCAAGTGTAAGGTCCTGCACCTGGGTGGGTGCAATCCCAACT